>NW_006408731.1:2382173-2420705 GCF_000296735.1 Chrysochloris asiatica | reverse complement strand
TATATATATATATATATATATATATATATATATATATATGTAGAGAGAAGGTGGACAAGTTCCAACTTTGTTTGTCAGAGGTCTGGTTGAAGGCTTCTTATGACTCACCTAGCTGCATGGACTGATGAACTCAAGACTGGCAGTCAGACAGCAGTCTTCCAGCTGCAGAGACAAATGAATCTAAGGTTGACAGGCTGCTGACTACTTCTGGGAGCAGTAGGCAGTATGGCAGGCTGCTGGCTCAAGTCCAAAGAGCCATAGATCAGATGACCCAGATGAAGGAGTCAGACCCAAAGCAAGGAAACTTTGCCCGAATGTCCAATATTTTGGAAGCAGGCCATGTTCCTAAGGAAACTTCCTTTCAATTGATTGGCTGCTTGTAGCAGATCTCATTATGGAGATGAATGCATTACATTAGATCTCATCACAATATCCTTGTTGTTGCCATCTTTGCAGTTTTACATTTCCCTAAGGAAAAGGAGTAACAGGGGAGTCCTTGTGTGGCGCTGTGGGTTAATGCTCTGGACTACAAAGTCGTTTGAGCCTCCGGTGGTTCAAACCCACCAGTCTCTCTTCAGAAACCCTATACAGGAACACTATGGGTAGAAACCAACTTGAATGCATCAATTTTTCTATGGTCTTCTGCCAGACCTTCACTAGTATCCAAGAGCTAATCTATGTTCTTATAATAAATATCTTTTGATACTATGAGTTTGACTTCTATAATCATTCTTTCAGAAGACTTCTTATATACATGTTTCTTAGACAACATATACTTTACATAAAATATAAAAATTCATGTACATTCCCAAGGTCAGATTCAAGTACAAAGTATATTACCTGAACCTACTAACATGTTTATTCTTTTAGCTGTATATAAGAAATATAGGCTGCATTTTTTATGTTCCATGAAATGACTGTTCATAAAAATCAAGCAAACAATTAGACAAACTTTACTGTTGTTGTTATATGGTTCCGACTCACAGAGGTCCTGTATAGAGTTTCCAAAGAACAGGTGGGTTTGAATGGCCAACCTTGGGTTGGTAGTCCAGTGCTGACCCTAAAGTTAACCTTCCCAGTCACAGCAGCTGTATCAGTAACTGTGAAAGCACTAATGGTTGCACCAAAACCATGCAAGGCTGTTAATCCTGAGGGACCGGTCACAAGGAAAGCCCTGATGACTGTGGATTTTCTTCTTTATCTATGGTATGGAGACTATTTTCTCTTCACAGGACTTTTCTTTACGCTACTGACTTTTGTTAAAGAGGCATTCAAACTTCAAATTAAAACAATCAACTTTTAGTTAAAATGCTGAGAAATACCTCTCTCAAATCTCTGATCCTGGAAACAGCTTGGTACAAGTCCTTAAGGCACATACCAGGAATCAAAGAAATTGTAGAACAATCTCAGAGTGTAAACAATAAAGTCAAGGACCAAAGAGTCACATCCCTGGATGAAAACTCTTCTCCAGAACACCTATTTGGATACCACCAGCTTCTTGGTTTTTAAAGCTAATATGAATGTTATGTTATAGTAGCATTGCACAATTTTCTTAATGTAGATACTTCTGGAATAGATAAAAGCTCATAATGTCACTTTTTAAAACAACCCCCAAACAACTACATAACATGGAGAAGTAACTCAAATGCCAAGTCATTTGTTTGTTTGTTTGTTTTGCTAAGTCGTTTTGAGGTTTATTTTTGTTTGTTTGTTTGACTTTTACATTTTACTTTTGTGACTAGCATATGAAAAATGAAACTAAGAATTCATAATGTTAGAGTATTTTAAGGACATGCTATCATAGATCTTAACAAGCTTATTTATACAGTAAGACCTCTGCAGCAAGTGCTCAGCTTGATGTCACATTCCTATAGAATAGCCACTGTTGATTTCTTTTTCTAAATTGAACATGTTTTCAGTCTTCCCAAATATGTCTGAAATCTTCCCAGTGTGCTTGCTATGATAGAATCGATGGCAATATCATCATAGTTTTGAGTTTCATCCAACAAAGCATGGGCAGCAGCAGGTTGTTTCTGGAAGGGTTCAATATATTTACTTTTGAAGAATGAAGTACCAATCAGCACCAGAAAGTACTGGTCACCATTTCAAGAAATTGCTGCCCAACAGAAAATAAAAATTAGGCCTTGGGCACTAATTAACATGTATGTACTCATCTACCATTAACACCACACTGGTTTCCAATTCAAGGAAAACCTGGAGTGATTTCTCATTCTGTTTGCTGTCTCTAGTTTGAAGATCACAGGGACAGGGTGAGGTCCTAAAGATTTCCTCAACTTGTCTGGTACCTTCTCCCCAATGTTGTTCCACACAACTATCACTTTGTGCAGATGTGGTATTGCCTGATAATGATTTAAGAATCTTAACAAGAGATCCATTCTGTTGTATGTCTGTATTCTGAGAGTGAAGGAATCCATGGTGAACTTGCCCTGGGATTTTATCTTCCTATGCATTGTGAACATCTTGTTTTCATTAATATTAGGAAGTACATTAGTCAAAGCACAAGCTACCAGTAGTAACACAAGGATAACCACCAAAGAGAAATCAAGTACTTGGATCCCCATCACTCTCCCAGGATGTTTGCAGATGCAGCAACACCTCATTGTGGTCAAGTTTAACTTAAAAAAAAAAAAAATCTTTATGACTTCAGTGATTGATAGGAATGGGATCTCTTGGCACTTGAGGGCACAAGAAGGCAGTGGGGTTAGCAGATTTATTTACTTGCAGCTTGGTTATAAAACAGGATGGATGAGTCTCTCTTGCTCATTTATGTTTTTTTTTTTTTTTTTTTTAAATGAAGTCCATGCCTTATTCACTGGATTAATAACCTGGAAAAAGTTCTGTCCACAAAGTGAGCATCTGGAGTAGGGGGACCATCCCCAAGTGGCCACCCCTCCCTTTCCTTGCTTCCTTAACAACAACAAAAATACATTTAGCCATCCACATGTTGTTGTTAAGTGCTGTTGAATTGATTCCGACCCATAGCAACCCTATATAGGGTTTGCAAGGAGTAGCTGGTGAGCTTGAACCACTGACCTTGCAGTTTAAATAACTTTGCAGTCTGACACATTAGCCCAGAGTGCCACACCAGGACTCACCATCCACATGAGGAGAATTGAAAAAGTTCATGGGAAAATGGAACTAAAATATAAAAATAAAAAATATAAACTTTATTTCTCTATGAAAGCTCCATCAAGTTCAGGACAGTCTTGTAGGAGATGCTAACAGCTAGTCAGCCCTGGGAATTCAACCATGCCAATGCAGTCCTGAAAGATAAATGGGTAACACCAGAAATAACAGTGAAATTCAAAAAAGCAAAGGATAATAAATATTAGCAAGGACGTGGAGAGACTGGGACCCTCCTACATTTCTGGTAGGAATGTAAAATGGTTCAACCACTCAGGAAAATGGTATGGTGTTTCCTCAGAAAATTGGAAATAGAAATACCTTATGATTCAGTAATTCCCCTATGCGGTATATATCCACAGAAAATATGAGCCCAAACACAAGTAGATATATGCACACCAATGTTTATCACAGTACTATTCAGAATAGCAAAAAGATGGAGACAGCCTAAGTGCCCATCAATGGAAGAATGGATAAACAAACTTTGGTACATACACACAATGGAATATTATGCTACCTTGAAGAATAACAAGGAAGCTGCAAACTACTGCATAATATGGTTGAACCTTGAGGACATTATGCTGAGTGAAAATAGTCACAAAAAAACTATTGCATAAGACCATTATTATAAAAGCTTAAGTTACTCATATTAAAGAAAAAAATAATTCTTTGTTGGTTTCCTGGGGTGGGAGGGAGGGGATGGTAGAGCACAGGTTACGGGGTAGACATATCATAGTTTGGGTGTTGAGGAGGGCAACACACAAGAAGGGGGAATAGATGGAAGAACAAGGTAGATAGGGGAACACTAAGGCAGGCTTCCATGAGCTAAATGGGACGGGGTAAATAGTGATATATTCTCAACCTTGGAACAACAGGGCTCTGTGATACAGGGATCAAGACACAGTCTGAATGGGTAAAACAGGGAAAGTAATGTTGAATGTCTGATGAATATTGTTTTCCCTTGCTTACTATTTTAAAATAGACACTTGAGTGGGATAGAAAGGAATATCAGGAAATACCATTACAGAACACTGGTAAGTCTGTCTTCAGCCTATAACTGATTGAAATACCTCAAAGGGGTTCTAGAACTTGCACAGTGAAATAGGCTTCTTGCAGATCCTTTGCAGTGTATAGGACCTTATGTAGAATCCTGAGCCCCATCCAGAACCTTCTCCCTTGAAAGGATAAGCAGATCAGCCTGGCACAGCTAGAGGAACCAATGATACTTCTTGAAAGACGAGCAGGAAAAATCAAAAACAAAAACAGCAGTCTGATTGGCTACTACAAGAAAGTTGTTCGCAGGGAAGCCATCAAGGCAGGCAATCAAGTCCCTTCAGGACAAATCATCTTCCAAGACTGAAACTCAAAGGGAACACATGAGTAAGCACATAAGCTTGCTGGAGACCATATTGGTCTACTGGTGAGTGGATTGGGGAAAAGGCGGCAATGAAGATATGGGCTGAGCGCTACCACATTCCATAGACTCCTGTCTACCTAGAGATGAGGGAGAATAGAGGATGGGCTGTTTGGTCCGAAGTGTGGTGAGACCTGGGTACTCCTGAGCCCATGGATAAGGACCTAGCCATCAAGGGCTAGAGCTGAGAGTGAAGCATCTAGTTGATGTAAAATGAAGGGAGATGCACAAGAATGCTCAAATTTGCAGATAGTACCTATTTGACCTAGCTTTGATGACTTGATGAGCAGAACTCGACTAAAAGAAGATAAAGAAATTTGATAGAGGAAGAAAGTGTAAATTACTACAATTTGATGAACTTGACCTATACTTATGGATGTAGTAGCTCAAAATACCAACTGAGGGGGAAGGAATCTTCACATCAAGGATCAAACCTATCTCCTCTGTACACAGGCAACTTAGACACTGGCTACCTTAACTAGGGGGGCTATAAAGGCACAAAGTGACTGGTTTACAAGTTTTCAAGAGGGAGTCTAGTTTCAGAGTGTGCGGGACAGGGTATAGGGGGAGGTAGAATCCCCACTGAATAGTTTTAATCTTGTCTAGATGGGTGTGGTGAAAGAATATGGGGATAAGATTCTTATGATTCAATATTGAGTAATTGTTATTATGATTAATTGTGATTGTCACAACTGCAAAGGTAGAAGTTTTGTAACATAAAGGGGGGAGTAGTTAATCTTACAGTCCAGGAACAGAGGACACTAAGACCATCAAGGGAGAAGAGCATGAGTGGAATGTGGGACCCTATCTGGAGAAGAAGCGATAACAGAGATGGAGGCAGACATGATGACATAGAGAGATAGAGCAGCTGAGGACTCTAGACTAATGGAAGGAGAAAGGCTGTGTGCTGGTGGCCAGGAGGCGAGCTTGCAGAATGTGCCCTTGGGTTGTTTATTCCTGAGTGTTACTATGTATATCAAAAAAACAAAAGAAAAGAAACGCAAAGGGATTAGAAACAAATACTGTTGAATAATGATGCATGGAAAGGATTATAATCATTGCAATGAAAAGAAATACGATACACTGAGTGCAAAACCGATCTTATTCCATGTAAACTATCACTCAATTCACAATGAAAGTTTAAAAAAAATTAATTAATTAAATGGGTACGCTTTCTTTCACTGTCAACCCAGTGCAGCCCATTGACCTAGGTGTCTCGCTTCCTTCTGCAAACCTGGCTCAGGCAGCCGACACAGCGGGACTCCTCCCAATCCTTTTCACCTTCCCCCATCCGAGATTAGGTGCTATAGGTATGTTAATTAGGCTTGAGAAACCGAGTTGCGGTCTTGGGATTCGAACCCTAAAAGTGCTATATAAATTTGCTTGAATTTCTGGAAAATTAAGGATGTTAGTTTATCAAGACAATTTGTGATGTATGTTTTAGAATTTGTACCTGTAAATCCTTGTGTCCTGTGTTGAACGGTTAATCACATTTCACTTCTGTACCCCGTCTTAATAAACCCCACCTTCCTTTGTGTAAAACTCCCCCCCGAAATAAAACTGGGGTGCAGACCAAAGCCCACATGCATTACGACTGGCATGTGAGGCATTACAGCTGGCAAGGCATGCTTTAAGGTTTGCAGGGTGGTGCTTTACTGCCTGCAGGGGCCACGATGCTGGTAGTCCAGGGTCCGCCCGCCAGTGTCTCATCCACTCTGGTTTCGGGGTGTTTTGTGTTCTCTCTCTTTGCGTCTTTGTGTGTATTCTTTCTCTATCTCTGTCGCCGCCAGATCTCCCAACTTCATGAACCGAACCCCCTTGTCGAGGCCAGTCCTCCAGTTTTCATTTGTTTGTTTTGAGGTTTTTAAAAGACCTTGTTGATCCATTTGACTTTTACAACCATCTGCCATGTCAATTTATTATTATTATTAATGATACAAGAAATTATTTGAGAGACTAAGGTCCAAAACCAGCTATAATCTGAAAGATCATAACCAGTAAAGACCTCCACTCTGATGTTCAGATTTGGAAAATTTTTCCTCAGTGGATTAATGCATATATTGTATTTTCCCAAGGATATCTTGTTTGAATTGGACTGGATAAGCACAAAAAAGAAACAGTAAAATTCACAATAACAAATTATCTCAGTTATGGAATCCTGGTGGGGCTCTGTAGAATAAACACTGGACTGCTAATCTCAAGACTGTGATTCAAATCCACCAGTCAGTCCTGGGAGACCCCATGCAGGGTTGCTATGAGTTAAACCAATTTGAGGGCACTTAACAACAACAACAGAGTATGGAGAGTTGAAAACAAGATCTTCTGTTCCTCTCCTTGTTTAGGAAAGCATTTTTATTATAAATTGAAATATGCCTCTTTTTAAAATGTACTTGGCAATCAGCACATTTCCAGGAACACATTTTTTGGTCAGATGTTCTGCTTCCAGGCTCTCAACTTCATTTCACCCTGTGGAGTAGGAAAGTTTTATTAAAGGTAATACAGAAATGGCTGCAAGCATACAGAGAAATTCCAGAGGTTCAAGCTGGATTCAGAAGAGGCCGTGGAATGAAGGATATCATTGCTGATGTTCAATGGATCTTGGCTGAAAACAGAGAATATCAGAAAGATGTTTACCTGTGCTTTATTGACTATGCAAAGGCTTTCAATTGTGTGGATCATGACAAGCTATGGACAACATTGTAAATTATAAGTACTCCAGAACACTTATTTGTGCTCATGAGGAATCTGTACCTGGACCAAGAGGCAGTTATTCGAACAGAACATGGGAACACTGAATGTTTTAAAATTAAGAAACGTGTGCCACAGGGTTGTATTCTTTCACCATACTTATTCAAGCTGTATGCTGAACAAATAATCCAAGAAGCTGGTTTATATGAAGAAAAATGTGGAATCAAGATTGGAGGAAGATTCATTAACAGCCTACGATACGTGTTTGCCAAAAGTGAAGAGGACGTAAAATATTTACTGATGAAAATCAAAGAGCACAGCGTTCAGCATGGATTGCATCTCAAAGTAAAGAAAACAAAAGTCCTTACCACTGGACCAATAAACAACATTCTTATCAATGGAGACAAGCTTGAAGTTGTCAAGGACTTCACTCTTCTTGGATCAACTATCAACACTCACGGAAGCAGCTGTCAAGGAATCAAAAGACATATTGCATTAGGCAAATCTGCTACACAAGACCTTTTTAAAGTGTTGAAGAGCAAAGATGTCAGCTTGAGGACTAAGGGGCGCCTGACCAAGCAATGGTATTTTCAATAATCTCATATGCATGTGAAAGCTGGACAGTGAATAAGGAAGATCGTAGAAGAATTGATGCTTTTGAGTTATGTTGTTGGAGGAGAATACTGAAAGTGCCATTGGCTGCCAAAAGAACCAACAGATCTAAGTTGGAAGAAGTGCAGCCAGAGTGCTCATTGAAGACCAAGATGGCCAAACTTTGTCTCTCATACTTGGGACATATTGTCAGAAGGGAACAGTCTCTGGAGAAGGATATCATGTTTGGTAAGGTGGAGGGTCAGAGAAAAAGAGGAAGACCACTAGCAAGATGGATTGGCAAAATGGCAGCATCAATGGGTGTAAGCGTGGCAACAATAGTGAGGTTGGCCCAGGACCGGGCAGTGTTTCATTCTTTTGTACATAGGGTCACTATGGGTTGGTACCAACCCAATGACACCTAACAACAATGACAACTTATGGAATTTGTTTCTTATTGTTTAAAATTAGGTTAGGTTGCATAGAGGAGATGAAGACTGGCCATACTGGCTCCTAAGCCATACTGGCTTCTAAGCAACATTCTGGTTTACTTCTTCCAAGACAGATTATTTGTTTGTTCTTCTGGAAGTTCATGGTACTTTTAATATTCTTTTCCAACACCATAACTCAAATGCATCAATTCTTCTTCAGTCTTCCTTATTCATTGTCTAACTTTCACAAGTATATGAGATCACTGAAAATAACATGACTTTGGCCAGGCGTACCTCAGTCCTCAAATTGCTCTTTAACACTTTAAAGAGGTCTTGTGCATCAGATTTGCCTAAATGCAATATGTTGTTTGATTTATTGACTGCTGCTTCCATGAGTGCTGATTGTGGATCCAAGCAAAATGAAGTCTTTGACAATTTCAATCTTTTCTCCATTTACCATGATGTTATTTATTGGTCCAGTTGAGGATTTTTGTTTTCTTTACATTGAGGTGCAATCCATACTGAAGGCTGTAGTCTTTAATTTTCATCAGCAAGTATTTCAAGTCCTCTTCAGCAAGCAAATTTGTATCACTTGTACATCACAGGTTGTTAGTCTTCCTCCAATCCTGATGCCATGTTCTTCATCCAGTTTCTCAGATTATATGCTAAGTATAGAGATTAAATATGTATGGTAAAAGGATACAAATCTGGCACACACCTTTCCTAATTAAAAACCATTCAGTCTCCCTTTGTTCTGTTCAAATAACTACCTCTTGGTCTATGTACAGGTTCCTCATGAATACAATGAAGTATCTGGAATATCCATTTTTTTTTTGCATTGCTGTTCATAGTTTGTCACATCTACACAGTGTAAAATCTTTGCATAGTCAATAAAGCACAAGTAAACATCTTTCTGGTATTCTCTACTTTTACTCAAGATCCAGCTAGTATCAGAACTAATATCCCTTGTTCAGTGTTCTCTTCTGAGCCCAGCTTGAATTTCTGGCAGTTCTCTGTCAATGAATTGTTGCATTTCCTCAACTGCTGTTCAAACAAAAAATCTACTTTTAATTCTAACTTGAGTTTCCTAACTTATCTATGTAATTAACTTCCAGTCATTTGCAGTTTCTTCTAACTCTCCTTATGTGGTCATTATTTTACTCATATTTTTTTAGTCAATAGCTCATCATTATAAGCCAAAGTTTCCAAGGGCAGAGTTAGTACCTAGTATCTTGTACAACTTGTGTCCATAGCACTTCAACACACAACACTTGAATTTCTCCTTCCTAAGTCTATAGAGTCTTAGAATATTTAAGGCTGCATATTGTTGTTAAGTGACAGTGAGTTGATTCTGACCCATAGCAACCCTGTATAGGATTTCTGAGGAGCAGCTTGTGAGCTTGAACCGCCAACCTTGCAGTTCAAACAGGTTTGCAGTCTGGCGCGTTAACCCACAGCACCATACCAGGGGATACAAGTTATCACTAGGTCTGAGAACATATCTCATTAGTTAAGATAAGAGAAGGGCATCGTATTGATGTACTTTGCAAGCCAGAATTCTGAATTGATTTTGAAGAAATAACTTCACTTAGTTACATTTGTTTGGTGAGCAATGACTTCTACCTAATTGCAAAAATAGTACAGAGTTTCCTTAAACACGCATTTAGTTAATTCCTCTATTATTATTGTTAAAATCATAATTAGTGTGGTACATTTATTACAATTGTTGTTGTTGTTGTTGTTAAGTGCCTTTGAGTCAGTTTCGACTCATAGCAACTCTGTATAAGGTTTCCGAGGAGTGGCTGGTGAATTTGAAAAGTTGATCTTGCAGATCAAACCACCCTTGCAGTCCAAACTGACCTAGCAGTCCAGTGCTTATCCTATAGCGCCACTTCAGGACTCCTTATTCCAACTAATGAATCAATATTGATACATTTTTATTAACTAAAGTCTGGTGTAGCACTGGAGAATAATGCACTATACCTAAAGGTTGGTTTGACCCTCAAGGTGGTGGTGGTTATGTGCTGTGGAGTCGGTTCTGACTCATAGTGACCCTAGGAACCCTGTACAGGGTTTCCGAGGCTGTAAATCTTTATAGGAGCAGAAAGCATCACCTTTCTCCCATGAAACAGCTGGTAGTTTCAAACTTCTGACCCTGAGGTTAGCAGCCTGATTCGTAACTGCTACACTACTAAGGAGTCCTGGTGTGGCTCTGTGGGTTAATGTGCCAGACTGCAAAGCTGATTGAATTGCAAGGTCGGTGGTTCAAGCTTACCAGTTGCTCCTCAGAAACCCTACACAGGGTCGCTATGGGTTGGAACCGACTCGACGGCACTTCACAACTACAACAACGCTACCAGAACTCCTTGAACCTCAAGGTAGGTAGTTCAAACTCATTAGCAGTTCCCCAGAAACCCTATGCAGGGTCACTAGGAGTCGGAACCAACTCAACAACACTTTAATGACAACATGTTTTTCATATTTCCTATTGTCATTTTCCTGCTCTAGAAACCCATTCAAGAGTCTATATTATATCGCGTTATCAATTCTCCTTAGGGTCCTCTTGCTTGTGATATAGTTTTCCAGACTTTCCTAATTTTTGATGGCTTTGACAGTTTTTATGAGTTGTTGTTAAGTGCCATCAAGTTGATCCTGACTCACAGTGACCCTGTATAGGGTATCTGAGGTTTCTTTATAGGAGCAGAAAGCCTCAACTTTACTGGCCTGGATTTTGCAGACTGTCCTTCAATTGGTATTTACCTAATGTTTTTCTTATGATTGTTGTTGTTGTTAGGTGCCATCGAGTTGGTACTGATTCATAGTGACCCTGTGCACAACAGAACAAAACACTGCCCAGTCCACCTTACAATTGTTGCCACACTTGAGCCCATTGATGCTGCCACTTTGCCAATCCATCTCGCTGGAGGTCTTCCTCTTTTTCTCTGACCCTCCACCTTACTAAACATGATATCCTTCTCCACTGACTGATCCCTCCTGACAATATGTCCTAAGTATGAGAGACAAAGTTTGGCCATCCTGGTCTCCAGGGAGCACTCTGGCTGCACTTCTTCCAACACAGATCTGTTGGTTCTTTTGGATGATTAAACCAAGGTTATTAGTTTTGGAGAGGAATATCACAGAGGTAAAGTGCCATTTTCATCACATTTTACCGAGTACATATTTATCAACATAGTTCATCATTGCTGATATTGACCTTGATCAGATGTTTGAAGTAATAGTATTTGTCAGGTTGTGTTCTTCTCCACCCCCACCCCCCTTCCATTCTCTACTCTTTGGAAAGAAGTCACTATGCACAGCCCACAATTAAGGAATGGAAATTTATGCCATTTGGAATTCTTCTGCACAGATTTCCTGGGTAACTGAGATCGGTTTCACATCAGGGAAGTTATTGGTACCAGGCTGTAGGATTTAGTTTAGAGTCTTCATACTCACTCAGGCATTTTATTTATTTCCCAAATATCTCCTCTTCTCCATTTATTTATCCATTCAATAATTTATATCAGCATAGAATCGTGGATATTTATTTTATTCTTTGGGTTACAGTACAATATTGCTTTGTTTCTTGCTCAAATAGTTTTAGTTTTGGCTATTGAAGGATTAATTTTTACTTTTTTCCCCCCCTCCATAGATCCCAGAACCTGATACAACCTCTAGTCCTTAGAAATGTTCATTATAAGCTTGGTGTCTGGATCTGAAGTTTGCAAAAAGCCTGCAGTAAGCTAGGATTATGTTGAAAGTGCTCATTACCTTCGTTGTCGTATTCTGGAGGCTTCCGGAATGCACCTTTATTTACCTCACATGGCAGAAGACTTTCATTCTACGTTTTTTCTCCTCCTGAGCTAGTGTACTGATGGAACATAGGGATCTGAAGAAGAGCAGGCTACAAGAAGATATTCTTTCTGCTAGTCTAACGGCCACTGTCACTCAATCGCAGAACACCCATCCCTGCGGATGAGGCAAGATACCCTACCACCACCATCTTCAAGCCCAAAAGATTTCTTTTCATGCAATCAAAGGTCTTTATGCAATAAATAGAGTCTTGGCAAATTCCAGTACCTCCCATGGGATCTTGTGGGGAAGATTCAAATCCTGACATGTGAGATTACTTACTTAGTAACTATCCTTTGCTTCTTTCACCAGTGCTTCAGCTTTGCCTTCTGAAATCGTGCTTGCGTCCTGCTGTTTTCTTACCAAAGCTGGGGCGACCCAAAACAGCAAGTCCTGTCCGGTTCTTAATATCAGGAAATCTTTAGTTGCTGCGGGAAAAAGAGATAAAGTCAAAGCTTTCTCGAAGAGAACCAAGTTTCAAAATGATTCTTTGAAAATATCTGGTTTTTGTTTGGTTTTGTTTTTCTTAATACATTGTTTTACCCTTAGCTCTCCACAAAGTAGAGCCTTTCCGGGAAGCAGAAGGCATTCCTTGGCTGAGCGCTTTTTTCCTTTTCTCGAAGGCAAGGCCCGAAAGAACCAGGATTGGTTGGCAAGCTGCCTCAAATAAAGTCATCCGTAATTTACATGGTCACGAAATTAAACGGCCAAAACTGTCTCTAGAGTTCGAGGGAGAGAAATGGGAGCAGCTCTGGGCAGGCAGCGAGTCCTACTGTTCCTCCATCATCACAACTTGTCAACGCAGCTCCGCTAAGGCCCCGTTGGCACCGCTGGCCCCGGCGTCTGGGCATCCTGGCTGAGCGCGGCTGATCTTAGGCAGAGCCCTCGCGAGCTGCAGAAAGCAGAGGGGTGCTAGGAGGGACCTATTTTACCAATCTCTAGAAACAGATTTGCTTTTGGATTTTCACCAATAGCGTGTGCACAAGAGAAAAGGGGCGTGTGCAATGGCGATTGAGAGGAAAATTAGGATATTATTTAACCTTATACCGAAATATTACATACTTTTAGAAACGGAGATTTATCACACGAGGAAGGAGTGCTAGCAAGGGCAGCAGCTGTGGGGTTCCATGGTGTAATGGTTAGCACTCTGGACTCTGAATCCAGCGATCCGAGTTCAAATCTCGGTGGAACCTACACATTATTTTCCCCCCCACATTTCCTTTTAGGTATGGCGGCAAAGAATTCGGTGTTCCCAGGAACCCAGCGTGTAACCTGGAAGTGGTGGTCAAGTGACTAGTTGCTGCTGACTCCTTCAAAGCAGGAAATCTTCTCTCCCCTCAATCTTGAGAATTTTTGCACTGAGTTAAACTTTCCCTTTGGTTTGTTTTATAAAATATAGTGAACTCTTCTCATGTAGGAGTAAAAAGAATCAACAGAATTGAGGGAGAAGATAGATACGAATGAATACATCTCTTTGCCCAGATAGAATGAGTTTATAATGCCCATTAGAATGAACACTGATCAGAATTGTTCTTCATTTTCCATTGAGAAGTGAAGATTTGTGAAAATCTCTTATTTGAATTTTAACTAAAGATGTGCTTGAAGTCTCAGGTATTTGAGCACAAAGGATTCCCACAGGGAAAACTAAAGCACTGGCAATAGATCAAATAAAGATTCAAATACATCCTCCGATTGCTTCTGTGGTGTTCCTTTAAATTTTGGTGACACTAACTCACCACATATAATTGCTGTTTATACTGAATATGTCCCAAAGTAATCATATCACTTTAATACTGTATACTAAGATGTATCTGTAATAATTTTGTTTTCATAAAATGAAATGTCTTCTATTGCAAGTTAGTTCATTTATGGCAAATATCTTGCCACATTTTAAGGCAAGACAAGTCCAAAGTGCTTTTCTTAGTTTTATCATATATATATATATATATATATATATATATATATTTAAAATTGTATTTTTAAAATGTTCAGATACCAAATATGAGCCTATGTTGCTGTTAGGTGCTGACTCACAGTGTCCAGTCCTTCTCCATCCTCACAATTTTATGTTTAAACCTATTGTTGCTGTCACTATCATTCCATCTCATTGGGGTCTTCCTTTTTTTTTTGTTGACCCTCCACTTTACTAAGCATGATGTCCTTCTCTAGGGATTGGGTCCACTTGATAAGATGTCTGAAATGTAAGAGACAAAGTCTTGCCATCTTTGCTTTTAAGGAGCATTCTGACTGAACTTCCAACACAGATTTGTTTGTTCTTCTGGTAGTCTATGGTGCTTTTAATATTCTTGTGCAATACCATTATTCAAATGCATCAATTCTTCTAAGGTCTTCTTTATTATTTATCCAGCTTTCACATGCATATGAGATGATTGAAAATGCCATTGCTTGGGTCAGGCGTACCTTAGTCCTCAAACTGATATCATTCCTCTTGAACACTTTGAAGAGGTCTTTTGCAGCAGATTTACCTAATGTAATATGTCATTTTATTTCTTGATTACTGTTTCCATAAGTGTTGATAATGGATCCAAGCAAAATGAAGTTTTTGACAACTTCAATCTTTTCTCCATTTATCATGATATTATTTATTGGTCCAGTAGTGAGGATTTTTGTTTTCTTTACACTGAGGTACAATCCATACTGAAGGCTGTAGCCTTTGATCTTCATCACTTCCAACAAGTAAGGTTGTATCATCTGCATATCACATGTTGTTAATGAGTAATGACTCTTCCTCCAATTCTGATGCCACGTTTTTCTTCATAAAATCTAGCTTCTCAGATTATTTGCTTAGCATACAGATTGAATAATTATGGTGAAAGAATACAACCCCAGTGGACACCTTTCCTGATTTTAAACCATTCAGTATCCCCTTGTTCTGCTTGAACAATTGCCTCTTGGTGTATGAATTGATTTCTCATGAATATAATTAAGTGTTCTGGGATACTCATTCTTCAGAAGATTATCCATAGTTTGTCATAATCCACCCAGCTGAAAGCATTTGCATGGTCAATAAAGCACAAATAAACATCTTTCTGGTATTCTTTACTTACAGCCAAGATCCATCTGACATTAGCAATGATATTCCTCCATATCCTCTTTTGAATATGGCTTGAATTTCTAGCAGTTACCTGTCAATGTACTGTTGCAACTGTTTTTTAATGATCTTTACCAAAATTTTACTTGCATGTGTTATTAATGATAATGTTAGATGATTTCTACATTCTGTTTGGTCACTTTTCTTTGCAATGGGCTTAATATCAATCCCTTCTTATTGGCTGGCCAGGTCTTCCAAATTTCTTGGCTTAGACAAGTGAGCACTCCAGAGCTGCATCAGTTTGGAGAAAGATTTCAATTTGTATTCAATCAATTCCTGGAGCCTTGTTTTTCCCCAGTGTCTTCAGTGTAGCTTGGACTTCCTTCAAAATCGTATGTGTCCTCGTAAAATGGTTGAACAGGGACCATTTCTTTTTGATGCAGTGACTCTGTGTATTCCCTCCATCTTCTTTTAATACTTTCTGCATCATTCAACATTTTGCCCATGGACTCTTTCAATATTACAAGATAATCTTAAGGATCTTTTTTCAATCAATCTCATGCTGCTAAAATGCTACTTTTGTTGCATGTGGCTGTCATTCATTCATTTATTCTGGTTGTTAAATATCTTGCCTGTTTTCATTCCTGCCTTCATGAGGACTACTTAATTTTTTAGATTTCCATGGTATGAATGCTTTGCACTTTATTTAACCATTCACCTGCTAAAGGGCATATGGGTTGTTGTATGCATATGTCACAGTTCGTTCATCCACTCTTAAGTTAACAGGAAACCCACAGAGTTGTATGATGTAATATGAATTTGAATTATGTCAGCACTGTGGCTAAAGGAAATTAGATGTTGTTTTAGGGCAAAGGAAAGCCTGAGAATTTATGACTCTCAACTTGTTATATTTTTCTTCCAAGTGCGTTGACACAGTAATGACCATATACCCTTTTATATTATATAACTCTATCCTTGTAATTCTTTGTGCATATTCTAAAGTTCAGTGCTAGCAGAATTATATCCCTATCATGGAGTGTCATTACTAGCCCCTATGCTACCTCTGTCTCTAAAACTTAATTATCTTCTTGGTAAACATTTTCATTCTTGTTGCTGTTGTGGTAAAGGGCCATTGAGTTAATTCCAACTCATAGTGAACCTGTATAGGGTTTCTGAGGAGTGACTGGTAAGTTTGAACTGCCAACTTTGAGGATCCAGTACTTATCCTACAGTTCCACACCAGGACTCCTTTTCATTCTTAACAGGGAGCAAATTTGCATAAATCTTATTTAAACTCACCAGTGGCTGCTTAGGAACCCTATAAAAGGGTCTCTATGGGCTGGAACTGACTCAGCCAACAATAACAGTCAAGTATTTAGGTAAAGGCTGGCAAAACCATCACGTCATCATGTGGATTTTGTCCTATATTTATTGATTTTTTCCTTTCTCTTAAACAACATTCTAGTGCTTATTGACTTAGCAGTTATTCTTTCCTGAAGTATTTGGGGGACTAATGCTCACCCACTTAGTAATATCTAAGACAAATTGAGAGAAAGTTAGAATCCACAATTAACCATCCTTCCATTGGACATTTCCATTGGGTACATGGAAATTTTGATGAAAGGACCAGTGGCATTTCTCCCCCCCCCCCATTTCCATGAGGAAAGAACATTGGATATGGATTAAGATAAGCTAGGGGGCTACTCTGATTCCAGTATTCAATAATTGTGGGTATTTGAGCATTTCTTTTAGCCCCTCATTTTCTTTAATTTTCACTTGAGTACTTTATTTAGTATTCACTTGAACGGAGTGAAAGAAAATGCGGAACCGAGTGAAAGAAAATGTGGAACAAACCTCACAATCACACACACACACACAAAAAGGGACAAGAAAGAAAGAAAAACCAGGCCTAATGGTCAGATAAAGACTGATGGAACCCCAAAACTATATGCTTCTTTGTCACTCTTAATGTATGAAACCGAACTCACCCTGTGCTCAATTTTGAGCCAAGCAATAAATAGATAGGCACTGAGGGACAACAGCACTAGTGAGGTACATACATCTTCATGTTCTTCTTTTTTGATGGCCCTGGGATCCCCCGTTCTTGATTCTGAAATGGCTCCTTTTAAATACAGCAGGATGGCTAAACTAATCAATCCCTGTATACCCTATTTAAATGGGGCACTGTAGGGTAAGCGCTGGAATGCTAACCACAAGGTTTCTAGTTCAAACCCACCTACTGCTCATCGGAAACCCTATAGAGGATTGCTATGAGTCATAACCGATTTGATGACACTTAACAACACTTAACAACACAGTCAAGAGATCAGATGACGTATTGCATTGGGCAAATCTGCTGCACAGGAACTTTTTAAAGTATTGAAGAGCAGAGATGTCAGCTTGAGGACTAAGGTGCACCTGACCCAAGCCATGGTATTTTCAATAACCTCATATGGATGCGAAAGCTGGGCAGAGAATAAGGAAGATCGTAGAAGAATTGATGCTTTTGAGTTGTGGTGTTGGAGGAGAATACTGAAGGTGCCATGGACTGCCAAAAGAACCAAAAGATCTGTTCTGGAAGAAGTGCAGCCAGAGTGCTCCTTGGAGGCTTCGTCTCTCTTACTTTGGATACATTGTCCGGAGAGAACAGTCGCTGGAGAAAGATGTCATGCTGGGTAAGGTGGAGGGTCAGAGAAAAAGAGGAAGACCCCCAACGAGATGGATCAGCCAGGTGGCATCATTGATGGCATCAAGTGTGGCAGCGGTAGTAAGGTTGGCCCAGGATCGGACATTGTTTCGTTCTGCTGTGCATGGGGTCGCTATGAGTCGGTTCCGACTCGATGGCACCTGACAACAACAACAACACTAATTTGATCATTTATTTGTTAGGAATGAAGAAGCTGTTGGGTGCAAAAACCATATCAAGTATTCAAGGTACCACAGAGAGGTTGGCTTTCTTATTCTAAACCATTATTTCTAGATCATTGTTTCCATATTCTGTTTCTGAATGCAATGTGAAATTAGGTTAAAAGCACTAATAAGGATGACCATAAATACACAAAATTTTCCTCCCAAGAGTAAAATGAGAGAACAAACAAGATGGCGGATTGGGTAGAAGTGCAGTGAGGAATTCCATCAGCAATGACACAGAATACTGGACCAAGCAGGCTCAAGGGATGGTGCCAGAACTTTGAACCACATATAAAGGAATATTTAGAAGGTTGGAAGGCTTACAGCTAGGAGAATTTGTAATAGAAGCAAGAAATCCATTGCTTTTTAATTCAAGACACTCAGCTGCTCCCAGAGCCATCATCTTGGGAAAGACCAAGCGGGGAAAGGATCAGAGCAGCCACGGATGTCTACAGAACCATGGAGACAAAGTTAAAGTCAACAGAGAGAAATACTGTTAACTGATGGTACATGGAGGGGATTATAATCATTGTAATGAAACAAGGTGTATGATTTGTTGAATGTAAAACTGATGATCTGCCCTGTAAATTCACAATAAAAACCTTAAAAGAAAGGAAATGACTTGCTTTAGATTCCAGAGGGAGCCAGTGTCAAGAATGGAAGAGTTGACATCTGTGAATTCTCCTTTGACTGTCTCTTGGTTATTTTGTAGACCAAGATTTGTGTAAATGATACCTACTTTATTTTCCTAAAACAAGAAAAGTGAACTAAATATTACAGTGGTTGTGAAAAATCTTCATTGTCTACTTTACTGGATGGAAACTTTGATACTTAAGAATACTCTCATTAGCCTTAAGTGACAAATTGTACAGCTTCAAAGCAGCTGCCAGGATCTGATTATAAATCACACCCTTTTCATGAAAAGAGTAAAATGAATGAAAGAATGTGTTGTGTTTTTATAATGGAACACAATATGACAATATAGTATATAGGGAATCCTGGTGTGGTGCTGTGGGATAATGCACTGGACCACAAGGTCAGTTTGAACCTCCAGATTGGTGGTTCAAATTCACCAACTGCTCCCCAGAACTCCTATACAGGGTCGCTATGAATTGGAACCGACAAAATATGGCAATATGAATCAACAAACTTTTAATAAGGAGTAATGGGTGACTCTTACAATATACAATATTGAAAGAAAGAAAACAGAGAGAAAAAGTAAAATTTGTATGTTGTTGCTGTTTTTAGGGGGCATTCAGTTAGTTCCTACTAATAGCAACCATATGCACAACAGAACGAAACCTTGCCATGTCCTGCACCATACTTACAATAGTTGATATGGTTGAACCCATTGTTAATACCACTGTGCCAGTCCATCTCCTTGGAGATCTTACTCTTTACTTAGCATGATGTCTTTCTTCAGGGACCGGTCCCTTCTGCAATATATGTGTCTGAAGCAGGAGAGACAAAGTCTCACCATCCTGGCTTTTAAGGAACATTCTGATTGTACTTCCTCCAACACAGATTTGCTTGTTCTTTTGGCATTCCATGGTACTTTTAATATTCTTCTCAAACAATAGAATTCAAATGCATCAATTCTTCTATGGTCTGTCTTATTCATTGTCCAACTTCCACATGCATATAAGGATATTAAAAATACCATTGCTTTGGTGAGGCGCACCTGTCTTCAAACTAACATCTTTGCTCGTGAACAAAGGTCTTGGACAACAGATTTACCTAGTGCAATATGTCATTTGAGTTATTGACTGCTGCTTCCATAAGTATTGAAAGTGAATTCAAGCAAAATAAAGTCTGTGACAACTGCAATCTTTTCTCTATTTATCATGATGTTATTTTTTGGTCCAGTTGTGAGGATATTTGTTTTCTTTACATTGAGGTGCAATCCATACTGAAGGCTGTGGTCTTTGATCTTCATCAGTATTTTAAGTCCTCTTTGCTTTCAGCAGGCAAGTTGGCATCATCTGCATATTGCAGGTTATTAATGATTCTTCCTCCAAACCTGATGCCACATTCTTCTTCATGTAATCTAGTTTCTTGTATTATTTGTTCAGCATACAGATTGAATAAACATGGTGAAAGAATACAACCCTGGCACACATTTTTCCTGATTTTAAACCATTCAGCGTCCCTTCTTTCCATTCAAACAAATGCTTCTTGGTCTATGTACAAGTTCCTCATGAGCACAATTAAGTGTTCTAGAATACATATTCTTCACAATGTTATCCATAGTTTGTCATGAACCACACAATCAAAAGCCTATGCATAATCAATAAAGCACAAGTACACACATTTCTGGTATCTCTGCTTTCAGTCAACACCCATCTGGCATCATCAGTGATATCCTCCATTCCATGTCCTTGTCTGAAACCAGTTTGAACCTCTGTCAGTTCTCTGTCAATGCACTGTTGTAGTGATTTTTAATCATCTTTAGCAAAATTTTATTTGCATGTGCTATTAATGCTATTATTCAATAATAATATCACCTCTTTGGAATGGGCACAAATATGGATCTCTTCCAATCAGTTGGCCAGGTAGCTACCCTTCAAATTTCTTAGCATAGATGATTTCTATTTGTATTTCATCAATTCCCAGAGCCTTCAGTGCACCTTGGATTTCTTCCTTCAGTACCATTGGCTGTTGATTGTATGCTATTTCTTGAAATGGATGAATTTTGACCATTTCTTTTTGATACAGTGATTCTGTATTTCTTCCATCTTCTTTTGATGCTTTCTGCATCATTTAATATTTTCCCATAGAATCCTTCAATAATGCTTTTTTTTTCTTTTCACCAGTTCTTTCTGTTTGAGAAATGTTGGGTATATTCTTCCCTTCTGGTTTTCTAACTCCAGGTCTTTGCATTTTTCATTATAATATTTGACTTTGTGTTCTCAAGCTACCCTTTGAAATTTTCTGCTCAGCTCGTTTACCTCCTCATTTATTCCATTTGCTTTAGCTTCTCTAAGAAAGTTTCATGACATCCATTTTGGTCTTTTCCTTCATTCTTGTCTTCTTAATGACCTTTTGCTTTCTTCCTGTATGGTATTCTTGGTGTCATTCCACAACTCTCCTATTCTTCATTCATTAGTGTCTAATGCATCAAATTTGTTCTTGAGAGGATCTCTAAATTCAGATGGGATATGTTCATGGTCATATTTTGAGTCTTGTGGACTTGTTTTAATTTTCTTCAGCTTTAGCCTGAACTGGCATATGAACAATTGATGGTTTGTTCCATAATTGATAGGAACAATTGATGGTCTGTTCCACAGTCTGCCCGTGGCCTTGTTTTGGCTGATAATATGGAACTTTTCCACCATCTCTTCACGCAGATATAGTCAATTTGATTTCTGTATATTCCATCTGGTGAGGTCCATGTGTATTGTCATCTTTAATGCTAGTTTTAAAAAGTTATTTGCAATGAAGAAGTCATTGGTCTTACAAAATTCTATCATGTGATCTCCAGCATTGTTTGTGATCACCTCCAGAATTTTTCTATCACCAACGCTGTATTTTCAAACTACTGATCTTTCCTCTTTGGTTCCAAACTTTGGATTCCAATCACCAGTAATTATCAATACGTCTTGATTCCGCGTTTGATTCATTTCAGACTGAAGAAGTTAATAGACTTCTTCAATCTCATCATCACTGGCTTTAGTAATTGATTAGTAAATTTTAATAATAGTGGTTTTAACTGGTCTTTGTTGTAGGTGTATGGATAATCTCCTAACACAGATAGCATTATACTTCAAGATAGATCTTGAAATGTTCCTTTTGAGATGAATATGATGCCATTCCTCTTCAATTTGTCATTCTTGGCAGAATAAACCAAATGAATGTCATATTCAAAATGGCAAATACCAGTCCATTTCAGTTCACTAATGCCTAGAATACTGATCTTATTCCATTTTATTTTATTTTTGACAACTTCCAATTTTCCTAGATTTATACTTTGTGCATCCCATGTTCCAATTGTTTAATTGATGTTTGTGGCTGTTCCTTCTCATTTTGAGTTGTGCCTTATCAGCAAAGTGAAGGTCCTTGTAGCTTTACACCATTCAAGTCAGCTTATTTTTGAGTGGCAGATCTTCCCCTGTCATATTTTGAGTGCCTTCCAACCAAAGGGGCTCATCATCTGGTACTGTATCTGACAATATTCTGCTTTTATTTATTATTGTTGTTGAATGCCCTCATATCAGTTTCAACTCTTAGCCAGCTTGTAAAAATTTTCCTGTGGTTCAAACCAACCTTGAGATCCCATGCTTCTCCTATAGTGCCACAACAAGACTCCACGGTCTCATTTGTTGTTGTTGAGTGCCGTTGAGTAGGTCCTGACTCATAGCGACCCTGTATAGGGTTTCCAAGGAGCAGTTGATGAGTTTGAACAGCTGATCTTGTTGCTCAAACCGACCTTGCTGTCCAGTGCTTTTCTCACAGCAGTACTTTTTGTGCCATTGTTGTGGGGGGGTAGGGGGTAGGGATATTTTGAGAAGAGGGCTAATATACAATTTTAAACAAAACTCAAATGGGCATTTTACCAAATCGTTGAAGCTTTGCAGCAACTTTATGGGAATGCTATCCAACATAAAACAACAATTTTTAGATGGATCAGGCATTTTAAGGAAGGTTCAGAAGAACTCAAAGGCAGAGAAGTCAGCTCAACAGATTATGGAGAGTGTTTTTTGGGACTCCAAAAATTTCATCAAAGGACACAGGGCAATCACTGGTGCTTATTAGAAAAACGTTGGTTTTTTTTTTTAATTAAAAACTGCATTGGTGAGAAAAAGGCAATGTATCTGCTCATTCATCAAGAGTAGCAAAGAGTATTCCACAAGAGTATTCCTCACTCAATCCACCCTACAACCTTGATCTTGCCTCTTCAGATGTATTTTTGTTCCCCAAACTCAGAGAATATTTTAAAGGAACATGACTTGAGTCCCTTGAGGATGCTCAAACTGTTTTGACTTGGTGTAAATTATAGAGCAAAGAATTCTTGGGGGAAGGGTTAAAGAGATGGAAGAGCTTTCAAATGTGTGGAGAATGTGGATAAACAACCTCACATGAGGGCATTTTTGTCCAACAAAATTTTCTAGGATTTCGCAGCAATACTTTTTGGCTTACCTTAGTCCTGTTTTTTTAAAAGACAAATTTCACCAATGTTGTTAGATCTGAACATAGGTTGTCTTGGTGAAAAGTGCCTGGGAGGGAGCTTCTCCTGGTTTGGCTCTATTTCTACCTAGGTTACACTGGTGCATAATAATAAACACTGAGAAACGCCATAGAGTTATACAATTAGGATTTGTGCATATTTCTATGTGTGTGTTTTTTTTTTTCAATAAAAATTAAAATAATTATTTTCATTGATTGTAGAGAAAGGAATAATAAAATCCAATACTTAATATTGAGGTTACTCTACAGCAGGGATTTTTCTAAGAACTTTGCACATATACCATTAACCCCCATTTTAAAAGAATAAGAAACCTGTACAGAGATCCTAAATAACCCACTCAAAATCACAGATAGTGAAGTGTTAGGGTTGCTTTTTGGAACTGCCAGGAAACATGGGAGTCTGAACACATAAATCTTAACCTCCACTGGAAAAAAAGACACTTCCTCTGTGATTCTCCCAGAAAGCAAAAAGAAGGTTGAGGATGACAACGAACTTGAAGAAGAATCACTCTAAGTATGATAGGACTAAAAAGTTTACACGGAAGATCGAGAGGAGTGGAGCGAGATATGAAAGGAGGCGGGGAGGCTGAATAACGTGATTTTTGTGAATTATCTTAAAGTTTGATGCTGATTTTATCAAGAGATGATAGGAAAGAGGCACTAGCAAAGCGAGAGATTTACAATCACCGCTAGATGCGCTACTGGACGCTTCTCCTCCGTCTCATTTATTTCCTCTCTCATAAAGAATTTTCTTCTCATTTTTCTTTCTTTTGGCTGGGGACCAAATGAACTCAATGAATTTGTATTCTGGAATCCTTTGTGAAGCTCACAAGAGCGTTCAAAGCCCCTGAAAGTCGGCGAGTGTAGGTAGAAGGTAGGTTCTCTAAGATGCGAGATACAGGCATTTATCATCATTGATACATTTTTTTTTTTCTATCGCGTAATTGCTTTGCCGAATTTGCTACACCTCCATGCGCCCCCAGTAGATCTATTTTTTGCTTTCTAGAATTTAAAGAATCCCACCTGTCTTGGAAATAAGTGCCAATTTACTCTCAAAACAAACGAACAAATCCAGTTATGACCTCTGTTTTATGAAGCAAAAGGTATTGTTCATTGGAATAAAAAAGATGTTGGAACTTTTGTTAGTTGTCAGTGTCAACAGATTTACTCCTAAACAGGAAACACGTGCCATCGCTAGGATTAAAACCTGTATAGAAAGACCTGCAGAAACTTTCTCCATTCTGCTAACTCGACCATGACTGCAATAAGTGTAAAAATACACTGAACTGCATCTTATTTATTTTCACAGTTGCAGAGTCTTCCATTATATAAATGGTCTAAAAGTCAGAAATTGATGATCCTTTAGATCGTTCAAGTCGTGGCTATGCCAATATAATTCTGCAACAACTGTTAGAGCCTGTCCCAGTCGTGGATGTGTCTTTCGGATCGTCATCAGAGGCTGACAGCAGAAAACTAGAAAGGTTTTCTTTTGGAATATCTACTGTTGCATTTCATTTCATTTTTTTCAACACATCGGAATAAGGAGTTCTTTCAAATTTGAAAATAAAGTAAAATCTGCCAATGTGGTGCAACAGCATGCTAATAATCATCTAAATGGTATCAAAGAATAAGAAACATTGTCAGCAAATACTCGTGCACTTTCAGTATAAAATATGCTTTTGTTAAGTGCTGTCTAGTCGATTCCGAACCATAGCGATCCTGTATAGGGTTTCCAAGGAGCAGCTGGTAAGCTTCAATCGTCGACCTTGCAGCTCAAACGGCTTTGCAGTTTGGCGCATTAACCCACACCTTTGTTGTTGTTGTTAAGTGCCGTCGAGCCGGTTCCTACCCATAGCGACCCTGTATAAGGTTTCCAAGGAGCGAGTGGTGAGCTTGAACCACCGACCTTGTAGTTCAAACGGCTTTGCATTCTAGCGCATTAACTCACAGCGCCACACTTTAGAAAGAACTAAGCTTGACCACACGCTACTTTATGCTATGAAAACAATTGATTCCATGTAGTCGTGGCCGAGTGGTTAAGGCGATGGACTAGAAATCCATTGGGGTTTCCCCGCGCAGGTTCGAATCCTGCCGACTACGGTGCCTTCCTATTTGGGAATGTGGTTTATTGGCCAATTACAGTTTGACACTGATTTGGTTCTTCCCCAGTTAACAAAACTTTCTCTTTAGAACAGAGAGAGGTTATTAGTACCTAGCCTTTTAAAAAAACAAGTTTGACTAAGGAAAACTTTTCACTCATCCTCAATCAGCAGATGATGGTAACTAAATTTTTGTTTTAAGTTTGACCTCAGTTCTAATGGTGTTTTCTTTTCCTCTAAAAAGAGCCCAGGCTTTAAGGAAGTCTTCGTGTTTCCATCAACCAAAACTCTGCTTGAAGACAGCCCCTTTCTAAAGAAAAATGTTGGTAGGAATATTTGCATTTCTACAAAATTGTTTAAGAAACATCACCTTGGAATTGAGGTCACATGATTATTCAATCTTGTAAATAGAGCACCCACACCCAAAGCTGAGGGATCCTGTCAAACCAGTTCTTGGAGTTTCTTTCTCAGAGGGTGCTCATGGGGTGTGCGTCCCTGACAATGCATTTTGAGACACTAAAATTAGGCATATGTAGGTCCAGCAGAAAGAAGATTGAAAGTTTTACTTGAAAACCCGACAATATCTACAGAATAACTTCATAATATATACATTTAGCAGAGCTATTGGATGTGTGGACAACAATAAAAACTCCATTTTAAAGATATAAGACAGCAAAAAGGAATTAGAAAATTCAAACAACAATGAAGAATTCTGCAAAGAAGGAACACGCTTGTCTTCTCAAAGCTTAGGTTTTAGCACACCGATTCAAGCGGTGTTTTGCCGGAGGGCGATACTCTGCCTAGAGAACTTGCAGATGCTCAGCAATACAGATCCACGTGATTTTGCAATTCAAAGCTTTTTATTATACTTAATGTCTCTGAAGACATGAATTAAATAGGAAGACGTTGTATTTGTTCGATGGTATGTGATATTTTATCAATAATTGAAGTGTTCTTGGATGTAAGACAATAAATTATGACAACTGCTCAAAGCTCCCTACAGAAGTGAGGAGAAAGTCTCTCTAAACTGCCAAGATAGTGACAAACCGAATTCTCTAATAACCACATGGAGGCAGTCAACCGTGGTTAACCTTCCATTGGTCGATGCATTAACCATACTTTGTTCATCGTACAACGCGATGCTGCATCTGAGTTGGGGCTGGGTTCGGTGTCAAGACTGCATCAAAATCTCCTTGTTTTTGCCCTTCGCGCTTCAACACTATCCTGGACTCCAAGACAAGCCATCTTAGCGAGAGGTCGTAGACCATTTTTGTCTGGATTACAAAGAAAATTGCCTTGCTTAGTTTCTTTAATTGCATAATAATTTGCTTGTAATACCCAGTTTGCATTCACATCTTGGCGACCATTGCAACGAGTCTAGGGTTTTGCCAGCGTTTCAAATGAGGACATACATGGCCGGAGAACTTGTTAAGAGAACAATCCACTGAAAACATACAAACTCCTAGTATCTTTTTTCTTTAGAAAAGGACTGCTTTTAAGTAGGATTTTAGTTGCAGGAAACATGGAGGTATCGCCAAAGCCTGGGTTGCTCTTAGAAGAAGGCACTAAAGACTAAGGTCAAACTTAATTTGAAAATAAAACCAAACCAAACCCAGTAACCTATATTTTGGGGAGGGGATTTGGTCAAACCTACTTAAAAACAAAACAATAAAATGCACAGTAATAGTTAAACTTCCTTTGTTGTGGTGAAGGACCCAGTACTTTTTAAAAAATGGAATTTGAAAGGAAAAAGAAAAACCTAGTCAATGTGGGGGAGAACAA
Source organism: Chrysochloris asiatica (assembly GCF_000296735.1). NCBI lineage: Eukaryota > Metazoa > Chordata > Mammalia > Afrosoricida > Chrysochloridae > Chrysochloris > Chrysochloris asiatica. The sequence continues at coordinate 2,393,561 of NW_006408731.1, read as the reverse complement.
CCAAGATTCTCAAATTTGGTAAAACCTGTGCTGGCACGTAGTCGGCAGGATTCGAACCTGCGCGGGGAAACCCCAATGGATTTCTAGTCCATCGCCTTAACCACTCGGCCACGACTACACACAAGATGGGTTTCTCCTTACCTTAAAGTAGTTGAACTGGAATGTAACTGTTTTCATGACATACACTTTATACCACAAAGTGCATTTGCTGGCAATGGTTCATACTCTGATATGATTTAGATGGCCATCATACTGTTGCACCAAATTGTCAAATGACTCTTCATGGTCAGAACTGGGAGGACCCCTTAATCTGATGGGTTGATGGACATTCAAAAGGTCTCTGATGGGCATTCATGAGCTATATTCTACAACTAAGGTAGGGTCTGATGCTGACTGCAGAATTATGAGGCATAGCAGAGATTTGAAAAACTTGAAATGACCATCAGTTTTGAAGTAAATGTTAGAACATTCATACATTTGTATAATGGAAGATTCTGCAGTTAATAAAATGAATGAGGTACGCTTTTTTGTACTCATAGGAAATACACTTCAGGACCTAATTTTAGGGGAAATAGATAACCAAGATGCAAAAAAAGGTTTGCTACCAATGGTACAGTATAAAACGAGAGTGGAAAACAAGTAAAATATATATGTTACAACTCTTGAATCTTATGCCAAGCCTGATTTCAATAAGTTGGCTGTTGTGGATAGAAATTTTGTAGATATGCACAGAGTAGAAGAGATATTTCAGTTTCCAATAAATATACTTCAAAATAACTTGAGTTTTCTATGATTGGTACATTTTATCTTTAAAAAATTTAACTCTGTTGTGATCACGTGCCATCAAGTCAGTTCTGAATCACAGTGACCCTGTAAAGGTCTTCCAAGGAGCAGTTGCAATTGGACTGGTCCAGTGCTTATCCTATAGGGCTATACCAGGACTCCCTTAACTATACAAAATGAAAATATGAATGTGTAAAGAAATAAACTTTATACCAGTTGGTTATTAGTTTTTATTAGACCTGGATCTCTAAACACAAAGAAACAATGAAATTTTGCTGTTGTTTTCCAGTACTTTAGTTTTCACCCTTCTTTCTTTCCTTATGAAACAGGCTGCAGTGCAACTGCTGAAATCTCTTTATCCTCTATATAGATTTAAAAATGTTCCAGGAAATAAAGTTGAGAAAGACACAGATTCACCAAGAGATTTAAACCAGAGTATACCTAATATACCATGGGACCCTTCTGAAAAGTCATTATTTCATGGTATGATTAAAGTCCATTCTTCATTGCATTTAGTATTATTGATTGGGATCTAAAATCTCCATCTATGTTAATCTCTCTTGAAAATAGATCTTTAATTAGGAACATCTGTATGCCTATTCAGGAAACCCTTCAGAAGCAAAACAAACAATAGGAAGAAATATCTGACCTTCCACCTTCCCAAACACTTAATTCCAATGTGTTCATTTCCTCAAATGACTGATGTATTAGAATTCAGCTGCCTCTGGATTTGTTTTATTCATTGGGAAAATTTCATGAAACTCTTAAATATTAATTACTGGTGCAAACCCTTTTAGAGATGAAGAAAACTAACCAGACATTAATATTAAAATTTCCTTCAAGGCCATTCTTTTATCAAATATTTGTTGGTTTAACAATATTGTGGTGAGCCAGGTGATGCTATTGGTGTTGTGGAAACAAAAATAAATAAATAAGGTTCTGATTTTTGTGGTGGTTAGGTGTGGTGCTATAGGAAAAGCACTGGACTTATCCTATAGCAAAGTCGGTGGTTCAAACCCACCAGCTGTTCTTCAGAAACCCTATACAGGGTCCCTGTGAGTCTGACTCACTGGCATTTAACAACAGTATCCCATAAAGGATACATAGGAACCCTGATGGTATAGTGGTTAAGTATTTGACTGCTAACCATGGAAATGTTATTCTTAATTGTTTTAGGGTAAATGGAAGAGCTTTAATTATCAAAGAGACATTGCTGACCTGGATGATGAAGGTCTCTTTGTTTTTGCATCTGAAAATCCATTTAAATTTATTATTTTATGACTTAGAGAAGCACTCTCACTTCCAAAATTCCAAATTGAAGTCCTTGATTTAAGAGTCCTTGATATTTTTGTGCAAGGAAATCTAATCCAAGTATTCCCCTCATTATCCTAATCTAATAAACCACATTACTTTCTGAACCAAAAATCAATTCTATTAATTTAGCTGAATTTATTCTGACATTTACGTGTTTTTACCCTTTTGTTGCGTTTTTGAGTTTTGGAAGCGAGAATATCCTCCCGCTGAGTTTGAATCCTTGGAAAAACTTTATTTTAAGCTTTCCCTTTTCCCGAGGCTCTGGTGATTGAGAACTTCCCATTCTTGAATGATCTCAAGTCTTTCACCAGGGAAGGGACTGGAGCCACCTTTTATACCAACTAGTTGTGAATGTTCCATTCTTCCATTATTAGTTGACTTCCCAGTCCTGCAGCCACAACATAGCTAAGTAGTCGTGGCCGAGTGGTTAAGGCGATGGACTTGAAATCCATTGGGGTTTCCCCGCGCAGGTTCGAATCCTGCCGGCTACGATCTTTTAGCTTTCCCACAGAATCAGGTAACATCCTGTTTTCCCGAATTTGGAGACTTTTAAAACCTGCGTTCCTTACCTAAGAATTAGCATACAGCCTCGAAAACCCTGTACAGGGTCGCTATGAGTCGGAACCAATTCCACCACACATCACCACCACCACCACCACCATTGTTCTGAAGTTAAACAACATCGGGTCAGATTCCTGCCACTCCTGCTGTAATAGATAGCACCTAGGCGGCACCCTCTTAACCACTGTCTAGTTCTGTCAGGACACATAAAAGGTAGTAACACTGACAGATGTTGTTGGCTATCCGAAGCTTGGGACTCCTGATGTGGCACCGGAGCTTCAGCACTGGACTGTGAGCCACAAGATCAGCAGCTCAAACCTACCAGTTGCTCCTCAGAAATCCTATGCAGGGTCACTATGAGTTGAAGCCGACTAAACAGCATTTAACAACAATCTGGTGCCTGGCACTTTTTTTTTTTTTAAACCTCTAATCTGTCCCCAAAAGTGCTGGTTTTTAAGTGATGTGTTTTAGCTGTTTATGCAGAACTCTCCACACATTAGATCTTTCAGCTCCAGGACCCCAGAGCCTGATATTGGGAAAGACTTTTTCAGTCAACAGGATTTGGAAGCAGAATCCAAGACTATTTGAAAGAAATAAGTAAGAATTATTATTTCTCATTAGTAAGAATTAATGCCTCAATTCTGTTGCACACAGATAACAGAGTAAATTCTTTTGTCAATATTCCCAGTCTACTTCAATACTTTCAAGGGGATAAAAGTATTTCTGTGTGCTTAACACAAATAACTGGAAAAAACAAACTGTAGATTCAGAAAGAATGAGTTTAATTCCCATACAGAATAAAGAAAAGTAACAGCAAAGTTCTGAGTGAGAAAGAAGAGATGGCAGGGCTGGGGCAACATAAGAACAATAGCACTAATCAGAGCAGGAAAAAGACTTATAGCTGTGGACTATAGAAAAGAAAATAAGTCTACCACAAAGCTTATGAGGGAGACATTGATCCCAACTGAATATTTTCTTATTAAATTATTTTACTTTGACAATAAAAGAATATTTGTTTATAGATTTTTTTTAAATCACCTTTTGAGAAGAAAATCATACTGGAAGCAGCCTTCTCTAGAGTAAAAAAGAATCATGATGTGAATCAATGATTTCATATTCAACTAAAATGTATCTTGTGTCAACGCCAAGTGGATTCACACCAGGAAGTATTATACAGCATTGAAAAGGAGTAGGTGATGTATGTTGTTTGTTGCTGTTAAGTGCCATCGAGTTGGTTCTGACTTACATAGGCCCTGTAAAGGGTTTCCGAGGAGCAGCTGCTGAGCTATGTATAAGTAATTATATGTGGTTGAATCCAAAAGATATGGTGAAAATGTCAGAAGCACAGTGAAATATGTAACTAAATATTATACAGGTAAAATTAAATGCACATATAATACGAATATCTGCTTTGCAGGGACACATTCCAGTAAATGTAAACCTCACATTTAAAATTTTCTATTATGAGAGGGATTGGGTGCAGTCATTACGGAGATAAGGAAGAGTCAATCAATCAGTCAAAGGTTTTTTCACATAGATCAATTTACAGAAGAGATCATCTAAAAATTCTATAAGTGCTTATAATCATTGTAATCTTTGAGACACAATTTAAAACAATAATGTATCACTTGACACCCTATGTTGTTGTTAAGTGCCTTCGAGTTGGTTCAGACTCATAGCGACCCTGTATAGGGTTTCTGAGGAGCGACTGGTAAATTTGAACCATGGACCTTGCGGTCCAGTGCCTTATCCTGAAGTGCCACACCAGGACTTCCTAGTCATCCTTGTTGTTGTTGTTAAGTGCTGTCGAGTCAGTTCTACCCTTAGCGACCGTGTATTTCCAAGGAGCAGCTGATGAGCTTGAACCCGGTTTGAATGTCAGTTTGAATGTGGTTCAAACTGGCATTGCAATTCAGCACATTAACCTGTAGATGGGTAAAAATTAGAATGAAAAAATTTCAAGGTGTTAGCAACGCTATGTTGTTGTTGTGAAGTGCTCAGTTGTGCCTTATCCAGCAGAGTCACAACAGGACTATTCAAATGCTTATGAATATTTAGGAATATTTGGAATAGTTGGGAATTTATGAAGTCATTTTGGATAGAAATCTGGCACCATCCAATTAAATAAAATACAAATCCCAATGAGTTTCCCCAAGAAACCTATAGGAAGTGATCTATGAGTATGTTCAATGTGGTATTTATGCTGGTAAGATTGTTAGTTAACTTGTTCAGAATTTGGGATGAATACACACAAAGAAGTATTATATAGCAAGTGGAAGTAGCAGGTTCAATATAAAAATTATATATGAATATAATTTATATAAAATAAAAACATGCAAACAAAATGACATATTTCACAAGATGACATTCAAATTAAAAGTTACATATCAAGTAGTATTATAGTTGCCATTGGAGTTAGAAGGCATGGAGTGTGAAAGGGGAAAAGTCAATCAATTAAATAAAAAAACTGGACCTTACATGAATCATTATGGTAATTTACTTTGAATTGCAGAACACAATGAACTCAAGTCACTTGTTTGGATTACAAAAAACAATTATAACTCTATGATACTTTGTGGATTGTGTCAATGTCCTCTAGCCAAAGACCACTAGGAATCTATTCCTAGTTGAATAAGTTCAGTTTATTACTCATTGTAGGGCAACAGCATCACATTATGGGGAATCATGAATTGTTTGAGTAACATGGTATTAGAAAGACAGACAGACAGAAATTACCAAAATGGATGTCAGAAGAGATTCAGAAGTTTGATCTTGAATGTAGAAAAACTAAAACGACCAGAAGAAATGATGAAGTAAAAGAACTGAACAAAATATTTCAAAGAACAGCTTGAGGGGACAAGATATTATAATGAAATGTGCAAAGACCTGGAGTTAGAAAATCAAAAGGGAAGAACACACTCAGCATTTCTTAGGCTGAAAGAACTGGAGAAAAAAATTCAAGTCTCAATTTGAAATATTTAAGGATTCTAAGGGCAAAAACTGTTGTTGTTAAGTGTCATCAAATCGGTTCTGACTCATATAGACCCTGTATAAGGTTTCTGAGGAGTAGTTGGTGGGTTTGAAATGCCAACTTTTGCAGTTATCAGTTCAGTACTTATACATCAAGACTCTGTGGACAAAATTCAAACTGGATTCAGAAAAGGACATGGAATGTGGAATATTATTGGTGGCATTAGATGGATCTTGGCTGAAAGCAGAAAATACTAGAGAGATGTTTACTTTTACTTTATTGAACTGTGCAAAAGAATTTGACTTTGTGGATCATAATTAACTGTGGATAACACTGTAAAGAATGGGAATTCCAGAATACTTCATTGTGCTCACAAGGAACCTGACAATTGTCACAATAGAACAAGGAGATACTTAATGGTTTAAAGTCAGGAAAACTATGCTTCAGGGTTATATTCTTTCATCATACTTATTCAATGTATGCTGAGCTAATAATTTGACAAGTTGGACTATATGAAGAAGAACGTGCCATCAGGATTGGAGGAAGACTCGTTAGCAACCTGAGATATGCAGATGATACAATTTTGATTGTTGGAAGTGAAAAGGATTTGAAGAATTTACTGAGAGAGATCAAATACAGCCTTCAATATGAATTGCACTTCAATATAAAGAAAAAGAAAATTCTTATAGTTGAGCAAATAAGTGATAAGTGAAGAAAAGATTGAAGTTGTCAAAGACTTCAGTTTACTTCCATCAACAATTACTACGCATGGAATCATCAGTCAAGAAATCAAACAATTTATTATTGGATTAAGCAAATCTGCTTCAAGAGACCTCTTTGAAGTGTTAAAGAGCACAGATGTCACTTTGAGGACTAAGGAGGGCTTGACCAATTCCATGGTATTTTCAATTGCTTCATATATATGCGAAAGTTGGGCAGTGAATAAGGAAGATAGTAGAAGAATCAATGCATTTGAATTATGGTGTTGGAGAAGAATATTGAAAGTATCATGGACTGTACCATGGAGGTACAGTCAGAATGCTCCTTAAAAGGGAGGATGGCCAAGATTTCATCTCTAATACTTTGGACATGTTGTCAGGAGGAACCAGTCCCTGGGGAAGAACATGACTTAATATATTGTATGTATGTGTGTTTGTGTCTGTAATTTACTACATCTTTGTGTGTGCGTGTGTGTGTGTATATATATAGTTGTTGTTAGATGCCGTTGAGTCGGTAACAACTCATAGCAACTCTATGCACAAGATCAGCACTGTAGGGAGGATGCTTTAACACCTCAAAATGAATTTTTTGCAGGATGTCAACAGAGGTGTGGGCAGAGGTGTGCAGAAGTACATTGTCATGCAAAATCACAATGCCCTTGGATAGCAGTCCTCTGCATTTAATCTGAAATTTATCCTTCAGCTCTTCAGTGAGCACCTCATGGTAGCAGGCACTGTTAATCGTTGGAGGTTTTTCCTGATAATGTTCCAATATTGGTCCTTGAGAATCCCAGAAAACGTCAAACATCAATTTTCCAGCTTATGGTTGACTTTTGAACTTTTTCTTGGTCAGCAATAGAGGATGGTTCCATTCCATACCACACCGTTTACTCTCAGGTTCATAGTGATGAATCCATGTCTCATCAACAGTAACGATTTTTTTTTTTTTTTAAGAGAAACTTTTACCTTCCTTCAAGTTGCGGTCTAAATTTTGTTTTCAGACGTCCAAATACTTTTGTTTATACTCTTGTGTGAGCTGTTTCGGTGCTTAATTAATGCACAAACTTTTCAAAAACCAAGTCTGTGGTAGATTCATTCATTCTTAGGCAGAGCCATAACTGATTTGCAAATGATTTGCCACATAATCCACTGTCACTCATTTATTCGATAGAACCATTTCACGTGCACGCTCAATATTGTCATCTGCCGTGGACGTGGATGGGCGTTTTAATATAACCGGACTGTGGATAATTTTTTTAAACTCAGTCTCGTATCGCTAGTTTCAGTGACTGTTGTGGGGATGAGGCAGAAACTTTGCAGTTAAATGTCATGGATAGGAAAGAAATGTGCTAGTAACTGCATGTCCTCCTATACGTTGAGTTATTTATATTCCATGTTTCAAATGTTTGACATTTGCAAACAATATTTCTAATATGCAAAAAAGTAAACTTTACGAGTCAATTAATGCTTTTTACTAGAATTTGTTTTCTAGTCAGAGCAGAGAACAGAACTTTCGTTGTTTTCCTCCCTCAATTACTTTTCATGCTGCTTCTTCCCCATAAAATAAATGTCACTAAACTCAAAATTTCTGTAGCTACCTTTACACCTAGATGAAAGTGCACCAGCGCTTGTATGAATTTATTATAAATATTAGGGACAAAATTTGGTCTTTCAGGCCAACTGACTTTCTATGAGGAGCAGGGGGTTGGGGAAAAAAAGAAAAGGTGATGCAGGTCCCACCGAGACTTGAACTCGGATCGCTGGATTCAGAGTCCAGAGTGCTAACCATTACACCATGGAACCTTGCTCAGAAAAGTGCCGTCCATGATCATCCAAGAAAGGATATAGCAACTCAACTGAAATCTCTTCGTCTAGCTTTTTACCCCAAAATTTTAGTGTGACGCTGTAGGTTAATGAGCAGGACTACAAAGTCTGTTTGAACGCTGTTCAAACTCACCAACCAGCCCCTTTACCCAATACAGGGTCACTATGGGGCGGAACCAACTCGACGGCACTTAACCAACAATTCAACCACACCCTTTCTAACAAATTCCTAGAATGTTTTATTTTATTATTATTTTTTGCCAAATACTCAAACCCATATAATCTTCCTCCCTCTCCTGCCCGATCCCAATTAATTCAGAAGTTTGGTGGTCCTGTTTTTTACCTTCTTCATTAGGAAAAAATGAACGAGCGCTTGTTATATATGCCAGCACGAAACTGGACATTTCATATTCATTATATGATTTAATGCAGTCCTGGTGTGGTGCTATGGGATAAGCAGTGGACTGTTGATCACAGGTTAGATATTCAAACTCATCAGCCAATCCTTGGAAATCCTATACAAGGTCATTATGAGTCAGAATTGACTCAAGCAGCTCTTAACAACAGCATATGATTTAGTGATTGAATCTTATATGGGCACCATAATTTTATACGGGGACTAAAATTAAATGGATAATTTTAGCTCCCATATAAAATGGGGGAAATGAGACTTAGAAATTTCTTATCTTTAATTTTCAATTCTGCTCAGTTTCAGCCATTTGATATTTTTATCCACATAGATTATTCAGTTTATAGGTCCATCGCTTCTAGGAAAGCAAGCTTTTAACATATTAGATTCTGGTGTACTTATAGAGGAAAACTAGCAGTTGGATTGTGTGTTTGCTAGAAAATAGGAAACTGTGTGGTGTGCAAATAAAAAAAACTAAAAACAAACAAACAAAAAAACCACTCTAAATCTTGTTACATGGAAGTAGGGAACGTATCAAAGAACACAGACCTAACCAAGTTAATCTACCTGCTTTCAATCGTAAGGTGCCCAGTAAAGACTGACAAAATGTCTTCCATGCTGTGGCGCTGTAGGATTAGCGCGGGAGTGGGAACCACACGCTGTACAGGGTCGCTACGAATCCGAACCGATTTAGCGGCACTTACCAACAACAATCGATATTCCTCAGACCTTTTTTCTTAGAACTAGCATATTTCCTTCTAGGGCAGGATTAAATCGGTTCCTCTGTGTGGATGCTACACCAGTCCCTTATAGTCCTTCTCGCTTCTTCAACTCTTCTGATCTCACGCCTTCATTCGACAGCACGCACTAAGTAAGGCTACCCAGTAGCAAATTTTCATTAAGATTTTAGCAAAATTTTTACTCTTTGGAATTTATGTTTGCGTTGGGGTGCAGGTTGTTTTCGGAGCACTTGTCCTAAAACAATTTGCTTGCACAATAATTTCTAACACCACGGAGGGAGATTCTGCCAGCTTAAATGGGATGGTTCAGTCAATACCCATTTAAAACGTACACCCACCCCCAGGACCGTGTGCTAAAATTGAGTCAAGAAGCCTCAATTTGCAGAGAGAGCATCCCTAATGCACCACGTTGCCTCTCCCCCACAGCCGCTCCCTGCACCCTGACATTGACCCCATGAACAGAATGATCAACTGGAGTGATCAAAACTGATAGTGGGGAAAAGGGGGACAAATAGTTTAAAAGCTTTCAACGTAAACTTAAATTTATTGTTTACTTTCGCAAAACATCAATTTCATGCAATTCCCTTCTAAAAGCAAGGACCTTGTGCCAGACTCCGTTCTGGGCACACGGTATATAATGAGATGTGATTTTAACACAGATGTTACTGATTAGATTGTGCTTGCTAAAAATGTATATGTTTAAATACTAATCCCTATACCTGGTGTCCTGGCGCTGAAAGATAAGCACTGGACGGCAAGGTCGGTTTGAATCGCAACCACCAGCCACTGCTCGGAAACCCTATATAGAGTCCCTATGAGTTGGAAGCTACTCTACCGCACTAACAGTTAAACAATATACCTGTAGTTAGAGCGGTGGCTAAGTAGGATAAGCGCTGGACTGCGAACCACAAGATGCAACCTTTCCGCGAGAGAGAGTTGAGGTTTTCAAAGATTTACAGTCTCAGAAGCCCTATAGTACTGTTATGAGTCGGAACCGACTCGATAGTACTTAACGACCACAACAAATTTTGTCTAGAATTTACATGTTTTAAAAATATGCCCTTTGTTTTCCTGAACGACAGCTAAATCTGGTTCCTTGGAAAGCTTGTCCTCTGGATTTGTCCCTTTTCTTCTGGCTTTTGCGGTCAGCGAGTTCCCTCACTCCGCGAGCGATCTCTTTGAAACGTCTGCAAATTCCTCACTGTTGTTACTGTTAAGTGCCATCGAGTCGGTTCCGACTCATACCGACCCTGTACAGGGTTTCCAAGGTTTTAAATCTTCTAAAGACCCACTCCCTCAAAAAATGTCCACTGCCATCAAGTCGATTCCATAATTAGGACGACAATGGACTTGCATCACAAGGTCATCGTTTATTCCATGAACAAGCACATCAATAAAATAACATACGGAAACCCGTCTTTTTAAAAAAAGAACACAAACACACACAGAAAAGTGTGGGCTTGAGGAAGAGGAGTGGTGGGGGCCCGCCACTTATTAAAAATACCTCCTAAAGGCACATGCTGGCAGTTCCTCAAATGTCATTTTGTCTGCGAGTGTGGGATAGAAGTTAAATTAAATGAGAAATGGCCTTTGATTCTTAGTCAAACTATTCTTTGTCTCTCGGAAACAAAAGATAAGTCTTTGGAAGACTTAGAAATTCCCTTATCTCGGGGATTGTATGTCACAGGACTTTTTGTATTTGTAGTCTTTGAGCTTTCACGCTTACTGGAACAGAATGGATTTGCAAAAAACGTACTACAATAACCAAATGAATGTATTCAACAACCTTAGGTCACCAGCACGAGAGCACTGCACCACCTGGGCTCTGTGGCGCAATGGATAGCGCATTGGACTTCTAGCATTCACCTCAGAGAGATTCAAAGGTTGTGGGTTCGAGTCCCGCCGGAGTCGGGTTTGGCCTTTCTTTTTTCCCTTAATTTGTTGTTGTTGTGAAGTGCCATTGTTGTTGTTGTGTGCCATCGAGTCGGTTCCGACCCATAGCGACCCTGTATAGGGTTTCCGAGGGTGTAAATCTTTACGGGAGTAGAAAGCCTCATCTTTCTCCCG
>NW_006408731.1:2379190-2381462 GCF_000296735.1 Chrysochloris asiatica | reverse complement strand
TTTCCATGTGTTTTTTTTTTTCCTTCCTTTTCTTTTTAACTGCCTTCTGTGTTATCCAACTTAGCACATGTTTATGTGTATCAATTTGCTATTTGTTTTCTATTTGTCATTTTATTCTTCCTTTATATTTCTTTTTCCTGTCTTTTTTGGGGGGTTAATTATTTTTTAAAACAATTACTATCACTGATATGTATTTTAAACTTATCAGTTTACTTTGAATTAACATAAAACCCACAGTACATTATTATTATTATTGCTTTAAATAGTCACTTGACTTTTAACAAATTTAAGAAATGAAAGAAAATATAGTCTTTTACATTGACCAACATATTTAAATATACAGTGGTTTTGATCCCTTTTTGGAGATTCAACTTTTCTTCTGAAATTTTATTCTTTAAATTTGAAGAACTTCTTTTAGTATTTCCTGTAGAGAAGATCTGCAGGTAGCATATTCTCTGTGCTCTTATTTACCTGGAAATGCATTTATTGTGCCTTTAATTTTGAAAGATATTTTTACTGGATATAGAAATCTAGGCTGATAGGATTTTTTATTGGTTTGTCTGCTTTTTTTTTTTTTTAAAGACTTTAAAGATCCCATTTCCTTGTGTTTTTACTTTGCATTAGCTCTATTGAAAAGTCAGCCATTATTATTATTATTGCTTCCCTGTGCATGCTTTGTCCTTTGTGTCTGACTGCTTTTTATATTTTCTCCTTACCCTTGGTTTTAACTATTTGGCTATTACTTGCCTAGGTGTGGGGTTTTTAAAAAAATTATTTAATTTGGTTTGGCTTTGCACTTCTTGAATTTCTGAGTTCCTGGTGGTTTTTTAAAAATTCAGATTTGGAAATTTTTCATCTAATATTTCTAAAGAGTTTATTCTGTTCTATTCTCACTTTCCCTTTGTGAATTTCAACTACGTATATGTTGTTGCTTTTAAGTGCCATGAAGTCTGGTCCAATTTTTAACAATCCTGTATATGGTTTCTAAGGAGAAGCTGGTGGGTTTGAACCGCTGACTTTAAGGTTAGCAGTTCAGTGCTTATCCTATAGTGCCACAAAAAAGATTTACCAGGTATGACTAAGTTAAGGATTTTGACATGGGGAAAGTATCTTGGATCATGCTGAGGGACTTAATGTAATCACAAGGGGTCTACTAAGAGGGAAGTAAGAGGGCTAAAGAGAGAAAGAGGAGATGTCATGATGGAACCACAAATAGGAGAGGAAGCTGAGCAGGAGCAGTGATGAGTGAATTGTTGGCCAGCCTGGCCCAGCCATCTTGAGTTTTTGTGGGCAGCTATCAATGGACTCGATGCCTAGAGGCACAGGTGTAGCAATTGTGCCCACAAGACCCAGCCACATAAATGCCTCCCATGGCTTCACTCACTGGACAAAGGCCACTACTCACTCCAATACCACCTGATCAATTATAATTAGCAGCCAGCATTAAATTAGCCCTGAACTACATTACACAAACAATGAACAGAGAACTTCATACACATTTCTAGTGCCTATCACAGCCATCAGGAGATAGGTGGTGAGTGTCCAAGAACATACCAACAAACAATCATCAATTAAATATAAGTGTAATGACACCACAATGTCTCAGACACAGCAGATAATTTTAGCTAACATGCAGAAATAAGACTGAGTGGCTCAAACAAATGACCAAAATACAGAGTCAGAAAATATAATACCAGAAATGGTCTGGGAACTACCTGATAAGGAATTCAAAAGAATGATATTTAAGTACCTTCAGTGGATTAAGGGAATGGTCAAGAAAGTTGCAGATGAAATCAAAGAAAAACGGACAACACTTATTAGAGAATTCAGGAAAACACTATAAGAAGAAACTAAAAAACTTAATGAAAACTTAGAAACTGTACAAAAACAACAAATAGAAATCCAGAAGAGAAATGCTAGATTTCAAAAACAGTAAATGTTCAAAATCTGGCAGCATTTATTGTTGTTGTTGTTAGGTGCCATCAAGTCGGTACTGACTCATAACGACCTTTTTGCACAGCAGAAGGAAACACTGCCCGATCCTGGGCCAACCTCACTACTATTGCCACACTTAAGTCCATCGGTGCTGCCACTTGGCTAATCCATCTCGTTGGAGGTCTTCCTCTTTTTCTCTGTCACTCCACCTTACCAAACATGATATCCTTCTCCAGTGACTGGTCCCTCTTGGCAATACGTCTGAAGTATGAGAGACGAAGTTTGGCCATCCTTGGCCTCCAAGGAGCACTCTGGCTGCACTTCTTCCAAAATGGAT
>NW_006408731.1:2376463-2378054 GCF_000296735.1 Chrysochloris asiatica | reverse complement strand
TTCTTTGCCAATTCTTTCAATGCACCTTGGATTTCCTCTTTCAGTATCATTAACTGAAAATAGGGAACCAGAAATTTTAGCTTGCAACAACAAAACACAAAGAAAATATACTGTAGTTACAGAACTTTCCAATCAAGAAGATATCAAGTAGATTTCCAGAGAAAATTAAATAAATAAAAATAACTGTAACCTTAGAACTACACTAAGTCCTACTCCTAGCCCTAGTCTATCCCTTAGCCTCAACCCCAACACTATAATTCCTAGTCCTAACCAAAACCCTAACACTACACAGTAGTCCTATCTCTAACTCTTTATCCCTGTATTGCCCCGCCACCACCCAAATAAAATGCTCAGAATACCTACCACTTTGTGGTTTGAGTTGGTGCCTTTGAGTCGGTTGTGATCATAGTGACCCAGTATAGAATTACTGGGACTCCTGCCATTTATCTCACCCAAAACCCAAAGGCACTGCCGTCCGTCCTGTCCATTCAGATTCATAATGACCATGTTGTTGTTGTTAAGTGCCATCAAGTCAGTTCCAACCCATAGTGACCTTGTATATGGTTTCCGAGTAGTGGCTGGTGAGCTTGAACCGCCAACCTTGTAGTTTAAACCGACTTTGCAGTCCAGCGCATTAACCCACAATGCCACACTAGTGACCACGTTGTTGTTGTTGTTAAGTTCTGTGGAATCAGTTCCAACTCATAGTGACCCTGCACAGAGTTTCCAAGGCTGTAAATCTTTATGGGAGCAGAAAGTGACCAAGTAGAACAGAGTAATTCTTTAAGGGAGCAAATTGCCATCTTTCTCCGTAAGTGTCCTTTGGCAACTGAGGGCTCTAACCATTGCACCACCAGAGACCCTATTTACCTCACAAACTAAAACAAAACAAAAACCCCTCAAACACTGCCATACAGTCAATTTGGACTCATAGTGACCCATATAGGGTTTCTGAGGCTGTAAATCTTTACTGAAGCAAAAGGTTTCATTTTTCTCTCTCAGAGCGGTTGGTGGGTTTGAACTGCAGATCTTGAGGCGAGTAGTATGATGTTTATACTATAGTGACACACCAGGACTCCTATGCACCTCACAGAACAGTTAAAATACTGAAATTAGAATTTATAGATCTATTTTCATTTTTCAAGACCTAGGTGTTAAGACTCAGATATTACAATATTTTTATAAAGACGATGTACATGTAATTTTTATTAAAGGGCCAGAAAGGGTTGAAGTAGTACCAAATGGAGGCATAAGATTTGCTATTGTTATGTGCCATCAAGTCTGTTCCGACTCCTAGAGACCAAGTAGGGTTTCTGAGGAACAGTTGGTGAGTTTAAACCATTGACCTTTCTCTGTTCAAACCGATCTTGCAGTAGAACACTTATCTGTTGCAGACGGTGCAGAGGTTCGAGGCCCTATAGGCCCGAGTGTAACAGATCTAGCCACTTGGCAGTTAATAGCAAATTGTTTTTTATCTTAGTGTTCAGTTATATTTATTTAATTCCAAACATGAGCCCTGGATGTCCACAGAGAAATGCAATATTCCCCTAAATTTCTAAGGTCAAGATTTTCCCCCTAGAACCAAGGCAGT
>NW_006408731.1:2369090-2373987 GCF_000296735.1 Chrysochloris asiatica | reverse complement strand
ATAAAAAAAAAAAAAGAGAGAGAGAGATTGTGATTGTGAAGGGAGTTGTGGGGGGTGGTGGTGAGGGGAGGGAACAGTAGAACGGGAAGAAACTGCAGATGGACTCAAAGGTGAGATATTTTTTCTTTATTAAAATCAAAACACGGTAGTAATAAAAACCTGACTTTGCCAGAAGTGGGACTTGAATCCATGACTCCATCTGGAGACCAGAAGCCTCAACAGGGAGAGTAAGAAGCTTGAGTCTGGCACCTTAGACCACAAGGCCATCCTAACAGACACTTATAGTCGTCACGAACTCTATTCCTGTAAATAACAGCCAATGAGATTTGAGTTGCAACTAGATTGTATAAGATGTAACATTTTCTAGATGAGCCCATTTCTATCCACTCCTCCCTGACTACGCCCCACTCCTACCTGTGACCCTCCAGCTTCACCAATAGCTCCACTTGGGCTTGCATCCTATCCTTTCTACCATCTACGATTTGTATCACTTCAAAGAATAAGAAAAAGATACCTAAAATAACACGAAACTCAGAGATAGATTGAAAATATCTACTTCATACATTGCTTGAGAATTAGGAAAACAAAGAAAACTAATTTTTTTTTAGGTCAAATCAAAATGATCTCTAACGGACATTTGTTGTTGTTGTTGTTAAGTGCCGTCGAGTCGGTTCCGACCCATAGCGACCCTGTACAGGGTTTCCGAGGGTGTAGTAATATATAAACATCATTTACTCAGGCATATATGTCATATTATTTTTAATCCCTGATAGTCTATTTGTAATTTATATAATAAAATGATACACAAGTTCTATAATAGTTGGCACTATGAGTAACATGTGACTTTTATTCATTCTTTCTTCATATTTTGTCAGAGTTGTATTTGTCTTGATATATAGTAAAAGCCAATAAACAGAATCTTAAATGAGGCACATATTGTTGATAAATGCCATCAAGTCAGTTCCAACAGCTGATGAGCTTGAACCACCCAACTGCTGGGTCAAACCAACTTTGCAGTTCAGCACATTAACCCACAGCCCCACAACAGAACATGTCATTGACTGAAAAATAAGAAGCCCTGTGTTAGGTAGTCCAAAGCTGATACAGTTCCTTGTGGAACAAGATTTTTCTTATCTTTCTCTTCTGCCACTTCTCTTCATGATCTTTCTCTATAAGCACTCAAATAGTGTCTCAAGACCAATGAATGCTGAAATAAACTTCATTTGGTAATTACTCAATTGCTCCAGTTGTTCCTAAAACTGTCGTCTCTTCCCGGATTCCTCACAGGCTGCTGAGGGATCCTGCTCCTCAACTCTTCAAATTTATCTGAAAAGTAAAATGCCCTCTGGTAGGAACTCTTTGGCCAAACAAAAAAATCCCTCTTCAGCAACAATTGACTGTAAAATAATCTTCAGTCTCCTTGCAGCTGTGCACTCTAATGAACTTTCAACGAATGCACAGCGTGGATGTTAAATTATCTGTTTAGTGATTCCGGAACACTAAGATCTAAGTGACTTAATCACATTTTTGGAAGACATAGAGCCTGAAACAAAGAATTCTTATGTCTTTTCTAGAATTCTTATGTCTTTTCTTGTTGACCTAAGTCTTTTAGGCACAAAAGCCTGGGTAGCTCAGTTGGTAGAGCATCAGACTTTTAATCTGAGGGTCCAGGGTTCAAGTCCCTGTTCAGGCGTAAGGTGTTTTTAAAAAAAAAAACTATTATAAGTTTCAGCCTCATGTACTGTTGTTGTTAGGTGTCATTGAGTCAGTTCCAACCCACGGCGACTGTATGTACAGAACAAAACACCGCTCAGTCCTGTGTCATCTTCAAAATTGCTGCTACACTTGAGCCCATTGTTCCTGTCACTGTGTCAATCCATCTCCTTGTGGAAAGGGGCTCTCGCCCTCTTTTTTGCTGTCTCTCCATTTTACCAACTACATGTAGGACCCGTGAAAGACACAGGCAACCACTCCTAGATTTTCCAAGAGAATTTAAAATTTTGGCAGTAGGAAAAAGGAAATTATAACAATAACACAAAAATCAGTGATCAAATTACTCATGAAATTCGCATTTAAATTCTGTGGCTGATATAGGAGTTGCTCATTATTCTAGTGGGGGGCGTAAAGTTTGGGTGTGCCCATATCTGAGGTTTTCCAGACCCTAGTACACAGTCTAACCAATGAGCAGAGAAATGAAGATGAAAGTCTGCCCCAGAAAAGAGCGAAGTCATTAAGGAGCATTTTCGCTGGAGTCAATCGATGATTATAGAAAGGAGGGGTAGTTGGCAGACAAGAAGGCCCCTGGGAAATGACACATATTTAAAGGAGATCAGAGTATAACAGGATGAGCAGGTTCTTTTATAACTTTTGGGAGAAGAGGATATGTCCAATTTAGAAGAAACCCCAAGAGGATTAAGAGACTTGGGAAGAAAATGAAGGTTATAATTTACAACACAAAACAGGGGGTTGAATTCTATTGCACCACCCCCTTTCAGAGTTTTTTTTTTTTTTTTTTTTTTCCTGCTGTTTCATTTTTTAAATTGGAATATTTTGGTTCTATCTGGCAGGGAGGTGAGGTGAGGGAGGAAGGGAGTGATGGCCACCTCCACCTCCCAGTGTTTCAGTCAGAAAAGATCATCTCCCTCGGAACCCATCTTTCTTTCACTTCTCATTTTTCAGTACGCCTCTCTTCAGTCGCTTCTCCTTTGCTCTCTTCTGCTCCTTTCTTTGCTCTGTTACCCTATTACCACTCATTTGTCACTTAAAACCCATTCTTCCTTGTCTACGAGGCAAAGTGGAACCACTTGATAATTCACCGCCTGCTAACACACTATTCCCTGTAATCCAGGCTCTTCTCTAATTAATCTTGAGTTCCATTCCATTCAAAGGCAAGGACGACCCCAACTGGCTGTTCAAGAAGTACTATTTGCGACCACTATCACTTTAATTCTTCAATCCTTTAAGAGACATTTTTGAGTATCTTGGCTGAGGAAGGAAGGAAGCAGCGAAGTAGAAATCTTACAAAGAAGATTAAAGTAACCCTAAGGGTTCCTGGTGTGGCGCTGTGGGTTAATGCGCCAGACTGCAAAGCCGTTTGAACTGCAAAGTCGGCAGTTGAAGCTCACCAGTTGCTCCTCGGAAACCCTATTCAGGGTCGCTATGGGTCAGAACCAACTCGACGGTACTTGGCAACAACAACAATGGTTCCCACAGTAATGTCAATTTGTAAAACGCGAAGAATGACTACAGGTACTGCTCAAAATACCAAATGGAAAGTTGTGTGACATGTCTTGCGTTTGACAGAGGTTTCTTGACAGCTTCGCGCTTTTCGCTGTAATCTCATCTGGGTGACCCGACCTAACATAATTTGTTTCTTGATGAGAAAAGCATAGCAGACCGAACATACTTTGTCTTAATGGAGGAACATAATTTGTGTATTAATTGAGAAAAAAGATGCACTAACAGAGAATAGTTTGGATGCACCAACATGTGCTAAGGGCCAGCACGCTTCCACTGCACCACTCTACTCTTGAGGATAATATGAGGATAAACGACCCTCTTGATTCGATAAATTTGTCTAACACTGCAGAAGTCGGGTTTTTGTTTTGTTTTTCTCTCTTGAATTATTTTTATGTTTTCTAACCTCTTTCATCCCAAGACTTTCCTGAACTTTTTTTCTCTGAATATTGTCTAGTAGCAAACTCTACCCAAGAAATGGGATGGATATGAAAGTGAGGGCAAGACTGAGCATTGCAAGAGTGAAAGCTATAGGAAGAGAGCTGGAACCCAAGATAATTTTAAGTTTTTGTAGTTTTCTGTAGTCTGGAAAAGTTAAATTCAGGTTTTCCTCCCCTTCCTATATTTAATATTCTTAGGATTTTCTTCTTCTTCTTTTCAGTTACAGAAATCTCTTTACCAGTATTAAAAGAGGGTACAAAAATAGATAAAAAGCTATGCACTCTGGGCTAAATGGAGCAGAGGTAAATAGTGATGTGTGCTCACCTTGGAACAACAGTGCTCTGTGATACAGGGATTAAGGCATAGTCTGAATGGATAAAAAAGGGGAAATAATGTTAACATGCTTGGCTGTCTTATGAATATTGGTTTCCCTTCCCCATTACTGTAAAATGGACACTTGAGTGGGATAAAAAGAAATATTGGGAAACATGATTACAGAAAGCTTGTAAGTCTATCTTTAGCCTATAACTGAGTGGAATACATAAAAGAGGTTCTAGAACTTGCTCCGTGAAATAGGCTTCCTGTGGAGTCTTTGCAGTGTATAGGACATTAGGTGGAATCATGAGCCCCATCCAGAACCTTCTGAGGTGGAACATTCTGCTTGAAAGGACAAGTAGACCAGCCTGGGGTTGGGGGAAGTCATGCACTCTGCAATGTGATGTTTGACTGTTTAAGGATATAACCTATTAATAATTGAATTCTAAAAGCAGGGGTTTACACTCTCAGGAATTTTTATTTATATTATGACAAATAACACTATTGGGAAAGGCACTTGTATTTGGGTGAAAGAGACTTCTAGTAATCTCTGACTCTTAACTAAGAAAAATGTCTTCTTGAGACCTCTACATCTTCCTCACTGTTTATTCGTTTCTACCCAGTACTCCACTTAAATAGCTTTCCATCATCTTTAGTATTTGCTAATGTCTAGCTCACAAGCCACAACAGTATGACAGAAAACCAAAAAGGAAGAACACGCTCAGCATTTCTTAAGCTGGGGGAACTGAAGAAAAAAATTTAAGCCTCGACTTTTGTTATTGAAAGATTCTCTGGGCAAATTATTTATTGAATGATGCAGAAAGCATCAAGAGAAGATGGGAGGAATACACAGTCACTGTACCAAAAGGAAATGGTTAATGTTCAACCTTTTCAAGAGGTAGCA
>NW_006408731.1:2362213-2367660 GCF_000296735.1 Chrysochloris asiatica | reverse complement strand
TTGGCCCAGGATTGGACATTGTTTCGTTCTGCTGTGCATAAGGTCACTATGAGTCGGTGCCGACTCGATGGCACCTAACAACAACAACAACAACAATGTCTAGCCCTGTAGGACAAGCACTCAACCTTAAGGCTGGTTTGAACCTCAAGGTCTGCAGTTCAAACTCACCAATCACTCCTCAGAAACAGGGTTGCTATGAGTGGGAACTGACTCGATGGCACTTAACAACAACAACAATATAAGATTACATGTCTACAGTCTACTTTCAGTAGTAATAGTAATAATAATAATGCTGTAGTTTCCCAGATTTTATTTGTTTTATATGTCATTTGAATAATTTTCCTATGTTTCTAGCACATTCTCTAGCATTCTAGAACTGATATGATTTACAAGTGTTAAGGAGATGACCAGGCCTTAACAATTTGAGTATGTTTTATCTTCTCAGTCTAGAATGAAGACAGGCTAATTAACAGAAAGAGAATGTGTTCATCTATAAGTGAATGGACAATTTCCTGAAGAATTTTGTCCTCAAATTGTCTAACTGTATAGGTTCTGATTAAATATGCTACTTTTACCTAATATAAATGTGGCTTAATTGTTGTTGTGTACCATGGAGTCAGTTGATTCAGACTCAGCAATCCTATAGGAAAGAGCAATGGCACTTAACAACAACAATATCGAATCCATGATTCTCACATTTTCTACTACTTTAAGGTAAGCACTGGACTGCTAACCACAAGGACAGAGGTTCAAACATACCAGCTGCTCCTCCGAAACCAATTACAGGGTTGATAGGAGTGGGAACCGACCAGATGACACTTAACAGCATTGCCTTCAAAATAATACTTTTGTGGTGGAGTCCTGGTGTGGTGCTGTGGGTTAATGTACCAGATGAACTGCAAGGTTGGCAGTTCAAGCTCACCAGCTGCTCCTCGGAAACCCTATACAGGGTCGCTATGGGTTGGAATCAACTCAACGGCACTTAACAACAATGATATACGAAGCGGTTGTTGTTGTTAATTATTGTGAGTTAGTTCCAACTCATACCGACCCTGTATAGAGTTTTCAAGGAGTGTCATGTAGGTTTGAACCTTAGACCTTGAAGTTAGAAGGGGGCAAGCAGGAACAAGCAAACAAAACAGAACAATTCATCCCTGATCACTGAGCACACACTTTAGGATCTTACAATAGTTGTTTGCCAATCCCTACATACAATATTTTAATTCTCTTTCATAGAAAATGAAGTTTATGCAAGCTATCGATTTGATGTTGTTTTTGTTAAGTGCCATCGAGTTAGTTCCGACCCATAGCGAACCTATATAGGGTTTCCGAGCAGCAGCTGGTGCGCTTGAGCCACCGACTTTACAGTTCAAACGCATCAACCCACAGCACCACACCAGAACTCAATTTCGAGTATTAACTACTAAAAAGTTACTGTCAGACAGGATGGAACATGAACAGTGGATGAGTATCTCTCACCTTAACTAAACCAGTTTTTATTGTTAAGTGCCATCGAGTCAGTTCTGACTCATAGCGACCCTGTATAGGGTTTTCCAATGAGCGGCTGGTGGGTTTGAACCCGTCAACTTGTAGTTAGCTTATCCCACAGCATCACACCAGGACAACAACCAAACCAGTAGGGATCTATTATCTATCTTGCGAGTTCGTAATCTTTTTCATATTGTAACGAACCTGGAATCGTCTGATCCATAGTCAGACGCGTTATCCATTGCGCCACTGGACTGATGTGGTGCTGTGGGTTAATGAGCTGGACTACAAAGTCGGTTTGAACCGGTTCAAGCTCATCAGCTGCTCCTCGGAAACCCTGTACAGGGTCATTGTGGGTCGGAACCGGCTCTACAGAACTTAACAACAACAATGACATTATCTATCTACCCACCTATCTCAGTAGAGATTTTACACCTTTTTGCTGTTGTTGTTGTTCTCCATGGTCTCATTATTTTTCTTATTATATATTCTATAACCACGTCCTGACTTTCACTGCACAGTCTTTCTCCCACGGCCGGCAGAAAGTATAAAAGGGAGTATTGTATGTGAGAAAGAGAAGGAAAAGGCCTAAGAAAAGAAAAAGAGGTTAAGGGCTTCGGGAAAATGTACTTAGGGAAGAAAACGAGAAAAGTGTGGAAAATGGTCAAGCCCAAAGCGTACCTTTGCAGAAAAAATTTAAATACCGAAAAATAGGATTATACAGGGAATATGTAAGTCTCACGGAGTGGCCCAGTACCAAATAAGTTATGAACGAGAGATACTGTGAACATTGCGGAAAGCTTCCGAAAGATTATTTCAACCCAACGCGGATAAAATCTGTATTCCAAGTCCCCTAGTCTTTAAAACCTATCGTGTAGCCCGGGAGTAGAATCTGAGGTTTTCCCTTTTCGCGGATACAAAGTTAGCGGCGCGGGCTCCCGGAGAGGAAATGGTCTTCTATCATTATCTACAGTAATCATCCTAGAAAAGACTTTTGTGTGGTGTCAGGATGGCCGAGTGGTCTAAGGCGCCAGACTCAAGCTCTGCTTCCCGTACTTCGGGGTTTCTGGTCTCCAACTGGAGGCGTGGGTTCGAATCCCACTCCTGACACATTGTGTTTTGTTCCTTCAAAAGCTTGGAATCCAATAAAAATAGATCCTTTATCTCTGAAAATTGTTATAATTAAAAATATTTCCATATAGTTTTTGTTCTTACAAATTCTTCAGTTGATCACAATTGCTGTGTATTATTTACATAATCAGGATAATGAATTAAATCTTTTTTTAAAAAAAAACTTTTTATTGTGAATTGGATAAAGGCTTAAAAAGCAAATCATTACATTTAACATCTTATACACATTTTGTTTCCTGTCATTGATAGCAGTCCTCACAATGTAACATTTATTTCACTTCCTCCATGTGTTTTGAGTTTGTATTCCACCTTCTCTCCTAACTCCTCCTGCTTTCTGAACTTCATCCTTGGGCAAATGCTACCCTTTTGATCACAAATGATTGATTGCTCTACAATCAATCTTTCTTGAATCATTGCTTTATGCTGAGGGTTTTTGAATCTCCTTAGGGACATAAATTAGCATCCTGTTGTGCAGTTTGTGATAAGTTAGGAAAATGCATAAAGAAAATTCAATATTGTATTTTATCTTCCATTTAATTTTGCATCCTCTTAATATGCCTAAAAACTTCATTTAGAGTAATATCTAGAACTGTGTCCTGTACAACAGACAATAAAAAATGTTACTCACTTGATACATAAATTTAAACTTTTCGTGCTACATAAATATTAATACTTCTACTACTTTGGGATATTTGCTATGTTAGTACTATATTAAATGATTATCCATTTATTATCTTATTAAATGAATGCTAGAGTGTATCCATGTGTATGTCAAACATATTTTAAAGTTATAAATATTGTTGTTTACAAAACTTAGGACATAAATCTGTATATAAATGTTGTTGTTAGGTGCCACCAAGTTGATTCCAACTCATAGTGACCTTATGCACAATGGAATGAAACATTGCCCTGAACTGTGCCATCCTCACAATGTTGTTAAGCTTGAGCTCATTACTGTTGCCACTGTGCCAGTCCATCTTGTTAGGGCCTTCCTCTTTTTCATTCACACTCCACTTTACCTAGAATGATGTTCTTCTCCAGGTACTGGTCCCTCCTGACAATATGTCTGAAGTATGAAAGACGAAGTCTTGCCATCCTGGCTTCCAAAGAGCATTCTGGTTTTATTTCTTCCAGCACACATTTGTTTGTTCTTCTAGTAATCCATGGTACTTTTAATATTCTCCTCTAGCACCATAACTCAAATGCATAAATTCTTCTATAGTCTTCTTATTCACTGTCCAACTTTCAAATGCATATGAGGCTATTGAAAATGGCTTGGGTTAGGCACACTTGAGTTCTCAAGCCAACATCTTTGCCCTTGAAGACTTTAAAGAAGTCTTGTGCAGCAGGTTTGCCTAATGCAATACATTATTTGATTTCTTGACTGCTGAATAATTCTCCACTGAATAGATGGACCTCAGGCAGTTCCCTGTCTATGTATTGTTTCAGTAGTTTATGAATTATTTTTAGCAAATGTTTGCTTGTATGTGAGATGAATGATTTTGTCTAATGATTTCCAGTTTCTGTTGGGTCACTTTTCTTTGGAATGGGCACAAATATGGATTTCTTCCAATCAGTTGACCAGGTAGCTGTCTTGGCATAGATGAATGAGCACCTCCAGTGCTGCATCAGTTTGTTAAAAGATATCAATCTGTGTTTCCATCAATTCCTGGAGCCTTGTTTTTTGCCAATACTGTTAACGCACCTTGGACTTCTTCCTTTAATATCATTGGCTCTTGATTATATGTTACTTCTTGAAATGGTTGAACATTGTCCGTTTCTTTTTGGTAATGTGGCTGTATTCCTTCCATCTTCTTTTGGTGCTTTCTGCATCATTCAATATTTTGCCCATGTTGTTGTTTTTAAGTGTTGTTGAATTGGTTCTGACACATAGCAACCCTGTGTAGGGTTTCCAAAAAGCAACTGGTGTGTTCGAACTGCCAACTTATGGGTTCAAACTGACATTGTGGCCCAGTGTTTATCCTACAGTGGCATACTAGGGTTCCTTATAGAATCCTTCAATACTGCAATTTGCTAAAATTTTTTCTTCAGTTCTTTCAGCATGTGAAATGCTGAGCATGTTCTTCTCTTTTTGTTTTCTAACTCCAGGTCTTTGTGCATTTCATTATAATATTTGACTTTGTTTTTTCGAACTGCCCTTTGAAACTGCCTGTTCAGCTCTTTTACTTACTCATTTCCTCCATTTGTTTTAGCATCTTTACACTGGAGAGCAAGTTCAGAGTCTCTTCTGACATCCATTTGGTCTTTTCCTTCTTTCTTGTCTTCTTAATGACTTTTTGCTTTCTTCCTGTATGATGCTCTTGATGTCATCCCACAACTCCTCTGATTTTAGGTCATTAGTGTCTAATGCATCGAATCTTTTCTTCAGATGATCTCTAAATTCATGTAGGATATATTCAAGGTCATATTTTGGCTCTTGTGGACTTGTTTTAATTTTCTTCAGCTTCAGCTTGAATTTGCACATGAGTATTAATGGTCTGCCCCACAGTCTGCTCCTGGCCTCATCTTGGCTGATGGTATGGAGCTTTTCCACTGTCTGTTTCCACAGACGTAGTCTATTTGATTTCTATGTATAGAAATCATCTGGTGAAGTCCATGTGCATAGTTGTCTTTTATGTTGTTTAAAAAGGCATTTGTAATGATTAAGTAAGCACCGTGGAGTCGGTTCCAACTCACAGTGAACCTACACAGGGTTTCCAAGGCTGCAAATCTTTACAGGAGCAGAAAGCCTCATCTTTCTCCTACAGAGCAGCTGGAAGTTTCGAACTGCCAACCTTGAGGTTAGCAGCCCAATTTGTAACCACTAC
>NW_006408731.1:2359307-2361108 GCF_000296735.1 Chrysochloris asiatica | reverse complement strand
CAGTCTTAAGAATATTGTTAATATAAGTATTAAAACTACCTAAGATTACAAGTAGAATAAAATGTAGCTAATGCGTGGCTTCTAACTTTTAATAAAAATATACGAAAGTGTAGGAGAGTCTGAGATCTAAAGTAAAAAGGGATACTAATAAAATCATGAATAAATCAGAGAATGATTCAACAAGAGAAATTTTCAACTAGGGATCTGTGCATAAAAATAATAAAACAACTCTTTGTGGTTCTGCCATCCAAAGAGAGAAAGAAAGAAAGAAAAAGAAAAGAAAAGAAAGTATTTCATTGTTGCTTTGCAAAGACAATGAATTCTTCATGCACAGGTTCTCCCATGTCTCATTTATTTATATTAATTCCTCGATTAATATGTCTCAATTTATTTGTTTTAATTCCTTAATTAATTATGGCCCTGGCCAGATAACTATGCAAAGATTGAGAGCAAAGAGAAAGGATCAGTAATTGGAAAACATGGCCTTGGTGATAGAAACAATGATAGAGATCTTTGCATTACAATCATTAGTAGTTATCAATACATCTTGATTGCATGTTTGATCAATTTCAGACTGAAGAAGTTTGTAGAATTCTCCAGTTTCATCAACAGTGGCTTTAGTGGTTGGTGAGTAAGTTTGAATAATAGTGGTTAAATGGTCTTCCTTGAAGATATTATTCTATCACAGATAGCATTATACTTCAAGATAGATCTTGAAATGTTCTTTTTGATGATGAATGCAACACCATGCCTTTTCAATGTGTCATTCCCGACACAGTAAACCATATGATTGTCAGATTCAAAATGGCCAATATCAGTCCATTTCAGCTCACTAATGCCTAGCTCACTTACTTACAGGGTCACTATGAGTCACAACAGACTCAATGGCACTTAACAGCAAAAAACAAGTCCTCATGAGTATTTTTAACTTCCATCTATTTTCTGCATCTCTTCTTCTAGTTTTAAATATTCGTCCCTATGTATTTCCAATAAATTCCTTTATTATGAGAAAGATTAGCCTTCATTGAGTTTTTTCTGACCATTAATTAACCAGGCAAAGTTAAAAGCTTTGCCCTCAGGCATAGTGTGTTTGAATGTGGATTTCTGTGACTCTCTTAGACAGTCCTGGGAGGGGCAGTCTCCCTCTCAGATACTTGGCTGAGCATGCCCTTACTGGAAATTGGGGTACCTGGGCCACATGGTCATGAATCATGCCCCTGTGAAGATGGTTGGAGAGCCCCAGAACCAAACCTGTAATTTTTTTCTAATCTGAAATAGTGTAGTATCCCAATCATAGTCCTGGTTCCTCTTTCTTAGTACCAACTGCAACTGTAATGCATTAATCTGCAACCAATCATGATTCTGTGACAAATTTCTTCCATCTTCTATAATTAGCCACATGGCCATGAACCCTTTGGACATCATTATGGTCTAGTGGTGACAGTCTCCCTCATTCAGGTGATTTGCCTTTGTCTAGTTTAAGACTGAATAAAAGTGCCTTTCTAAAGCATATTTGAATTTGGGGTCTTTTCCACCTAGAACAGCAGCATCATCTGTATCAGGGCTTCTGTCAATCGGGGTCTCAGAGGTTTTTAATAAAGGTTTGGGCAGGTTGTGGGAGAAGGACCAGGAAAGGGAAAGTGCCCTTGAGCTACTGACAAACAGCAGAGATGCTACTACTTCTAGGACATAGGAGAGAGAACAGGAGTGATTACTGGACCTTGAAGGAAAGGTCCACTTTGATGAACTAGCCAGCAAGGATACAGTTTATGTTGTTGGAAAAAAGTATTTGAATGAATCA
>NW_006408731.1:2350536-2357792 GCF_000296735.1 Chrysochloris asiatica | reverse complement strand
TTTTTACGTGGAGCATTTATTAGCATACATTTTATTCACATCAACTCAGAAGATGGTCATTTCTTTAATATCGATAATTTAAAACACTTAGGGTTTTATTTTCCCCATCATCATGATTTTATTCTTTAAAAGCCTATACTGTGCCACTGACCTATCTTTCCTGATGATGACCAGTGACTTACAAATGACTGAGTCTTGTAAATTTTCATCGGCTGAGATCAGTAATATTCATTACTATCAGAGCTTTTCTTCTATCTTCCCAAGAACTGGTTTTTACTTGTATCAGGATTAGGAATGCAGTACCATGACTGTTGTTGTGAGATTTATGTAAATCACTTAGAAAACAGTACCTGACCCATGGTAAATCCAAATGTAACCTGCTCTTGTTTGTTATTGTTGTTGTTATTTAATTTAGAGAGTGATCTCTAGAGGTCCAGGCAGAGTCAGATCTCTCGGGATTCTGGTAGAAGTATAGGAGGGGATTTTCTGGTGAGTTGATAATTTACCAAAGAGCCTGTGTTTGCTTCTCATAGTAGTATCTCACTTTTGTTGTTATTAAAAACACATGTACTGACTCCAATGGACTCAATGCAATCACCATTGAGATTTTAGTTTCTTTTTCTGTGCCTATATGGGCAAATTTAGTCATTGCTCTATTATTTGCCGACCTATCCTGTGAAATCTTATACAGGGTTGCTATGAGTTGGAACCGACTCATGGCACTTAAAAACAATTTTTTCATGTACTAATTGGCCATTTGTCATAATGTGATGATTTGTGTGTTGCTGTGAAGCTAGAAGCATGCCACCAATATTTAAAATACTAGCAGGATTACCCATGGTGGACAGATTTCAGTGGAACATCCAGACTAAAACAGATTAGGAAGAAGAGGCAAACCACTTCTGAAAGGTTGTTGTTGTTGTGTGCCTTTGAGTTGGTTCTGACTCATAGTGACGCTGTATAGGGTTTCTGAGAGTGGTTGTGGGTTTGAACTGTTGACCCTACAGTTAGCAGTCCAATATTTATCCTACAGTGTCATGCCAGGGCTCAAAGGGGTGAAAGGTTAGCCACTGAAAACTTTATGAATAGCAGTGAAGTCTGATACAGTGCTGGAAGCTGATCCCCTCAGGTTGGAAGACACTCAAAATACGACTGGGGAAGAACTGCCTCCTCAAAGTGGAGTTAACCTTAAGGACATGGATGGTGAAAGCTTTCAGGACCTTCATTTGTTGATGTGGGTACAAGTCAATATGAGAAGAAATGGCTAAAAACATCCATTCATAATCAGAATGTGGAATGTACAAAGTATGAATTTAGGAAAATTAAAAGTCATCAAAAATAAAATGCATAATGATCGATATCCTAGGCATTAGTGAGCTGAAATGGACTGGTATTGGCCATTTTGTGTTGGACAATCATGGTTTGCTATGCCAGGAATGATAAATTGAAGAGGAATTATGTCATATTCATCATCAAAAAGAGCATTTTAAGATCTATCATGAAGTGCAGTGCTGTCTGTGATAGGATAATATCCGCAGGCCTATAAAGAAGACCATTTAATACCATTATTATTCAACTTCACCCACAAACCACAGAAACCAAAGATGATGAAATTAAAGAATTCTACCATCTTCTTCAGTCTGAAATTGACCAAACATACAAGATGTATTAAAAATTTGCTGGTGATTAGAATGCAAATGTTAGAAACAAAGAGGAAGGATCAGCAGATGGAAAATATGGTATTGGTAAAAGAAATGATGCTATAGATTGCATGATGCAATTTTGCAAGACCAATGATTTATTCATTTCAAATAACTTTTTTTCAACAATATAAATGGCAACTGTACACATAAACCTCACTAGATAGAATACACAGGAATAAAATCCACTACATCTGTGGGAAGAGATGATGGAGAAGCTCAATATTATCAGCCAAAACAAGGCTAGGGGCCAACTGTGAAACTGACCAGGAAAATTAAAACAAGCTCACATAATATGACCTTGAGATTATCCCACCTGCATTTATAGACCATCTGAAGAACAGATTTGATGCATTAGATACTAATGACTAAAGACCAGAGGAGTTGTGGGATGGCATCAAGAACATCATACATGAAGAAAGTAAAGGGTTATTAAAAAGAAAGGAAAAAAGATAAGTCAAAAATGAATGTCAGAAGAGACTCTGAAACCTGCTTTTGAATTGTCAGAAATTCTAGCCTGATTCAAAAGAGGATGTGGAACAAAAGATATCATTACTGAACTCAGATGGATCTTGACTGACAGCAGAGAATACTAGAAAGATGTTTACTTGTACTTTATTGACTATGCAAAGGCACACAACTGTGTGGATTACAACATTATCCACATTGCGAAGAATGGAAATTCCAGAACAATTGTGCTCATGAGAGACCTATACATAAACCAAGAAGCACTTGTTCGAATGGAACAAGGGGATACTCAATGGTTTAAAATCAGGAAAGTTGTCCCTCAGGGTTGTACCCTTTCACCATACTTATTCGATCTGTATGCTGAGCAAATAATTCAAGAAGCTGAGTTATATGAAGAACAATGTGGCATCAGTTAAGACATCAAATCACATACTGCGTTGGGCAAATATGCTGCAAAAGACCTCTTTAAAGTGTTAAAGAGGCAAAGATGGTACTTGGAGGACCAAGAAGCACCTGACCCAAGCCATGGTATTTTCAATCGCCTCATATGCATGCAAAAGCTGGATAATGAATAAAGAAGACTGGAGTAGAGTTGATATATTTGAATTATGAAGAATATTGAAAATACCAAGGACTGCCAGAAGAACAAACAAATCTGCGAAGAAGTATAACCGATTGCTCCTTAAGAGCAAAGATGGCTGACTTCATCTCTACTTTGGACATGTCAGGAAGGACCAGTCTCTGGAGCAGGACATCATTCCTGTAAAGTGGAGGATCAGAGAAAAAGAAGAAGGTCCTTAATGAGATAGATTGGCACAGTGGCAGCAAAATTGGGTTCAAACAACAACAATTGTGAGGTTAGTTCAAGACGGTGCAGTTTTTCGTTCTGCTGTTAGTAGGGTCACTATGAGTAGGAGCCGATTAAAAGTTGCCACAAATAGACAGCTATTTCTTTCTTTACACAATTCTCTTTCAAATTGGCAAAAATGATTCCACAAGAGCCTAAAGGCCTCATATCTCATTGGTGCATTTACATTTTGACAACTGCAGCTTTTCCAGATCAAAAACAAACCAACCAAACTGGCTTTTATAACTAGAGGCTCCAAGAAGTGGAGATAGAAAACGAGGTTACTGTGCGGGCGTTTTGACTCAAAGGCAAATTAACCGTCCACTTGGTTACGAATCGGGCTGCTAATCTCATGGTCAGCAGCTCGAAACTACCGGCTGTTCTGCTGGAGAAAGATGAGGCTTTCTGCTCCCGTAAAGATTTACAGCCTCGGAAACCCTGTACAGGGCCCCTATGAGTCGGAACCGACTCCACGGCACATAACAACAACAAATTAACTTCTAAAGGAGGTCAAGTAGAGGGAGTAGCGTGTGGCGGGCAGTGATTAGTCCTCTGTCATTTTTCGTGCAAGTGAGGCATATTGGCTACTCATCCAGTGTTCCTGTAAGAGGTGCATTAGAGGCCGACTGTGGCTTCGAATGAGGTTTCTAGTCTGACGCGAGGAGAGCCTAGGGTACCCCACAGGCAGCCCGGAGGAGTTGATTTTCGAGGCCGCGAGTGCAGCCTGGAATGCTGCGGGCTTCTTTTCAGGAGATGCGCAGAGGAAGCGTCGGCTGATTCGGCTTTTCCTAGTCTTGAATCTCGAAGGAAATCTTAGGAGTCGTCTTGATGGTGCGCGGTGACATCTTGCTGCATCCAAATTGTCTGCGTTTTCCACTGAAGCCGTCCTTCCCGGAGGAGGAATTGAAATCCGCTCGCCCTTTTTCCTCGGCTGCATCTCGGGGCTTCTAAATGGAGCATTCCGGGAAAATGCGAGCTCCGGATGGAGCAGAGAGAGGATCATGCATACATACACACGTTCTCAGAAGAGATGTAAAGCACTTGACGAAAATGTGTTTTATTTGTAATGCGAATCGTTTCCGGGTTGGGTCTCCCGCAGCTCAGCGCATACTAGCTCCGAAGCGAAGCCGGTGCTGGGCATGAGGTATTTGGTGCGGGGCGCGGGGAGCCGGGCGCGGGGTGCTCGTGACTCTGTAGAGAGCGCACGGAGGGAGCAGAGAAAGCATGCTCCAGTGGCGCAATCGGTTAGCGCGCGGTACTTATACAGCAGTATATGTGCGGGTGATGCCGAGGTTGTGAGTTCGAGCCTCACCTGGAGCATGTTTTCTTCCCTTTATGATTTTTAGATCCACTTCTTTCCATTAAGACATATGCATACATGTATTTTTTTTTCCTTCCTTTAAAATAAAACTACAATGAAATTAATAAAATTTCTGTAGTGAGGACGCAGAAATTCCTATGATTGAGGATGTTTGGATGATTTCAAGAAAGAAGAAAACGACAAATCAGAATAAGGCAAATTGAATTCCCCCCAGCAAATTCATTTCTCTTCAATCAGGAGACTTAACAGCGAGATTGCACAACTTCAAAAAGCCTCTCCTGCCCTTTCCCTTCTTTATTTAAACTATTTCTCAGTTATTTGGGGACTTAGCAAAGAAGGGGAAAACTGGACCTTGTTCTCTGTGATTTCATGCGTTTGTTTCCGTGGCCCATGTAGGTGCATAAGCTGCTCATTAGATCTCAGCCTTGATGTCCACAAGGTTGGCAGTGAGGGGTTTGCTGAACTCCACTAACCTAAAAATTCTCTGAGAGGAACTTCATGGCTTTCTTTACAAGGCCCACGTGGAAAACAGGATATGTTGATTTCCCACATTATGGAAATAGCAGGTGTTAGCGGGAAAGGATGCATTTCTTGCAATTTCTACAGAAAATAAATGGCGTTCATCCTGACACTTGTGTCTGAAATAAATGATTCAAGGTTTCTGTGTGTTTATTCAAGGTCTTACCTGGATTTTATTCTATCTTGTAGGGTCTTCCTTCTCTTCTGAACCACTTATCCTCCTTCTGCCCCTTAGATATGGGTGTTCTTCACAGTTCTGTCTTCAGTTTTTCTCTCATCTAGTGAGGATCGCTATGGGTCAGAATCAATTCAAAGGCACTTAGCAACAACAAAATGATATAAACAGTACTTATATCGTATTCATTCACTTGATTTAAATATCCATGAACACTTTCTCCCACTAGTCCTATCATTTGAATGCAGAACCATGCATGCTGCTTACCACTGGACATTTCTGGCTCAGAATTCCTACAGGTTTGTGACATCTACACTTGTGGAAATGTACTCATGATTAACGTCATATCCACTCTCCCTCTTGATTCTTTATCTCAACAAATAGTGAATGCTTGCTTTTTGCCAGGTCAATTCTAGATGCTCAGGTTACAGTGGTGAAAGTAAAAAAACTAAAGTTTCTGCTCTCTGGAAGGTAAAGTCTAATAGAAAGAGATAAACAAGAAGCCACACACACGTTGTTGTTGTTAGGTGCAGTGGAGTGGGTTCTGACTCATAGCGACCCTGTATAGGGTTTCCGAGGTGAACTTGAACCATCAACCTTGCAATTCAAACCGATTTGCAGTCCATCACATTAATTCACAGCACCACACCAGACAAGATATACACACACACACACACACACACACACACATGAATATATAAGGGGACATTAAAAAGTTAGTGGGAATATTTCTTTATCTTTTAATTCAAAATTTTTCGTGAACTTTCTGAAGCTCCCTCATTTAGTCAGGTGTGAGTGTATATACACACACAGAGGGTGGTGATATATGTTTTGTTGAGTACCTTTGAGTTTGTTCTAACTAATAGTGACCCAGTATAGGGTTTGAGCTATCAACCTTGTGGTTAGCAGTACGTGTTTATCCTACACCACCACACCAGGACTCCATATTCTATAGAGATAAATCAAATAAAGGGTATAGTGATATCAGGATATGTGTTGGGGGTGCTATAGAAGGCTGCCTTGATGGTTGAGAAAGAGGAAATGAGGAAGCAAGCCAAGGATATAGCTGGTGAAAGTCCAGACGGAAGGAAATGTCAATGCAAAGGGCTCTAGGTGAGTATAGTCCTAGAACAAAGCTAGGGAAGATTAAAGAAAAGAGGTCAGAAATGGGACTTGCCCATGTGGGTTAAAAAGTAGTAGTAGTAATGACTTCTTAAGCTTTTCCCCCCAACCTTCATCTTGGCTACATTACAGATTCCTTCTTATTCTTTATAGCCTTCGTGTGTGAATCTGATGGTTTCTTCCTCCTAATAGGATTTTAAAACTATTTAACCTCAGCATGCTAGTGTAATGAAGAGTCTGATACCATTTTTTATGTTTGTTGATATCCTTTACATTTCAATCTTCCCTCTTCCTTTGTGCCTCATATCTGGCCAAACTAACATGAAAGTCTGGTGCTAGAAGGAGACTGAAGCCACACAAGTCCCTGTTCACTAGAGGAAAAGTCTCACTCTGCCTCACCCCTCAATGACAATAAAAACCCAGGCCCATCTCCTATCCTTGCTGTACTAAACCATTGCACACCTTTTTGAAAGATCTTTTGAAAGATCTTCCCCAGAGATCTAAGTACTGTAAGAAATAAACCTTTTCATACAGAAAAACAACAACAAAGAAACAAAAAAACTTGTTGACCTCAATTCAGTTCTGACTTATAGTGAACCCACATGTTTCAGAGTAGAAGTGTGTTCCATAGGATTTTCAAGGGCTAATTTTCTTGAAGTAGATGGTTAGGCCTTTTGGATCATCTCAGATGGAACTCAACTACCAACCTCTCACTTAGCAAGTGATCAAAATAACCATTTGTACAACCAAAGCACAATAGATCTTTAATACTTATGCCATGAGTAGGGATTGACTTGATGGCATGGGCTTGATTTTAGTTTTTAAAATTCACATCCATCTCATTGTAAAGTATATATAGATATAGATATATAGATCAAAGGCCATAGCCTTCAGTATGGATTGCTTCTCAATGTAAAGAAAACAAAAATCCTCATTACTGGACAAATAAGCAACACAATGGAATATTATGCTACCTTGAAAAGTAACAAGGAATCTGCAAGCCACCACCTAACATGGATGAACCTTGAGGACATTATGTTGGGTGAAATTAGTCAGTCACAAAAGGAGAAATACTGCATAGGACCACTACTGTAAAAGACTAAG
>NW_006408731.1:2344271-2348697 GCF_000296735.1 Chrysochloris asiatica | reverse complement strand
TCAAATTGTCAAGGACTTCATTCTTCTTGGATCAACTATCAACACTCATGGAAGAAGCAGTCAAGAAATCAAACGACGTATTGCATTAGGCAAACCATTCTATTCTGCGAAGCTCTTGCTTCATATGTTGGGACTGTCCTGAGGTGGTATAAACCACTCTTATTTCCTGCAAACATGACAACAATGTTACTGTCAGCATGATCTTTCCATTCTTTCAGTAATCGCTCTACATTTTCATATATGGGATATATAGCTATGTCATAAACTGGTATGGTGCTGTAGGATACGTGCTGAACTGCTAACTACAAGGTTGGTGGTTCAAATTTACCACCTGCTCCTCGAAAACCCTACACAGATCCCTATGAGTCAGAACCGACTCAGTGGCATTTAACAACAACAAATAAATCAATAAGGCACCTACAGCTCTGCCTTTATTCCCTACCCCCACTCCATCAATCTGGATGCTTCTTGTTGCAAACTCTACTCCAATGGGTGTAGGAGTAACCAGAGCACTGAGCTTCAGATGCCTGAACGGGTTGTCAATATTCTACTTAACTGTGTTCTGGTTTTTACATTTCCAGTAATCAAGTTTCTCTGCTCTCTTATTTTCTCATTTTTGCTATGGATTAAATGTTGACCTTTTAGATTCATGTTATTGTTAGATGAAATTGAATCATTTCTGACTCATAGTGAAAACTACCCGGTCCTATGCCATCCTCAAATATTATTGTAGCAGCCACTGTGTCAATCCATCTTATTGGAGGGAGGTCTTCCTCTTTTTCATGACCCTCCACTTTACCAATCATAATGTATTTTAGGGACTGATTCCTCCTGACAACTTGTCCAAAGTAAGAAAGACAAGTCTCATCATCCTTGTTTCTAAAGAGTATTCTGACTATACTTCGTCCAAGACTGTTTTGTTTGTTCTGGTGTCTATGGTACTTTCAATATCCTTCACCAACACCATCATTCAAATGCATCCATTCTTCCATGGTCTTCCTAGACTCATCTAGTCAATTTTTAGTAAATCCTTTTTAGTAGTAAAATGATTTTATTTTGTGTCATTCTGCTTCTGTACTAAAAGGCGATCTCAGGGGATCATTTTGGTTCAAGTTTTAAAGACTATGTCAGGGCAATAATCTTAGCTGGTTCAGTTAGTCTGGCTTTTCCTTTTTCTTTTCTTTATTTCTTTTTTTTTTTTTTCAGGAACCTGTGTTTTGTTCTGCATTTTTTCTCATTCTAACCAGGATGATCTATAATGACCCTAGTCAGATCGGTGATCTACAGTTTTTTGTTTGTTTGTTTTTTGAATATTTATGTACACAAGCAGAGTGGCTTATAAGTACAGAAATTTATTGTCTCACATCTTCAAGCTGGGAGTCTGAGATCAAAGTATTTGCCATGCTAATTCCTTCTGAGATTGAAGGGAAATCTGTTCCAAGTCTTTCTCTTATCTTCTGGTAGCTCTAGGCATTCCTTGTTGGAAGCAGCAGCATCCCATGGCATACTTCCTCTCTCTCCCTGTCTCTGTGCAGCTTCTCCTCTTTTATTAGGACACTAATACAAACACTCAGATTTGGATTAAGGCCCACTTACTCCAATATGACCGCATGTTAATTTAACTGACAGCAGCTTCAAAGACCTATTCCCAAGCAAAGTAATATTCACAAGTTAGGACTTCATATCTTTGGGGAGGTGAGGAAGTGGGGACGGGCAATTCAATCCTTAACAAGGAGTAACTCCTGTGTACCTCACATTTCCCTTTTTAAACTACCCTATGCTAGTTTCATTCTTGGAGGGACCAGTCCCTAGAGAAGAACATCATGGTTGGAAATGTAGAGGGCCAAGGAAAAAGAAGAAGACCCTCAACAAGATGGATTGACACAGTAGCAGCAACAATGAGCTCAAACACAACAGTAATTGTGAGGCTGGCTCAGGGCAGGGCAGTGTTTCATCCTGTTGTGCATAGGGTGGTTATGAGTTGGGACCTAACAATAAATTCCATTATCAAACCTTCAGTGTTTGAGGTACAGGTAGTTTTTTATTTTATAGGCTCATGATACTATACTCAAGGAGTTATGTGTAAAGGAACTATGCTCCTGGTATGGTGTTGTAGGATAAGCACTGGACTGCTAACCACATGATCAGTGATTGAAACCCACAAGCTACTCATTGGAAATCCTATACAGGATAGCTATGAGTCAAAATTGACTCCCCATTACTTAACAACAACAACAACATATTCAAAGAACCTCATTCACATCTGGACCTGAGTTTGATGATGAGATTGTAGACTTTGAGCTGATGCTACAATGGGGTGGAATTTGGGGAATCTTGGAAAAGATGAGCATATTTTGCATATGTTGTTGTTAAGTACCATCAAGTTGAAATCCTATATAGGATTTCCAAGGAGCAACTGGTAGGTTTGAACCATCAACCTTTCAGTTAGCAGTGCAGTGCTTATCTAACAGTGTCACACTAGGACTCTGAGGGGGGCATAAACCATTGAGAGCCAGATAATGGATTGTTGTGCCTAGCCTCCAAAATGTCACCCAATAACCTCTGTCTGTTGGTATTATGGACTCCTGGTGTGGCATTGTAGGATAAGCACTGGACTGTGAAACACAAGGTTGGTAGTTCAAACCCACTAGCAGCACCTGAGAAACCCTATACAGGGTCTCTATGAGTTAGAACTAACTCGACTGCATTTAACAATAACAACAGCAGCAACATTGGTATGGTAGGATAAGCACTGGCAGTTCAAACCCACCTGTCTCTCTTGGAAACTTTACATACGGTTGTAATGAGTCAGAACTCACTTGATGGTACATAGCAACAACATTAGTATTTCCATCTTGTGTAGTTCTCGTTCACATTTTGTTGTGAAATGCCTAAAATGTTTGGAAACACTTTCATAAAGCACCTAGAAACCCAGCTGAGAAAAAAAATGTCTAGAGTAATGAGCTACTTAGCTGGTTGTAGCAAAAAATGGCTAAAAATCTGAAGTGAAGGACTGATGTAAGGGATTAACTAGAAATGCAGAGGGAGTAAATATAAGAATGAGGAAAACATGAAAGAAAAAGAAAGCAAGTCAGTTCAAGCAAAACTTCATCTTATTTGGGGAAAACATGGTCACTGACTACTGAATTTCTAGCCCTAATAGCTGTCATCTCAATCTGAGCATCCCAAAATTCGGGGAGATTTTTGTAAGGCTACAGGAGTCCTAGTGTAGCACTGTAGGATAAGTACTGGACTTCAAAGTGGATTTGAACTGCAAGACTGGCAGTTCAAACTAACCGGTCCTCAGAAACCCTACACAGGATCGCTGAGTCAGAATCGAGTTGATGGCACTTAACAACAACTGAGGGTTGCTATGAGTTGGAATCAACCTGATAGCATGGGGTTTATGCCGGAAGCCAGCCCCAGCAAACGTATTCCACGGTTTTTCCGAAAGCGGGTGCGGCGTCGGCTGAATACACGGAGTCATGGGCCATAATAAATTCAAAATCTTCTCATTACATGCTTTATTGTTATTTCTATGGCTACTCTAATACTCTACTTCTCTCATTCTTTACTGTCCTGCTCATTCTCTACTCCCCTGCTCTCCTGCTCATTTCTTCTGTTTCCTTTCTCCCCTCCCCTGCTCCTGCTTCCATTCTCTCCTCTCCTGCTCCCCTCCTGCTCCCCTCTTCTGCTCCCTTTACAAGCTTCCCCTCCCTCCATTCTTGTCTCTTTCTATTTTCCTCTACTTACTCTTATCTCTACTTCTTGCCTCTAATTCTTCTTCCACCCATTCTTCTACTTCCCATCTTCCCTTCTTTCCCTTCATCCCTTCTACTTCTTCCTTCTCTTCGTTCTTCTTCACCTCTTTCCTCTCCTTCCTCTTCTTCTACACCCCTTTTGTTCTATCTTCCAACCCCCTTATATACCATTACAAAAAACATTGCTTTCATAGTAATCAATGACATCAAAATACAATCTTTCTTGGGGCCACATTCCTTATGGTTTACAATTCTTAAATTTACAACAGGGATGAGAAGTTACAACAAAAACATTATCTCAAGGCATAGGAGACATTCAGGCACCTTGAAACCTTTTAGTTAAACATTTGTTCCTACATAAATCTATTCTTTTCTCTGAGAAGCAAGTTAACCTTCACATATTTCTTAACCTTTGTTAAGACTTGTTAATTTTAGTTGTTAGGTGCAATTAACTCTCCATTAACTTCTTCCATACACTGTCTGTTTATAGCCTACAAAAACATCACTTATCAGGGAAACTGAGGTTATGAAAAACAACTTCTCTAATTCACTGATCATTAATTTAAGAACATCTAAGTCAGACTTTTTATTTAGTATCTGTATATACCCATAGCCTTTATCTAATTATTTTTAGGAATTCTTGTACCCACAGCCCTTATTTATGG
>NW_006408731.1:2332102-2343614 GCF_000296735.1 Chrysochloris asiatica | reverse complement strand
CTCATTTTTATTCCCCCCTCCCAAACCCTTATGTGCTTGATATAAATTCTTGGATATATAGTGTCATAGTTCTTAGTGCTTTAGTAACAAACATACCACAAGTAGATGGCATTAAAGAACCGAAATTGATTTTCTCACGCTTCAGGAGGCTATTGTTAAGTGCTGTTGACTTGGTTCCAATTCACAGCAATCTGGTGCAGAGTTTCCAAGGAGTGGCTGATGGGTTTGAGTGACCAACCTTGTGGTTAGCAGTCCAATGCTCATGCTACAGTACCACACCAGGATTCAGGAGTTTAGAAGTCTGAATTCAGGGTACCAGCTGTAGGGGATGGCTCCTTCTGTCGACTTGGGGGAAGATCCTTGTCTCTCTGTTTCTGTAGCACTGGTATTTCTTGGTTCCTTGGCGATCTGCATATGACATCTGTCTCCCACGTGTGTGTTTATGTTTGTCTATGCTGCTCCTTATTACCCAGAAGCAATTAGGTTCAGGATCAACCTCCTTAGTGCTCACAGTGAAATTTATGTCTCTAAATTTATGTATGGGAGGAAGACTCATTAACAACTAACAATATACAGATGACTCAATCTGGTTTACTGAAAACAAAGAGGATTTGAAGCACTTAGTGATGATGATCAAAGACTACACACAGCCTTTAGTATGAATTATATCTCAGCATAAAAAAGGACCAATAAGCTACATAATGATAAATGTGTAGAAAATATTGATTTGCTATTATTTGGATTCATAATCAACACGCATGGAAAAAATCTGGCCATCCTGGCTTCCAGGGAGCATTCTGAATGTATTTCTTCCAATACAGATTGGTATGTTCTTTTGGCAGTCCATGGTGTTTTTAACATTCTCCTCCATCACCATAACTCAAATGCATCACTTCTTCTATGGTCTTCCTTATTCACTGTCCAATTTTCACATGTATATGAGGTTATTATAAATACCATGGCTTGGATCAGGCATACCTTAGTCCTCAGACTGGCATCTTTGCTCTTGAACATTTTAAAGAAGTATTGTGCAGCAGATTTGCCTAATGCAATATGTTGTATTTATACAGAAATATGCTTTCATTTTTCTTGGGCAAAATACCTAGGAATGGAATGGCTGGATGATACAATAGTTATATGTCTAACTTTTCAAGAAGCTGCTAAGTGGTTTTGCAAAATGGTTGTATCTTTTACATCCCCACTGGCAATTGATAAGAGTTCCATATGCTGCACATCTTTATCAACACTTTCTTTATAGTTGGTCTCTAAATTCTAGATATTTTAATAGGTGTATACTGTATACTAAGGAGTTCTGGTAGTATAGTGGTTACGAATTGGTCTGCGAACCTCAGGGTCAGCAGTTTAAAACTACCAGCTGTTCCATGGGATAAAGATGAGGCTTTCTGCTCCCGTAAAGATTTATAGCCTCGGAAGCCCTGTATAGGGTTGCTATGAGTTGGAACCGATTCCACGACACACAACAGCATACTGTATACTATCTCACTATAGTTTTAATTTGCTTTTAAAGTGGATTTTTTTTTAAGTTTTAAGACTTTATACAATTAACAAAATAGAAGGATTGTGAATTATTTGGGCCATACCATCATCAACCTAAGACTAAATGGTTAGAAATAATTATATACATTAAATAGCTCCACAGTGGGTGGTGGGCATTGGGGTGCCTGGTAGGGAGAATGTGATAGTCTGCTTCTACAAAGATTTACATCCTTGGAAATCCTATGGGGCAGTTCTGCTCTGTCCTACAGAGTCGCTATGAGGTGGAATCAACTCAATGGCAATGGGTTTGGGTTTTTGGTTTTACATTAATTAGCACAAATAACACACGAGTCTGCTATTTGCTTACAGTCTTTCCTATGTTTAATATGGAAAGTTCAGTGAGTCCAAAGAGGAATTAATCTGCCTGATAATTCATCCAGTTCTAATGTTTTTGTCTTTACCCTACTAAAAGTGCTCTCTGCCCTCTTTAAATGCAATTTATTTTGTTGCTGTTGAGAATATACACAGCAAAACAGACACCATTTCAACAGTTTCAACATGTAAAATTTAGTAAATCTGATTACATTTTTCAAGTTCTGCAACCATTCTTACTCTCCTTCCCTGAGTTATTCCTCCTTCATTAACACAAATTTACTGTCCTCTTAAGGTTCCTCTCTAATCTCTGGAATTTCTGTCATCAATTTGATTGCATGCAGACAGTTTTGCAATGAGCACAGTGCTCAAGGCAGACCTCTTTTATTAGTTAAACTAAACTATTGTTTGGTTTTGAGAAGACTTCAGAGGGTATCAGCTGATTTGAGAGTTAAAGATTGTCTCAGAGCAAAAGTTTCAGGGGTTCATCCACTCTCCATGTTTCCAGAAAGTTTAGAGTTCATGAGAATTTGAAATTCTTTTCTGTACTTTCCCCATTTTGATCAAGGATTGGATCCTTGATCAAAATATTCAGCAATAATAGCTTGACACCATCTAAGTCTTCTGGTCTTAGAGCAAAGGAGGCACTCATTGATGGAGGCAACCAGTCACGTATTCCTTCTCCTAATCCTGACTCTCTTTCTTCCTCTGTTGGTCCAGGTGAACAGATACCAATCACTGTACCTGGGATGACCACCAGTAAGCTTCCAAGACTCCAGGCACTATGCAGTGAACTAGGAGGTAGTACAGAAGCAATATGCACACCAATTAACTGGGATGTCCCATGAAATCATGACTTTGAGCCTTTAAACCAAGGAACCAAATCCTATGAGGTGTTTCACATAAGCAGCCTCAGTAGC
Organism: Chrysochloris asiatica; assembly: GCF_000296735.1. Lineage (NCBI taxonomy): Eukaryota > Metazoa > Chordata > Mammalia > Afrosoricida > Chrysochloridae > Chrysochloris > Chrysochloris asiatica. The sequence goes on along the minus strand of NW_006408731.1, from coordinate 2,340,825 downwards.
TACTCTTTTTTGTTGTTGTTGTTGTTATTGTTGTAAAGATATCTCTCACACAACTTTGTTTTTCAAATAACCCCCAATAGGTGTACACCTTATTGACAGCAACTATTATAATTGGCTGTGAAACCTTATCCCCAATCAATATGATTCCTCCACCACTGTTAATCCTCACCTTCCCCTCTCTCCTACCCATGGTAACCACCAACAAACCTTGGTTTACATTAGCCTCTTCTTGTCTTTTTATATAAGTGAGACCATACAATTCTTGTCCTTTCGTGCTTAACTTTTTCAGCTCGGCATAATGTCATCAAACTCCAACCATACTGCTGTTGTCATTGTTGTTAAGTGCTACTGAGTCGACTCTTATTCATAGTAACCCTGAACTTTCATTTATCCTACAGGGCCACACCAGAACTCCATCCATACTATAACATGTATCAAAACTAGTTTTCCTACTGGCTGAGTAGTAGTCTATTGTATGCATACAGCATTCATCTATTGATGGGCATTCAGGTTGTTCTATTGTGAACAATGCTGTAATGAACAATGTACAAATATTGAGTCTCTGCTTCCAAGTTTCTTGAGTAAATACTTAGGTCATACTTTTAGTTTTCTGAAAAACCACCATATTGCTTCCCATAAAGGCTGTATCATTTTGCTTCCTCCCAGCAATAAATAAGGTTTTCGATGTCATCAATTCTCATCAACATTTGCTTTTTTTTTTTTTTTTTTTTTTCTTTATTGTGGCCATCCTAATGGAAGTGTAATGTTAATAGGAGTGTAATGGTATCTCATTGTGATTTTCATCTCTGATACTATATGTAATTTTTTATTTAGCACTGTGAGCTCTTTTATTTTCTTTCTATTCTTTGCATCATATTTAGAAAACTTTGCATAGGTTCTCCGTTGTCTGATCTTAAAAAATAATTTCAGAAAACAAAAGAGTTTTAAAATTTTGTTTTGAAATGGAGCATCCAAAGATGTTCATAAGAAACATTTATTTGAAAGTAAGGGATACAAGTAATTTGCTAAGTAGCTCAGTTGTCAGAGAATTAGACTGAAGCTCTAAAGGTCCCTGGTTCTGGGTTTCGACAGCTGTGGCGAGCAAGTGTTTTGCAAATATTAGTATTCTCAGTATTAAAAGGTTTAATTTGTTATTGAGTCAGGGTCATCGAGTCAGTTTGTATGGGGTTTCCAAGAAGCGTCTGGTGAGCTCCTGGCAGTTCAAGCCGACCTTGCAGTCCAGCGCATTAACCCATAGCACCACACCAGGACTCCAAAAATCAGACGCCCTCGATTAAAACTTCGAAGTCAGTTCTGTCTCACAGCAACACGGTATAGCATTTTCAAGGAGCGGGTGGTGGGCTTGAACCTCCGACCTTGCAGTTTAGCGAATTAACCAACAGCATCACACCATAATTTGAACCCCTCACCCTTAGACTAAGTTCGATATTCTATTGATTGAGTTACCCAGGTTCTTGTTCTTGCACACACATACAATTCACTGTAGGATGTGGAGGAACTTGTATGTGCATGGAACTTCCTTTTGCAAAAGGATTTACACTAGTTTTCTTTAAAAAACAAAACAAACAAACAAACAAAAAAAACCCGGAGGATTGGTGTGGCGTTGTGGGATAATGCACTAAACTGCAAGGTCGGTTTGAACAGGCTGCTCCTCGGAAACCCTATACAGGTTTACTTTGAGTCTGAACTGACTCGATTGTACTTACGCTGTCGAGTCGGTTCTGACTAGGCGATTCTATATTGGGTTTTCGAGGAGCAATTGATGAGTTTGAACAGCACCACACCAAGACTGATAATATTTGCAAAACATTCAGTACCACAGCTGCCGAAACCCGGGATCGAACCAGGGACCTTTAGATCTTCAGTCTAACGCTCTCCCAACTGAGCTATTTCGGCTGCTTGTGGAACTAAAGGTTAGAATTTTAAACTATATAATTTATTGTCCTGGTGTGGTGCTGTGGGCTAATGCGTCAGACTACAAAGTTGTTTAAACTACAAGGTCTGTGGTTCAAGCTCACCAATTGCTCCTTGGAAACCTTACATAGGGCCGTTATGGGTCGGAATCGACTCGACAGCACTCAACAGCAACAATATGCAATCAGTACTCAGGGAAAATAGAGTTCAAGTTCCTTTGTTTTTTTTTTAAGGTTTTATTGTGCTGTAAGTGAAAGTTAATGGCCCAAATTCGTTTCCGGTTCAATTGGATGTGTTCCATGACATTGGAACACAAGTGTTCCAGGACATTGATTGTATTGTCCACAATTGGCAGCATTCTTCCTATTTCCATCCTGGGCTCTCTTTTTGCTGTCCTTTGAATCTTCTACCGACTTCCTGTTTTTCCAATCTTTGCTTTTGGGCAAATGTTGCCCTTTTGATCTTGTAAAATGGATTGTTCTAACAAACACATTCCTTTCAGGTGTTACTGATTATTTCATAGACCATCTTTTATTTGGCTAAAAGGTGATCTCCAGAAATAACTTCAGTTCCAGCTCAGGATACCTTAAGGCCATAGTCATGAGGGTTCATCCAATCTCTGTCAGACCAGTACGTCTTGTCTTTTTTGTGAATTTTCTTTTTTGTTCTGCATTTTTCTCCTGCTCTGTCTGGAACCCTCTGTTGTGTTCCCAGTCAGAACAGTAGGTAGTGGCAGTAGGCATCATCTACTTCTGGTCTAAGCATCATGTAGTCTGTGGTTCATGTCTTCCATTAGTCTGTTGCTTCAAATCTGGTTTTCTTCACTATCCTTTGCTCCAGATGGGAAGAGTCCTAGTGTGGTGCTTGCTATAGGATAAGCACTCAACCCCAAGGTTGGTTTGAACCACAAGGTTGGAGGTTCAAACTCACCAACCGGTCCTCAAAAACCTTGTATACGGTCACTATGGGTCAGAACCAACACGACAGCACTTAGCAACAACACCAAAAAGCAAACTTTTAGGACCCCAGATGCTATTTTGACTACAGCAAGATGCAGAACATCTTTATAAACTATGCTGTGCCAATTGACATAGATGTCCCCCAAATTTAAGGTCCTTCACCTTTGAGACTAGAAATTTCATCTAGTGAAGTATTTGCTTATGTCTAAGAAGTTTCTGTAACTACGACTCTTGTATGTTCTGCTGTTTGTGTTAAAATACACGCAAAACCTATAATTATATATGTAAAAATATCCATAATCAAACCTGTATCTGCAGGTGGATATACTCCCTTACATACACATACACACCCCCTTTTTAGTATGCTTATTTACCCATATATTTATCATATGCATGTGAAAGTTTGACAATGAATAAGGAAGACTGTAGAAGAATGGATACATTTGAGTTATGGTGTTGGAGGAGAATAATAAAAGTACCATGCACTGTCAAAAGAACAAACCAATCTGTGTTGTTACAGCCTGAGTGCTCCTTAGAAGCCAGGGTGGCCAGGCTTTGTCTCTCATACTTCGTACATATTATCAGGAGGGATCAGTTCCTAGAGAAGGACATCATGCTTGGTAAAGTGGAAAGTCAGCGAAAAAGAGGAAGGCCCCTAAGGAGAAGGATTGGCATAGTGACAGTATCAATGGGCTCAAGCCTAACAATGATTGTGAGGTTGATGAAGGAACTGACAGTGTTTCCTGCTGTTGTGCATAAAGTTGCTCTGAGTCAGCACCCACTCATCAGCACCTAACAACATTTACCCATGTGTACACTCATAGATTATGGTTGTTAGTTTTATTGTTGCAGTATCATTTATGTTATAGTAACTACCATGTTGTTGTTGTTAAGTGCTCTCGAGTTGGTTCCAACTCACAAGGATCTTGTATAGGGTTTTCGAGGAGTGGCTGGTGGGTTTGAACTATCAACCTTGCACTTCAAACTGACCTTGTGTTCCAATGCTCATTTAAAATTTTCTGCTTAACCCTTCAACTACTTTCTTCATTAAGGTTCTGGCCTGACGATCCCTAATCATATTGCCAACACTTTTAATCTTCTAAAAAGTTTTGCATATTTTATACATAATTTTAGTTGTGTTCACTTCCAGGACATTCCTACTTTCTGGCTAGACATTTTACTGTTCAGGGAAGTCTCCAGGAATTGACAGAATACCAATTGAAATACTTCAACAAATGGGCACAGCCCAGGAAACCCTTGGTCATTTATTTCAAGAAATTTGGAAGACAGCTTCTGGTTAACCAACTGAAAAAGATTCTTATTTATACCCATTCCAAAGACAGGTGATCAAACAGAACATGCAATTTATCAAACAATATCATTAATATCACAAGCTCGCAAAATTTTGTTGACAATAATTAAAAAAATGACTACAACAGATATCAACAGGGGACTGCCAGAACTCAAGCTGGATTCAGAAGAGGTCATGAAACAAAACATCTCATTACTGATGTCAGAGGGATCTTGGCCAAAGGTAAAAAAAGACCAGAAAATGTTTACCTAGTTACTATCGATTATGCAAAGGCATCAGCAGTGTTGATCATAACAAGTTATAGATAACATGAAGAATGGGAATTCCAGAAAACTTAATTGTGTTCATATGGAACTTGCACATGGATCAAGAGGCAGTCGTTCAAACAAAATACAGGGGTGCTATGTATTTCCAAATTGGAAAAGATGTTCCACAGGGTTGATCATTTCACTTTACTTTTCAGTCAGTATGCGGAACAAATAAGATGTATGTCTTCAATATACAGATGATATAACCTTGCTTGTCAAAAATGAAGACCACGTGAAATGACTGATTAAGGATAAACACTGCAGCCTTCAGTGTGAATCATACCTGAATCTGAAGAAAATGAAAATCCTCCCACATGAATCATCATGGTAAATGAAGAAGAAATTGAAGTTGTCAATTATTTCATTCTACTGAGATCAACAAACGAACAAACACCAGGGAAGCAGCAGTCAAGAAATCAACCACATACTGCATTAGACAAATCTACTGCAAAAGTTTAAAGTTTTGAAAAGTAAAGATGTCACCTTGATGACTAAGGTGGACCAAGCCACAGTCTTCAATTGTCTTACATGCATGTGAAGGCTGGATGTTGAAAAAGGGAGACAGAAGAATCGGCACATTCAAACTGAAGTGTTGGTGAAGAATATGGTGTTAAATGACAGATTATGGAGCTGAGTTATAAAAATACACATCTCACTGAGCAAAATGTAAACTCACTTGGAACTAGGAAAAGTTTGTGTGACGGCAGACGCCTTATCATATAGTTTCCTTTTATCTGATTTTTGAGGAATTGGAAATACTAGCTCTTGAAAACTAACCAAGATCAATTGCTCTTGGAGCTTGGAAGGATAAAACGTTGTGGAGTCTGGAATCCACAGCCTTTGAATACCTTTCAAGTAACAAATACTACTGGTCTAACACTTTTTGATTGTACCTACATCCAGTTTACACTCAACAAAATCATTACTTGTTGATTCATTTAGTTGCTAAATTAATATATTCGTTGAAAATTTGCTAGGCATGTTAGAATGAAATTTTGTTTTGTTTTTTTAATGCAGAAGAAATAATATAATGCCACGTACATGCAATATTCAAAAGGGAGATTACAGGAGACTCCTTTCACTTGCCTCAGTGTGATAAAGCCAATTTCCCAAGAACCCAAGAGTTTATCTCTTTTATTCCCGCATCCTTAACCTGATACTCTGGATCCTTCTATTTGCAAGATGTAATTTGAGCCACACAGCATGTGCTGTTGGGTGAGAAATTTATTACACACCACCACAACCTCTTTGCAAACTACCACATCCATTTTCTAATACCCTCAAAAAACAACTGAATTTACTATATCACTCTTGGATTGGGGCTGCAGCTAATCGATTTCTGGATATTATCAACAATGCCTATGTTTGAGACTCTTTAGAGACCCTGAGAATCCACGTCTCCTTTGCTCAACCCCACTCACCTTCCTTTCGATGGCGTTACAAAGTATTAAAGAAAGGTTTGCGATTTGCCATATCGTACACTGACACGTCTCTAAAAACGGAAATCTCTCTTTACTCACGATTGAAAATCCTATTACAATACATTCTCTGAAAACAAAATGAACTGTCTCTGAACAAAAGTATTTCTGTGGATTTTGTGATCTACATCCTAAGAACTGGAAAGGTCTAAACTATTTATTTCCCTAAAATCTTCTAATACAACCTTAAAAAGTCCCTTTTGTGGGACTTTTAGACACACACAAAAATGTAAATGAATTTACTATCCTCTTTGAAAGCGAAACTTACTTGCAAAGTGGCCGGTTAGCTCAGTTGGTTAGAGCGTGGTGCTAATAACGCCAAGGTCGCGGGTTCGATCCCCGTACGGGCCATGAAAAAGTTGTTTTTTTCCCTCCCCCTGCCCCCCGTATGCCTTCTACCATCCGAAATTGCCACTGCTCAGAATTTCAGACCTCCTCATATTTGTTTTCGTTTAGTATGCAAGACTTTTAAAGAATTCCTTGTAAAAAAAAAATTGGGTGTAGTGAGTGATCAAGGCGGCAGTGTTTTAGAGAATGAGGTTAAGTAATGTTAGAGATTTGCCTATTTCATTCTTAATGGAATTTAAGGAGACAATATTATTTTGTCTCTAAAAGAGTTTCAATAGAAAAGGGGAAACAAATTTGTTAAAATGTGGACTAATTTGTCCTAATGACAGTGCTTTCGTTTTTCCACCCTACTACATCCCTTATTCCAAGCAATTTCCCACTCCTCGTGAGCTTGTTGTTGTTAGTGACATCCAGTCGGTTCTGACTCAGAGCGACCCTGTTAGTTTTCGAGGAGCAATTGGTGGTTCAAAGCGACCTTTCAGTCCAGTGCTTATCCTATAGCGTCATACCAGGAAGCAGGAAATTAAATACTACTAAGAATCGCCAGAATCTTCTTTCTAGTTTCATTTGTTCCGTCTCAGCGTCCCAGGCTGAGCACATTGGAGAACTTCCTTCAATACGTCCCCTCCGCTCTGCCCCTGGGCAGGTACGTCGCCAACGAAGTCTGTTCAAAGGTACGCCTCCCAAACCCTGTCACCTCCCACGTCTTCTTACGCCCTTTTCTTCTTCTAGGGTGTTTGCCTCTTCGGAAAGAACAATCCGTTTCGATTCTGTCTCCTGAGACAGGTTTCTCAGCTACTGACTTAATTTCCGGAAGATCGTGGGATCAACTGGGGAGAAAGATCGAGACCAAGGAACGACCGCAGACTTCAGGGTGGATCTCTGATCCTGAGCGGACTGAGGGCAAAGAGCCTCTCGCATCCCGTGCCCACGCAGCTGTGCTTTTCTTGATTCAATATTTACCCAGGAGATGGTCCTTTTCTTTCTACCAGGAGTGATGCCCAATGGGAAGGGAGTTGCACAGGGCAGAGAATGCTGCCCAGTAGGAAATGCTGGAGGAGATACTAGTTTAAAGGGGAAAAAAGTTTATTTTCTTTAGAGAATCTTTGAGTTTTAAGGGGCTATGTCAGTCAATTTCCTTCCTCGAGTTTAGGAAAATAAGAGAGATTAAAAAAAGACAGTAAACGAATATCCTTTGATGTATCTAAAGTCTTTTTTAGATTCAACTGACATCCGAAATGTGGCAACATCACCAGATTAGTTCCAGCAAAGTACGTTAGAAGGACTCTTGTTGTTGTTAAGTGGCGTCGAGTCGGTTCCGAACCATAGCGACCCGTACAGGGTTTCCGAGGTTGTAAATCTTTACGGGAGTAGAAAGCCTCATCTTTCTCCCGCGGAGCAGCTGGTGGTTTCGAACCGCCGACCTTAAGGTTAGCAGCCCGATTCGTAACCACCACTTTGACTAAGTCTTCTGAGAAGACTAAATAAATAAATAAAAGCAAACCTCACGAGCCAGCCAGGAGTCGAACCTAGAATCTTCTGATCCGTAGTCAGACGCGTTATCCATTGCGCCACTGGCCCGCAACTGGAGAAGGTTCACACAATATTCGAATTGTTATTGCTATTCAGAGTTAAAACTGAAAGAATTGATTACTTATTCAGATAGGAATTAGAACCGAAAAACCATGCTGAATCAGGGGAATCCTCATTTATTTGTTCCCATGAAATACATTCCTATATATTGAAAAGAAGTCAATTTCCCCCTTTGAAATATTGCTTAGGTGATAAAATTAATGGTCTTCCTCCAAAGCAATATTCGTTTGTGTATTGCCTCTCTTTTGTGTCTTTTTTTCTTTAAAATGTATTTAGTTGTTGGAATATACACAGCAAAACCATCAATTCAACAGTTGTGTATATACAATTTAATTAAATTTAATGATATTGGCTGCATTTTTTGAGTTGTTGGAACCATTTTTGCCCTTCTTTTCTGAGTTCTCTTTCATAAACTCACTGCCCTCTTGGCGCCTAATTTTTCCAATTGCTGTTTTCAATTTGATCCTATATAATTTTATTTTAAAAAGAGCACTCTTTTAAAAGGTACATTTTTCCCTTTTTTTTTTTTTTCCATAAATGTTTTTTGTGAATTATGTGATAGTTTACATGGGAGAACATTAGTTTTATTTTCATTCTATCGCATATCCTTTCATTGCCATGGTTACAATCCCCTCCATGCAATCCTTCCCCAGTGCCCCCCAGGTCTTCAGCACACAGTCGCTCTCCCTCTCTGGGTCTAGAGTCTCCAGCTGCTCCATCGCTCCACATCATCATCTCTGGCTCCATTTCAGGCATCACTGCTTCTCTGGGTAGGGTCCTGCTCTTTGCT
>NW_006408731.1:2316585-2329942 GCF_000296735.1 Chrysochloris asiatica | reverse complement strand
AGACTCATTAACAACCTGCGATATGCAGATGATACAACCTTACTTGCTGAAAGTGAAGAGGACTTAAAATATTTACTGATGAAGATCAAAGAGCACAACTTTTGGTATGGATTGCATCTCAATGTAAAGAAAACAAAAATCCTCACCACTGGACCAATAAACAACATTTTTTGGTTCAGTGAAAAGATTGAAGTTGTCAAGGACTTCATTCTTCTTGGATCAACCAACAACACTCACTGAAGCAGCAGTCAAGAAATCAAATGACGTATTGCATTAGGCAAATCTGCTGCACAAGACATTTTTTAAAGTGTTGAAGAGCAAAGATGTCAGCTTGAGGACTAAGGTGCGCCTGACCCAAGCTTTGGTACTTTCAATAACCTCATATGCATGTGAAAGCTAGACAGTAAATAAGGAAGACTTTAGAAGAATTGATGCTTTGGGGTTATGGTGCTGGAGGAGAATATTGAAAGTGCCATGGACTACCGAGAGAACCAACAGATCTGTGTTGGAAGAAGTGAAACCAGAGTTCTCCTTAGAGGCTAAGATGGCCAAACTTCGTCTCTCATACTTTAGACAAATTGTCAGGAGGGACCAGTCACTGGAGAGGAATATCATGCTTGGTAAGGTGGAGGGTCAGAGAAGGAGAGGAGGACCCCCAGCGAGATGGATTGGCCAAGTGGCAGCATCAGTAGACTCAAGCCTGGAAACAAAAGTGAGGTTGGCCCAGGATCGGACAGTGTTTCAGTTGGTACCGACTCGGTGGCACTTAACAACAACAACAAGCTAAACTATGAAGAAAACTTCAGGGGATATATATTTTTTTTAACGGTTTAAAGATGATCTCAGGGCTATTGATTCAGGAGATGAATTTTTTTGAGTTCTTCATTTTTTTTTCCATCTATTCTACTCTCTGAACTTTTTTTTTCTTTTCTTTTAGTATACTTACAAAGGACAATGATGATGTATGTTGATCAGTAGTAGACAATAAGCATTATTTTAATATAAAAATCACTAAAAAGGTGCTTTAAAATATACATCTAATGGTATTCATCATTTTATTTCCCTCTTCTTGCCCAGAAAGTAAAATAAGAAGTAATGACGCACTCTAGGGAAATTTATTGTTAAATGGTGCAGCTCACTGTAGTGCAAAAAGACACTCAAAGACAAACCGGAAATGCAATATGGAGTCAAGCATTGAATAAAAATCACATTTTAAGAATCATATTTTTCGGGTCTGGAAAGGAACTCAGGGTCCCTGGTGGCCTAGCTAAGCAGTAGATAATAGAGGGGAACAACAAAAGTAAGGTATGCTCACCATGGATCAGTCAATCATTCTAAATCACAAGAACAACATTTACCTAAGGACAGGGTAATTACTGGACTGCTAACCGCTCCTCGGAAACCCTATTGTTAGGTACCCTCGAGTAGGTTCCGATGCATTTTTCTCCCAGGCAGAGGCTGGTGGTGTTATTTTGAAGTGCAGTCAAGTCGGTTCCAACTCATAGTGACTCGACGGCACTAAACAACAACAAGCTCCAAGTTCCATGTGGACCATAGGGAGATGGGGCTGAATTTAAAACTGCCCATCGCTCGTGGAACTCACATTAATGACCAGGCATGGTAGAGCATGATTGTTCTTGTTAAGTGCCATCGAGTTGGTTCCGACTCATAGCGACCCTATATAGGGTTTCCAAAGAGCAGTTAGTGAGTTTGGGTTTGTGGTTCGCAGTCCAGTGCTGAACCTAGACATACCAGGGAAACACAGAAATCATAGAGGAAAAGCTCATCTTGTAAAATTGCAGCCATCGCTGAACAACAGATTTCTCTATGTGCTGGCGGGGCAGTGTGAAAGGATTGAGAAGAAAAAGTGGCACGCTGTGAGCAGGATTTGAACCTGCGCGGGGAAACCCCATTGGATTTCGAGTCCAACGCCTTAACCACTCGGCCATCACAGCTCCGGAAGTATCTAGACATCTTTAAACTAAGGACAAACATAAGTCTTTTGCCAAGCAGTGTGGGTAAGGAAATACTGGGAACCCTTTGGGAAGAGTAAGTCTCACCTGCAGGTCGACTCCCAACTTCACTCACAAAACTACACTCAGTCGTGTTCCTCACATCACCAGGAAACAGTCAAACTTTCACCAATATTTGTGTGTATGTTGTCAGTCTACTAATTGCCAGACACTGTACTGCACATAGCACAATGGTGGCAAAATGATGGCAAAATAGGCATGTTGTTGTTAGTAGTGCTGAAGGGTATTCTTTGGGCTGAGAACCAACAGTAGACAACAACCTGAGATTGTCATACATGACAATACCACCTAGAACTCAATCCAGATATGTGATGATCGTGGTTATGTGCCATATTTAAAGTAAAATTAACCTAAAGACTGAAAATAGAGATGTCAATGTATAATGAAGTCACCTACAGCACAAAAAAGATGGAATAATGTAGATACAGAACTTTCAAATGGCAAGAAAGTCAAGTCGATTTCAAGATAGAACAGACTATTTTAAACAGGGAAGAAATTAATAAATTACAGGGTAATTTCAAAGAAAAAAAAATACACATGCACATCACAATAAAAAGAGGAAAATCAGAATGATTTAGTAAACATTAACATAAAATAAATGAAAATGACCCTACCCAGAGAAACAGTGATGCCAGAGATGGAGGCAGAGACAATGATGTAGAAATGGAGCAGCTGGGAACTCTAGACCCAGAGAGGGAGAGGGGCTGTGTGCTGACGACCAGGGGTAGGCTTGCAGGGTATACCCTTTGGTTGTTTGATGGCAATGAAATGATATACAATAGGATGAATGTAAAGCTAATGTTCTCCCATGTAAACTATCACATAACTCACAATAAAACTTAAAAAAAGACATGAAAAGAAAACCCATAAACAAAAGGAACTCAGCATAGAAAATTATGTGGAACAAAGAATCAAGCAGCACCACACACACACAAAGAAAACACAGAAAAATGATAATAATCAATTCATACTTGTTGATAATTATGCTGAATGTAAATGGATTAGATGTTTTAGACAAAAGACATAAAGAGCAAAATGCATAAGAGGATCCGTCAATATGCTGTCTACAAGAGATGAAGACAAAAAGATGAAGACAGCCTAAATGTCCATCAACAGAAGAATGGTTAAACAAACGTTGGTACATACACACATTGGAAAACTACAAAATGTTGAAGAAGAAGAATGAATCTGTGAAACACCTCACAACATGGTTGAACTTGGAGGACATTATGCTGAGTGAAATTAGGACAAACATTATTTGAGACCAATGTTGTAAAAAGTTAAGAAAAGATTTTCTTGATAAAAGAAAAATCTATAATGGTTACAGAGGATGGAAGAGGGAAAATTATTCATGGGCTAGAGAGTAGACACATGTTAACATGGGTCACAGTGCAGGCAAATTCAACAAGACAGAGGTTAGCAGAGGCAAGATGAAGGTAGTGGAAACACGAGGAATGCAATAGTTTAAGTGAATAGAGGAATGCTGTTAACTGTTGGTATATGGAGAGGACTGCAACCATGTAATGAAGCAAAATATATGATTTGTTGAATGTAAAATGGATGAGCTGCTCTGTAAAATTCATAATAAAAAGTTAAAATAAAGAACCAATGATATTGAAGGAAGAAATCCAAACTGACTGTACTGAAGGCATTAGCACCACCACTACCCCAAAAAAAGAGGAACTGATGTAATACCAAAAGAAATTTTCAACAAACTGATGAAGGGCTGGGGCTGGCCATTCAACTGGAAGAAACCCATATCTGTGCCCATTACAAAGAAAGGTGACCCAACAGAACGAGGAAATTATCAAACAATAATATCATTAATATCACTTGCAAGTAAAAGTTTGCTAAAGGCCATTCAAAAATGGTTGCAGCAGTACATCAACAGGAAACTGCCAGAAATGAAAGCTTATTTCAGAGGCAGACATGAACAAGGATAGAATTGCTGATGTCAAATGGATCTTGGCTGAACATAGAGAATACCAGAAATATGTTTATTTGTACTTTATTGACTATGCAAAGTCATTCACTTGTGTGGATCACAACAAAGTATGGATAACATTGGGAGGAATGGGAATTCCAGAATTTTTAATTGTGCTCATGAGAAGACTCCATAAACCAAGAGGAGGCTGTTCAAATAGAACAAGGCACTACTGTGTGGTTTAAAAGCAGAAAGGTGTTCATCAGGGTTGTGTACTTCACCATACTTAGTCAACATGTATGCCATGCAATTATATGAAGAAGAACTCAATATCAGGATTGGAGGGAGATTCATTAACAACCTACGGTATGCAGATGATACAGCCTTCCTTGCTGAAAGTGAAGAGGACTTAAAATGCTTACTGCCTTCCGTATGGGTTGCACCTTAATGTAAAGAAAACAAAAATCCTCACCACTGGAATCAATAAATAACATCAAGATAAATGGAGAAAAGATTGAAGTTGTCAAAGACATGGTTTTGCTCACATCAACCACCAACACTCAAGGAAGCAGCAGTCAAGAAATTAAACGACAGATTGCACTAGGCAAATATGCTGCACAAGACCTCTTGAAAGTGATGAAGAGCAAAAATGTCAATTTGAGGACTAAGGTGCACCTTACCAAGCCATGTATTTTCAGTAACCTCATATGCATGTGAAAGTTGGACAAAGAATAAAGAAGACCATAGAATAATTGATGCATTTGAGTTATGGTGTTGGAGAATACTAAAGTATCATGGGCTGCCAAAAGAATAAATAAATCTATGTTGGAAGACATACAGTCAGAATGCTCCTTAGAAACCAGGATGACCAGACTTCACTGAACTCTCATACTTTGTACATATTATCAGGAGGGACCATGTTATCCCTGGAGAAAGACATAATGCTTGATAACATAGAGGGTCAGCAAAAAAGAGCAAGACCCCCAATGAGAAGAATTGGCACAGTGGCAGCAGTAACGGGCTTAAGTGTAGCAACAATTATAAGGCTGGGTAGGACTGGGCAGTTTTTTGTTCTGTTGTGCATAGGATCACTATGAGTCGTTAGACTCGATCTAACAACAAATAACAGCACGTTTTCCTAATGCTATACATAATTTGATTTCTTGACTGCTGCTTTCAAGGTTGTGGTGATTGTGTGCCACCATGCCTCTTCCAACTTATAGTAATAAAGTATAGGGTTTCAGAAACTGCAAATCTTTACCAGAGCAGAAAGATTCATTTTACTGCGCCATATCAAGGCATAAATGAAGATACAGTTTCTGTCACAGTGGGGAATCAAAACTACCAACTTTGTTTCCGCCCGGTTTCGAACCGGGGACCTTTCGCGTGTTAGGCGAATGTGATTACCACTACACTACGGAAACTACCTGCTATTGAGGGGCTCTGACTTCATAGGGAATAATGATTGATGTCTTCTGTTGGCAACCACAATTTGTTGTTTCCTTGTAGAAAATTAGATTGTAGTACTGTTCTTTCCCTCACATTTTCCACATATTGAAATCAACAATATCACAATCCGACTATTAATATTTACCAGCAGAAATACGTTCACGAAATAGATCTACTATAATATTCAGAGTAGCTTGTTTATGATAGCGCCAAATTGAAAACTACCTCTAGCTCATCAAGGAAAGCTCCCTTGAGAAAATGACACCAGATCTGAGACTTAGTAGATGAAAGGAAACAAGTTACTTGTAGCGAGATTATGTGAAAGGGGATTTTGTTATCGAAGTGGCTATAGTGTTGGAGTAGAAGGTGAAGGGCAAGGGGAACAGTATCTAAGGATTTGAATCAGGGAGTTGAAAGAAATTAGACTAAATGAGAATATATAGGTGTCCAGACCATAGAGGATGTGCCTTCCAAAGAAAGGAAGTTATATTTTAATCTGAATGTAATGAGATAAATTGGAAATATTTAAAGACTGTCCTTTAATTCTTGGGACGTAGACATCATTCAATGAAGGTGTTTGTTTAGTTTTTGTCAGTGTAATCTTACATACATTAAAATGCCCACATTTTAAATGTACAATTCAATGGGGGAAAAGTATATTTTTAGCAACTTACAGATTCAATACACTCAGAAAACACCAACCAGGATAAACATAAAGAAAACTATAGCTAGCCAAATCATATTGAAATGGTGGAAAACCAAAGATAAAGAACAAGTTTTAACAGCAACTGGAGAGAAAACATATTACATTAATGACAACTGACTTTTCAACAGAAACATTCTAACAAGGAAACGATGGAATTTCAAGTGTTGAAAGAGAAAAACAAAATCTGCCAGTCTTTTAGAAGAAAGATTGGAAAGTTTTAAGAAGAAAATCATATTTTTAAATTTTAAGTCATTCTCTGCTTCAATCCTGGAAGTAAGAATAAAAGTAGGCTGCTGTGGATTGTGGTAAAAAAAAAAAAAGATATTGAAGGCCCCAAATAGAGATCTTTAGAAGGCCATAGAGGAAGAACATATTATGTATGTGGAAGGTATTGATTTGATGCTGGGGTGAGAGGGTGATGTAAGTCAAGTTTAACCCCAGTTGTCTAATAGGATATAGATGTTAAGCTCAATATTTGTGTACTGGGTTAGAGATACCTATATGAAATCCAGGTGAAGGAGAAAATATGAATTTAAAGTTGGGAAGAGATGTGGTGGATAGTTTGGATGATTCGTTCCAGCCAAAAAGCCAAGGGCTTAATAGTAGATGAAGTTCTGAAAAGTGCAGGAAGGATCAACTTCAGATATCCATGACTGAATCAAAAGATAAATGTCAGTTCTGGTCGGTGCCAAGATGTTTGAGACTTTTCTGTGTCTGATCATGGTTTAATGAAAAGTTCAGAGAACTTAAGACTTAACAGTCTGGGTGTTAGATACTCCTAACTTCTTTTTAAAATTCTTATTGTGAATTGAGTGAGGATTAGTAGACAAGATCACCAGCTTTACATTCAACAAATCATGATACTAACTTCTGTGTGTTACTTATGTGGAATTGTTGACACAGATTAAGCCAAGACAGAGAAGAAAGTATGATAACAGGTAACAGAGCAGTTGAGACTCAGCTGAGTCTTCAGAGTAGTGGAATTTGGAAGCAGTTATCCATAATGCAGTGGTTATCATGTTCACCTTACACACTATGTCAAGGGAAAAAATTGTATTTCAATTAGCGAGAAGACCTTTTAGCAAGGACACAATAGTGAATGTCTGGGCTTTTTAAAAAATTGTTTTATAGAGTAGTACGCTTTCATCGACTCATCTGTCAGTTTGTCGTACTGTGGTGGCTTGTGAGTTGCTGTGATTCTGAAAACTATGCCACCGGTATTTTAAATACCAGCAGGGTCACCCATGGTGGACAGGTTTCAGATGAGCTTCCAGACAAAGACAGACTAGGAAGAAGGAGTGACGAACTACTTCTGAATATTTAGTCACTGAAAACTTCATGAATATCAGAGAAACACCGTCAGATTCAGTGCCGGAAAATGAGCCCCTCAGGTTGGAAGTGACTCAAAATGCAACTGGGGAGGAGCTGCTTCCTCAAAATCTTGTCGGAGAAAAGCCCGTGTGACCCTATTTGCTGATGGGGCACAACTCAAAATGAAGAGAAACAGCTGTAAACATCCATTGGAAATCAGAACATAGAATGTATGAAGTATGAATCTGGGAAAAATGGAAGTTGTCAAAAATGAAATGGAATGCATAAACATCGATATCTTAAGCATTAGTGAGCTGAAATGGACCAGTATTGGCCATTTTGAATCTAACAACCACATAGTTTACTATGCTGGGAATGACAAATTGAAAAGGAATGATGTTTCATTCATTATCAAAAAGAACATATCCAGATCAGTCATGAGGAACAATGCTGTCTGTGATAGGATAATATCCATGCACTTACAGGGAAGCCCAATTAATGCCACTATTATTCAAATTTATGCACCAACCACTAAAGCCAGTGAGGATGAAATAGAAGAATTCTGCCAACTTCTTCAATATGAAGTTAATCAAACATGCAATCAAGATGTATTGATCATTACTGGTGTTTGGAATGCAAAGGTTAGGAGCAAAGAGGAAGGATCAATAGTTGGAAAATATGGCCTTGGTGATAGAAATGGTGCTAGAGAATGCATGATAGAAATCTGCAAAACCAATGATTTTTTCATTTCAAATACCTTCTTAAGACAGCATAAGAGATGACTATACACATGGACCTCGCCAGATGTAATACACAGAAATCAAGTTGACTACATCTGCTGAAAAAGACGATGCAAAAGCTCCATATCATCAGTCAGAACAAGGCCAGGGGCAGACTGTGGAACAGACCATCAATTACTCATATGCAAATTCAAACTGAAACTGAAGAAAATGGAAACAAGTCCACGAGAGCCAAAATATGACCTTGAATATATCCCACCTGAATTTAGAGATCATCTGAAGAACAGATTTGATACATTGAACACTAAAGACCGAAGACCAGAAGAGTTGTGGGATGACATCAAGAACATCATACATGAAGAAAGCAAAAAGTCATTGAGAAGACAAGAAAGAAGGAAAAGGTCAAAATGGATGTCTTAAGAGACACTGAAACTTGCTCTCCAGTGTATAGATGCTAAAGCAAATGGAAGAAATGAGGAGGTCCAAGAGCTGAACAGAAAATTTCGAAGATCAGCTCGAGAAGATAAAGTCAAATATTACAATAGAATGTGCAAAAATCTGGAATCAGAAATCCAAAAAGGAAGAACACCACCCATAGCGACCCTGTATAGGGTTTCCAAGGAGCAACTGGAGATCTTGAACCACCAACCTTGCAGTTCAAACGACTAGGCAAATCTGCTGCACAAGATCTCTTGAAAGTGTTGAAGAGCAAAGATGTCAGTTTGAGAACAAAGGTACACATGACCTAAGTCATGATATTTCAATAGCCTCATATGCCTGTGAAAGTTAGGCATAGAATAAAGAAGACCGTAGAAGAATCAATGCATTTGAGTTATGATGTTGGAGAAGAATGTTTAAAGTTCTATGGACTGCCAGAATCACAAACAAATCTGTGTTGGAAGAAGTACAGTCTGAATGCTTCTTAGAAGTGAGGATGGTGAGACTTCATGTCTTGTACTTTAAACATGTCCCTGGAGAAAGGTAACATCCTTGGTAAAGTGGAGGGCCAACGAAAAAGAGGAAAATTCCCAACAAGATGGATTAACACAGTGGCAGCAACAATAGACTCAAACATAACAATTTGTGATGATGGCTCAGGACTGGGCAGTGTTTCTTCTTGTTGTCACTATAAGTCATAACCATGGTGTCACTAGGGTCACTATGAATCCTAACCACCGCTACAACACATAGCAACAACACCAATAGATCTCAAAGGGTATGAGAAAGCGATAAACCTTGCCTATACTAGTCTACCTATCCACTGCTAATCTCATGATGCTAGGACAAGTATTCTGAGTCTTTAAATTATTCCTGGGTTGTGTATTGGGAATGCTTTTCATGATACACTGAAACCTGTTAAAACCAGAACCTGACAGAACTGCCTTGTTTTCTGGGTCTCGACATCTTCTGCTTTTGACAAGGTGCAGTGTTAACACTTTTTTATTGCTCAGTTTGGTAGAACAAAGTTAAATTTTCTTTCTTTGACAGTTTTCTGCCTTATGCTAGTTCCAGCTTTTGCAGGTTTGAATGCTCTCTTCTACAAAGTAACCCTATTCAGAAGCAAAGTTCAAACCTGAGTTGGAAATTTTCATCAGGTGTAAACTTGAGGTGTACTTTGTTCAACTGTTGAGACTATCTCACATGAAATCAAGATACAAAAAGGAGAGCAGAAAACCAGGCCCCACTGGGATTCGAACCCAGGATCTCCTGTTTACTAGACAGGCGCTTTAACCAACTAAGCCACGGAGCCAAGGCTGACTTAGCATGGATAATATTTGGAGATGATTAAATAGTCTGTCAACATTACCTTTAAGTTGTGGTTTATATTTCCTAATTTTTCATAGTCATAGTGACATTATTTCTCAGTCTCCATATCTGTAATATGGGAATGAGTAAATCTATTCATAATGTTTGTTGAAGCAATGAAATTTGTCATAAGGTTTAACAGAGACTGTCTTCCCTGGAAGAGGCAAGGTTCATTCAGGCTAAATGTGGAACTTTTCCTCCTTTTTTGTTTACTCATGGTGAAGAAGGATGGAAAGCAGAGAGGAAACTTTTTTCTACTGAAAATAAACAAAACAAAGTTTTTCAGGCATAGTTTACAAATAGAGGAAAAGGTATTGTGGTCTGGCCGATTAGCTCAGTTAGTTAGCGCACAGTGCTAATAATGCCAGGGTTGTGGGTTCAGTCCCTGTATGTCCCATTTCTTTAGTTGTACTTTTGGATATTATGCCAGAACTGAAATCACAGAGCTGAAATGACCCAACAACTTGAGAAAATATCTGTCCATTTATTCCATGCAATTCTTTGAATCCCAGAGATATCTCACACCAACTCATTTCAACCCATTGTGGTGGTGGTTGCTTTTGCATTTAAAACAGCATACAATCATTAAAGTGAGAATGTTAGATGGAATGGGAATCAGGTGATGAAGATCCTTTCTCTTTCTCAGAATCTTGGCACAATGGTGTCACCGTGTGATCAACAACAACTGTCCCTTAGGTTTCCACACTTAACAGACACTTGAAAAATGATAGTGTTTTTGTTTTGTTTTGTTGTTGATATTTTAAGATTAATATCTTTTCCTCAGAATTTATCATGCTTAAATAGAATTTATGTGTACATATATATTTATAGATATTAAAATCATATCTAATATAATAATGGAGTCTTGGTGTGGTGCTGTGGGTTAAATGTGCTGGACTGCAAGGTCAGTGGTTTCAAGCCACTCCTCAGAAACCCTATACGGGGTCGGTGTGAGTTGGATCTGACTTCAATGGCACTTCACAACAACAGCACCAGTCAGAGATGCAGCACTGAAGACAAGTTATTTTTTTTCAGGAGTCCATGGATATATTTCACAAAATGCCAAAGAGAGTCTATAGCACAAAAAAGATTAAGAACTCCTTTCCTAAAGCAAGATTTACTAACTAAATCTGTCCTGCTGCACAACAGCCAGAGTCTTTAGAATAATCCCATGGGATGGGGTAGACTGGGTATCAAACAAACAGGAGGCAGGGAAGGTCAAGGCCAAAATCTGACTGATACAGCTGAATTCAGATTTGTTTTATTGTTTAAATAGACAGGGAAAGAAAGAGTAACCAAAGGTGCCAGTCCCACACACTAAAAAAAAAAAAGATGACCCCAAAATAAGAGGGGCCTGATGACTATTAGGGGATTAGGGGATAACTGGTCGTTAAGGACCCAATTTTAGACTATAACTTGGCTTTTTTTTTTTTTTTTTTTTGACAATAATCTGAAGCTATAGTCTGAGCAAGGGCAAGGAATCAAGTCTCATACCTCGTCAGAACCTGGGAAGTGACTGGGAAACTCTCATGGCAGCTTCCCAGAGAAGTTGTTGTTTAGTGCTGTTGAGTCAGTTCTGACCCATAGCAACCCTATACAGGGTTTCTGAGGCTGTAAATCTTTACAGGAGCAGAGGAAAGAGGGAGGTAAATGGGAGATGGACTTGTAGCAGTTCCTCACAAGCCTCCTATACTTTTAAGTTCTAGAAGGATCACTAGGCAAATTCTGAAGACTCAGATTCAAGCCACTTGATTCATATTCAGGCTTTCATGGCATTTGTAGATACTTGCAAAGTTTCCAAGGTGCAATGGTGGAACCATTCCCCTAATGTTGCTTACACAAAGGAAACTCCTGCCACCTACCCAGTATTTCTGTATTAAATATGATATAGCAGAACTCCTTTATATTATGTGAGGTATATTATGTGAGCATGGAATAAACAGATAATTTTCAGAATAGAAGAGAACTTCAAAAAATACTCTATTTAATACCCATGGAAAATATTTTGAAAGATATCACATCTATATAATAAGAACATTATGCTTAAAAAAAAGAGAAATAGAGAAAAAGAAGTCTTTCTTAAACCCCCTTCTCCCCTCCCCTTCTCCCACATAAATACAAGAACTGGAAAATGTAGTGGGGGAAAGTCCCCAACCTCGTATATGCCAGGGATAAAACTATGAGAAACTATAAGGGTCAGTTCTGGAGATTGGATGACTTAGTGAAAAAATACCAGAGAGAAGTGGAAGGGAAGAAATGATCAAATCCCACTATCCACTCCTGCCACAATTCTGACTCACAGAAATCCTATAAGACAGAGAAGGAACATCAAGGCTGCACATCTTTATGGAAACCAACTGCTACATCTTCTTCCTTAGAGGGACTGCTGGTGGGTGGAAAGTGGTTACCAACTGAGTGTATTAACCACACTGACTGCTGCTTCCACGAGTGTTGATAGTTGATCCAAGAAGAATGAAGTCCTTGACAACCTCAATCTCTTCTCCATTGATAAGAATGCTGTTTATTGATCCAGTGGTGAGGATTTTTGTTTTCTTTACATTGAGTTGTTCCTATAGTAATAGAAAAGATTTATGTTGGCGTTCAAAGAAAAAAAGTGTCAAGGGTTGGAAATCACAGGATAACAGCTGTGCAAAAGGCTTAGAATGCAACCAACCTGGAATGGAGCAACAGGCTAGAGGACTTGGGAGACAGAAAAGGGGGATCATGTATAATTTATTGAATTTAGAATTTATAAACAGTGAGAATGTTGGATTAGGAGTCATCCTTTGACTAGGAAAAAATATCTTATTCAAATTAATTGAGGAAATGAATACAATATCTCACTTAATAGGAAGTTCAGATGTAGGGTGGGAGTTTGATGATGGTTCTGACTCTATTTTTCTATAATCTGTTCTGTTCTAGGTTTCTCTGGGATTGGCTGTCTATCATTACGATGTTGTTAAGTGTCATGAAGTCAGTTCCACAGCACAAGCCGACCTTTCAGTCTAATGTATTATCTCACAGTGCCAAATCATGACACCTCTTACATTATAGTTGTAGTGAATATAGGAAACTAACATTATGATGTGAATCAGTTCTGACACATAGCCACCCTCTATGGGAGGGTTGAGGAGCGACTGGTGAGCTTGAAATTCAAACTAACTTTGCAGTCCAGTGCATTAACCCACAGCGCCACACCAGGAGCCCAATCTAACATATTGTTGTTGTTGTTGTCAGGTGCCATCGAGTCGGAACCGACTCATAGTGACCCCATGCACAGCAGAACGAAACAATATCCGATCCTGGGCCAACCTCACTACCGCCGCCACACTTGACGCCATCAATGATGTCACCTGGCTGATCCATCTCGTTGGGGGTCTTCCTCTTT
>NW_006408731.1:2282598-2314105 GCF_000296735.1 Chrysochloris asiatica | reverse complement strand
TTCAGCTCACTTGCCTAAGATATGGATGTTGATGCGTTCCATTTCATTTTTGACAACTTCCAATTTTCCCAGATTCATACTTCGTACATTCCATGTTCCGATTTTCAATGGATGTTTACAGCTGTTTATCTTCATTTTGATTTGTGACTCATTAGCAAACAAAGGTTCTGTGAGCTTTTCTCTACTTGGAGGAGGCATTTTTCCCCCAGTCACATTCTGAGTGCCTTCCCACTTTCCAGTCCTGTATCTGACAATGGTTCTCTGCTATTCATAGAGTTTTCAGTGACTAGTGATTCGGAAGTAGTTTGTCACTCTTTCTTCCTAGTCTGTCTGTCTTTGGAAGCTCATCTGAAACCTGTCCACCATGGGTGACCCTGCTGGTTATTTAAAATACCGGTGGCATAGCCCTCAGAATCACAGCAATTCAAACCACCACAGTACGACAGACAGACGAGTGGCGTTGCGTGGTTGCTGTTAAATAGGAATCTCCTTGTACTAGGGCCCTTAAGTCTGGCTCAAAGATGGGATTTCTGTCCTTGGATGTCAATCAAGAGGCAGAAACGCAGCAGGGGCGACTGGGTTGTAGTGAGACGCTTTGGGTTGGGCTTGTGGGTCTCTAAGTTGGTCAACCCCGCCTCAAAGCCATGATCCAATGGTTAGGCTAGGAAGGCGCCCTCGCTTCTGGGGTAAGTAGGACAACCTGGTTGGCCCCTGCAGTCTCTTCCCACTAGGCAGCGTCTCCCCATCGACCTGGTCTCCAGACATCTCTCACCCCGCCGCTCCGTGGTGGTCTGGGTTTCATTTAACACCTCCACCAGGTCTGCGCAGTTGTCGCACATCGTTTGGCAGCCGCCCTCCATGATAGAAGCAGTTAATATAGCTGCCAGAAACACCTGGAATAAAGTGCTTTTTTGTCTTCATGACTCCTACTCCCAATCACAGAAGTTTGATTATGTCAACTTTGGTCCCTTATATACCTCTAAACTGGCACTAGTTAATAGGGGAATGACGTTGTTGTCGTTGTTAGGTGTCATCGAAATCATTTCTGACTCATAAAGACCCTACCCACAACAGAACAAAACATTGCTTGGTCCTGTGGCATCCTCACAATCATTGTGAAGCTTGAGCCCACTGATGCTGCCACTGTGCCAATCCATCTCATTGAGGGTCTTCCTCTTTTTCGCTGACCCTACACTTCACTTAGCATGATGTCCTTCTCCAAGGACTGGTTCTTTGTGATAACATGTCAGAAGTATGGAGTCCTGAAGGCGCTATAGGATAAGCACTGGACTGTAAGGTTAGTGGTTCAAACTCACCAGCCGTTCCCCCAGAATCCCTACACAGTGTAGCTACGAGTCGGAACTGACTTGAAAGCACTTAACAACAAGAGAAAAAGTCTCACCATCTTGATTTCTAAGGAGCATTCTGGCTGTACTTCTTCCATCATAGATTTGTTTGTTCTTGCGCAGTCCATGGTATTTTTAATATTCTTCTCCAAAAACATAACCCAAAGTGCATCAATTCTTCTATGTTCTTCCTTATTTGTTGTCCAACTTTCATATGCATATGAGGCTACTGAAAATACCATGGCTTGGGTTAGGTGCACCTTAGTCTTCAAACTGACATTTTTGCTCTTGAACACTTTAAAGAGGTTATGTGCAGCAGATCAACCTAAGGAAATACATTGTTTGATTTCTTAACTGCTGCTTCCATGAGTGTAGATAGTGGATTCAAGCTAAATGAGGTCAATGTTGTTGTGGTTAAGTTGGTTCCCACTCAAAGCGACCCTGTATAGGTTTTCCAAGGAGCAGCATTTGAACTGCTGTACTATTTATTGGTTATTTATGAGGATTTTTCTTTTCTTTATGCTGAGGTGCAACCCATATTGAAGGTTGTGGTTTTTGATCTTCATTAGTATTTTAAATCCTCTTTGCTCTCAGCAAGCAAGTTTGTATTATCTTCATATTGCAGCTTGTTAATGAGTCTTCTTTCAATCCGGAATAAGTATGGTGAAAGAATATAACCCTGCCACATACCTTTCCTGATTTTAAACTATTCGGTGTCCCCTTGTTCTGTTTGAACAACTGCCTCTTGGTCTGTGTACAGGTTCCTCCTAAGCGCAATTAAGTGTTCTGGAATATTCATTCTTCACAATACTATCCATGGCTTGTTATGATTCACACAGTTAAAAGCCTTTTCAGAGTCAACAAAGCAAAGTAAACATCTTTCTGGCATTCTCTGCTTTCAGCTAAGATCTATCTGCCCTCAGCAATGATAGCTTTTGTGCCATGCCCTCGTGTGACTCCAGCTTGAATCTCTGACTCTGTCAATTCCCTGTCCATGTACTGCTGTAGCCGTTTTTAAATTATCTTTAATAAAGATTTACTTATAAGTGATATTAATGACGTTGACCCACAGTTTCCACATTCCGTTGGGTCACCTCTCTTTGGATTGGCATAAATATGGACCTCTTCCAATCAGTTGGCCAGGTAGCTAGCGGTTTTCCAAATTTCTTCGCATAGATGATTGTCTCTAGTGATGCATTAGTTTGTTGAAAGATTTCACATTGTAGTCCATCAATCCCTGGAGCCTTGTTCTTTGCCAATGCCTTCAGTGTACCTCGGTTAAAGTTTAATTTTAAAAAAGAGTGTATGTATGTTGGATTCATTTTACTATTCTGGCTACCCTTGTTATGTATATATACTTTTGAAGTTTCTCCATACAGTTGCTCTGGCAAGCTTGAACTCTTCCCCCACTCACCTCCGGGCAAGTATGAGGCACCTCGAGATCTAGGACTAACTACAGAGATGGACACACATCCGAGATTCCTAGAGTGAACCCGGAAATGACGCAACAGCAGGGCACTCCCCACCCCCCGGTCTGTCATTTTTTTTGCCCCCCGGAAGAAGTTAGTAGTTGCAATCTTGATTTTCTGGAACTGAACGGTTTGTGAAGGGGGTGCCGAAGCTCCTGTGCCCTGGCAGGGCCGGCTGGTGCTTTGCGACCTGTCGAGACAGTCGGATCTCTCTGTTTCCAACTTGACGAAGGTGAGACTTGGGAAAGTGTCTAGAAACTTAGGTGTGAAGCGCCAATTGGCTCCCTTAACCCACATTACTTCTCAAAAGAAGCCGACTGCAAAAATCGAGAGGTGGCAAGCGGAGATGAAGGCAAGGCGTCTGTGCTTTGCCTCCGCACCCCAACGCAACCAATGAGGCTATTGGTTGGAAACCATGAGGACTCAGCAGATATTCACCTGGCCCAGGAACAGATGGCAATGACCTGGATACTATCTAACAGATAAGTACATTGGGAAGCTGCCTGGCTTTGTAACGGCAAAAAGTCATTGTTTAGGAATGTGGTTATGAGGGATAAACTTATGCAGGGAGGGATTCAAGTTACTGAGTGACATGCTGGAGAGTTGACCTGCCCTGAATAACAAAATCACCAGGAAGGCAGAAATGTGACCGTTGAGTGCATTGATTCTGAGCATTAGGTAAATTTAGAATACGTAATAGTATCTAGAAGGAACCCTGGTAGCATAGTGGATTATAAACTGGGCATGAAACTACCAGTCGCTCTGCTGGAGAAAATGTGGCTTTCTGCTCCCTTACAGCCTCTGAAACCCTATACAGAGTCATTATGAGTCGGAACCAACGTTACGACACACAAAGTTGAGAAGGGAATAGAAGGTGGGTGGAATGCAAATAGGAACCACAGGGAGGAAGTGGGATAACTATTGTTACATGAAGGGGATTGTATCATTGAGATAAAGCAAAATGTATGATTTGTTAAATGTAAATCTTGTCTTCACTCAATTCACAATACAAAGTCAAAAAAAAAAAAAAAAAAAGTTTCAGACCAGCTTGTGGAAAGATTTCAGACCAGAAACTTACTACTTTATACAAATACTAATTGGAAAAGTTTCTGAACAGAGTTAACATCTCACTTGACACCATATTTAAGGAAGGCATTTATATTAATATTTAACATATGGTTTTATGACAGCCCCAAATAAATTTGCCAACCGATGCTCTATCCTGATGGTTAAAGAGCAGAAGTTCCAAGAGCTGAGTGTATGAGCTGGTTTACTAGATTTACAAACTTCAAAAAAAATGTGTATTTCTTAACAAATAGCCTAACTTCCCCCCGCCCCCCCAATGGCTTAAAACAGCATTATTTTATTACCAATCACACATCTGTGTGTCACCTGAAGATTCAAGATGGATTTAGGTTTCAGGTTGGATTTAGGATTGTTCCAAATGTCTCACATCTTTCTTGGACTTTTAGATTTAGGGAATGCTATTCTCATGGAATAGCTTGGAATCAGTTAGTCTAGTGGTAACAAATTGGACTGCTAACCTCAGGGTCAGCAGGTTGAAACTACCAGCTGTTCCAAGGGAGAAAGATAAGGCTTTCTGGTTCTGTAAAGATTTATAGCCTTGGAAACCCTGTATAGGGTCACTATGAGTTGAAAGGGACTCCATGACACATAACCACCACCACCACCATTCTCATGGAAATAGAATGGTCACAAGGGGTCAAGTCCTACAAAAAGGCTATTTTATGTCTTTGCTCAAATCTTTTTGGGTAATATTGTTGTTGTTGCTAAGTGCCATCCAGTCAGTTCTGACTCATAGCAACTTTGTATAGGGGTTCCAAGGAGTGACTGGTAGATTTGATACTATTGGTCAAAACCAGTCACATGAAAGAGCCTAACTATTGACTGTGGTCAACTACCTTTTCCAAAATCTCTTCAAAAGAAAATTTGAGCTTTGAATTAGATATTAAAAGACAAATGCTTCAATGTAAAAACTTGGTACTAAATGATGTTAAATATAACACTGTTAGAACGAACCTGAATTTTAAAGGTTGATTTTTTCATTGTTTAAAAAAGTGTCCTTTGTTTCTTATAAATCACTTGTTCTCTACATATCAGCACATCCTTTTGACTGGTTTCTATCAAATTCAGACTCATCTACTTTAGAGAGAGCCTTTTAGCATACATTAACTTTCTAGAAATATTTTTACTTAATTAAAAATTGCCATTCTTAATATCTTTACAATTTTTCTATTTGAACGTTGTAAATTTCAGAACTCATCTCCTAACTTGATATATATACTGTTTAACTGTTATTTTAAAAATTAGTAATTTTTGATTTTGTGTTTTCAGAAAAAGAAATAAATCTAGTTAATGCCTTTCTTTTTTAAGCATTCATCCAGTTTCTTTCATCAGAGAACTCAAATTTCAGATTATGAATGCCAGGCTAAAATTCAGGACAGAAAATTTTAATTCCTAATGCCTCTTACACGACTACTTTGTACAAATGAAACAGAAAA
This sequence comes from Chrysochloris asiatica, assembly GCF_000296735.1. Taxonomy (NCBI): domain Eukaryota; kingdom Metazoa; phylum Chordata; class Mammalia; order Afrosoricida; family Chrysochloridae; genus Chrysochloris; species Chrysochloris asiatica. The sequence continues at coordinate 2,308,768 of NW_006408731.1, read as the reverse complement.
CATACAAAGAATCCTTTATTTTGAGAAATGTATGCTGTACTTTGGAAGTTACATAAAACAAAACAAAAACAGCCATATGACTATTTATGAACAGCAGCCCTGGTGTGGTGCTGTAGGATAATGCACTAGCCTGCAAACTCAGTTTGAACAGATTTGTTGTTGTTGTTAAGTGCCGTCGAGTCGGTTCCTACCCATAGGGGCCCTTTACAGGGTTTCCGAGGGTATAAATCCTTATGGGAGTAGAAAGCCTCATCTTTCTCCCGCGGAACGGCTGGTAGTTTCGAACCGGTGACCTTAAGGTTCGCAGCCAGATTCGTAACCACTACGCTACCAGAACTCCTTAGTTTGAACAGATAGGCGGTTCAAACTCCACAGCCGCTCCTAGGAAACCCTGTACAGGATCAGTATGAGTTGGAATGGACTTATTGGCACTTAACAACAACAATTCAAATAATATGGAGTCCTGGTGTGGTGCTGTAGGATAAGCACAAAATTGTGAAACACAGAGTCTGAGGTTTAAACCCACCAGCCGCTCCTTTGGAAACCCTATACACACTTGCTATGAGTCCAAAGTGACTCTCAACTGTGCTAAACAACAAGAACAAATAATATAAGTAGCACTTATAATCAGTTCAGCAACTCCCCCAGAAACCAAACCCACTGCCTTAAAATCGATTCTGACTCATAATGTCCCTAAAGGACAGAGTAGAACTTCTCCTTAGGGTTTCTGAGACAGTAAATCTTTACTAGAGCAGGCAGCCTTATCATTCTCCCAAGGAGCTACTGGTGGGCTTGAACCACTAACCTTGAGCTTATCCCACAGCACCACCAGCACTGCTTAACAAAAAGAATAGAGACTTCAATTATGAGGTCCCATACCCTCAAATTTTATGGTTTCATGTAGTGGTGATTTGGGGTACAGGAGCACAGAGTAAACATCCTTTTTGCTAAAACATTCAGACTCCCTCAATTCAAGAAATAGGGGCTTGAGAGTTGTTTTCAGACTCTTAAGAATCTGATGAAAACTATGGATTCAGAAAAATACAACATACTTGAAATTCTACGTGAGTTTCTGTGTAGTCACCCTTGGGGCAGATGTTATGTATTATTTATCTAAAACACATTTCTCCTTTGATTTCCTCTGCTATGGTGACTGAGAGCTCCAAATCATTCCCTTCCATGACTCCCTTATAGTTGGGGGTTACATGTAACTTGGGTCTATCATAGGGATTCAAATGAAAGTCACTAAGGTTTCTGGAAGTGTTTTTTTAAAAAAGGGAGCGAGTTGGCTGACATGCCCCATCAAGTTTTTACCCTGTCCTTTGCCTTTCTTTCTTCCTGTCTGGAATGCAGAGATGGAGGAACAGCAGCTATCATGGGACCATAATGATGAAAGCCACAAACCAAAGAAGATAGAGCAGGAAGACAGAAGGAGTCTGGGAACTTGATGACAGTCTTGAGCAGTGGTATCAGCTCTGGATGATTTACCTCTAGACCTCTTGTTAAATAACGCCCATTAACTCCATTTTATTTAACCAATTCATTAATGGTGGTGGTGATGGCTATGTGCTCTGAAATCGGTTCTGACTCACAGGGACCCTGTGTAGGATTTCCAAGGCTATAAATCTTTATGGGAACAGAAAGCCTCATCTTCCTCCCATGGAGGATCTGATAGGTTCAAACTGCTGACCTTGAGATTAGCAGCCCAACTCATAACCACTTCACTACCAGAGCTCCGTAATTAATTAGTAGCATTTACTATCATAGTGAATCCAGTCCTATCTGATGATACTAGTTAATACATATTAGCACTCGAAGGCACTTAGCAACAACAACAATGTGCCAGGTGCAGTTCTAAGCAATTCAGTTACTAATTCTTTTCATCCTTTTAGTGACCTTATGAAATAGGTTGGTGGTTCTCAAAGTGTGGTTTCCAGGCCACCTCCAATATCTGGCAACTTGTTAGAGATGTAAATTTTGGGGCCTTCCTCTAGACCTACTGAAATCAAATTCTGGAGGTGGGAACCCAGCAGTTGTGTTTTAGCCAGCCCTCCAGTGCTAAAGTTTGACAGTCACTAAGACGGCATTAGTACTATCCCATTTTACAGATAAGTAGACTGAGCAGGTGTTGTCATTTACCCAGTGTAACACAGCTGGTAAGATAACTCCTGATTGTGTGTTTCTAAACCCTGAAGCTCATCACATGTTAAAAATAATTCCTGAGTATAGCAGTTTTCAAAATTTGAAAGCATACTCCTTTGTACATTTTTAAGGTAATGTCTAAAATTTTCACATCATAAATTTAAACAGTTGTAAAAAATGTGATTTCCAATGTATTGTATATTGTGACATTTTAAAATGTGCTTCATCATTCTACATGTATTTGCTGTTGTTAAGTGCCATTGAGTTGGTTAAAATTCATAGTGACCCTGTATAGGGTTTCCAGAAAGCAGCTGGTAGATTCAAACTGCCAACTTTGCAGTTAGCAGTAAAGTGTTTATCCTCTAGCGCCAAACCAAGATTCCTTGATTGCTGAATACAGAGTCCAGAGTGCTAACTATGGAACTCCATGTATTTAGTAAAGTCCAAATACTTTGCTGATTTAAATCTATTATCAAAAAATAAGCTTTTAACATTAAAATTTTTTACATCCTTCACTTTTATATGTGAGCTCATAAATTCATTGCCTGGTGGTTTTGTTTTGTTCTGTTTTGTTTTTGCCATCTGTCAGCTCAACTGAGTCAATGACAGTAAATTCACCATTAGTTCCTATTTTTCTTTGTATTCAGAGTCATGGATTTATGTTTTGTGTCATATACTTTTTATTGTGAATTGGGTAAAGGTTTACGAGCAAATCAGTTTTCCATTAAATAATTCGTCTACATTTTGGTGTATGTCACTGATTACAATCCTACAATGTAATAGCACTTATCTTATGCCCCCTCTTATTTCCTAACCCTTCTAAACTTTGTCCTTGGGTAAAAGCTGCCCTTTTGATATCAAATGGTTGATGATTCTAAGGTGTGAGTACCTTCCTAGTGTTCCTAGTGTTATAGCTCCTCTTCTGTTGTTGTTCTTAGGTGCCATCGAGTTGTTACCGACTAATAGCAACCTTATGCCCAACAGAACAAAATACTGCCTGATCCTGGGCCAATATCACAATCATTGCTACATTTGAGCTCATTGCTGCTACCATTGTGCCAATCCATTTTGTTGGGGGTCTTCCTCTTTTTTCTCCGACCCTCCACTTTACCAAACATTATACCCTTCTCCAGTGACTGGTCGCTCCTGACAATATGTCCGAAGTATGAGAGATGCAGTCTGGTCAACCTGGCTTCTAAGACACACTCTGGTTGTACTTATTCCAACACAGATCTATTTGTTCCTTTGGCAGTCCATGGTACTTTTAATACTCTCCTCCAACAGCTTAACTCAAAAGCATCAATTCTTCTATAGTCTTCCTTATTCTCTATCCAACTTTTACCATGGCTTGGGTTAGGCGCACCTTAGTCCTCAAACTGACATCTTTGCTCTTCAACACTTTAAAGCGGTCTTGTGCAGCAGATTTGCCCAATGCAATACATTGTTTGATTTCTTGCCTGCTGCTCCCATGAGTGTTGATGGTTGATCTCAGCAAAATGAAGTTATTGACAACTTCAATCTTTTCTCCATTTATCTTGATGTTATTTATTGGTCCAGTGGTGATGATTTTTGTTTTCGTTACCTTAAGGTACAACCCATACCGAAGACTGTGGTCTTTGATCTTTATCAATAAGTATTCTAAGTCCTCTTGGCTTTCAGCAAGCAAGGTTGTATCATCTGCATATTGCAGATTGTTAATGAGTCTTCCTCCAATCCTGATGCCACGTTTTTCTTCATAGAACCCAGCTTCTCGGATGATTTGCTCAGCATACAGGTTGAATAAGTATGGTGAAAGAATACAACCCTGTCACACACCTTTCATAATTTTAAACCATTCAGTGTTCCTATGTTCTGTTCAAACAACTGCCTCTTGGTTTATGCACAGATTCCTCAGGAGCACAATTAAGTGTTCCGGAATACTCATACTTCACAATGTTGTCCATAGCTTGTCATGATCCACACAATCAAAAGCCTTTGCATAGTCAATAAAATTTTATTAAAGGTAATACTGGTAGCGTAAAGGAGCTCTGGTAGCATAGTAGTTATGAATTGGGCTGCTAACCTCAAGGTTGGCAGTTCAAAACTACCAGCGGTTCTGCAGGAGAAAGATGAGGTGTTCTGCTCCCATAAAGATTTACCGCCTCGGAAACCCTGTGCAGGGTCACTATGAGTTAGAACCGACTCCACGGTACTTAACAACAACAACAACAAAAGGTAATACAGAAATGGCTGCAAGCATACATTGTCAGAGAATTTCCAGAGGTTCAAGCTGGATTCAGAAGAGGCCATGGAATGTGGGATACCATTGCTGATGGATCTTGGCTGAAAGCAGAGAATATCAGAAACATGTTTACTTGGCATCTATAGATTTTATTTATCACTATTTGGCATCAGAGGTGAATGATCTCTGAATTATTTTGATACAGTTGGCCTTGAAGTTGGGATTCACTTGAGCAGCCCCCTGATGATATTACTAAATGACAGTTAAGGGATACCACCTTTTTCTTGGACTTATATTTTTGTAGGCCTGAATATAATTTGTCCAAAAGAAAAAATCTGGCAGAGGACATGGCCTATTATGCGATTATACTGTGTGTCTTCTGACACCAACTTTAAATGACTTCCTCTGATACCATCTGCAAATGCAGTTCTTCTTTCGACGTTAACCACCTCAAGGGAGATCAAGTGTCAAAAGTTAAACAGTTGAAAGACTTCAAATACCAGCTATACATTCAAGGATTCTCAGGACACCCACACTTCTGACCTGCTGGCTACAAAATGGGTGTTCCCATTACTCTGTCAGAACACCAACCATAAACTAGAGGGTTTCTAGGCCACCCTCATTTCTGAACTTAGTATAAATTCTGGGGTTCCTACTATCCACTCAGGTTTGATAATTCACTAGAATGACTCACAAAACTCAGGACAGTTTTATTATAGCAAAAAGTATACAAATCAGAAACGAGAGACTTAGAGAGCAGAATGAATAAGAAATCCTGTCTAAAAGAGACACCAAAAAGACAGCCTAAATACACATCAACAGAAAAAGGGTTAAACAAACTTTGGTACATATATAATGGAATACTACAAAATGTTAAAGAATACTGATGAAACTGTGAAGCACCTCACAACATGGTTAAACCTGGAGCACATGCTGAGTGAAATTAGTCAACCACAAAAGGAAAAATACTGTTTGAGACCAATGTTTAAAAAAAGGAAAAAAGTATTTTCTTGATAAAAGAAACAATCTGTGATGGTTATGGGGGGGGAGGGAAAATTATTCAGCATGTTAACATGTAGACAGGTCAGGAAATATACAAGAGAGAGATTAGCAGAGGAAAGATGAAGGTTAGCGGGAGACATAGGGATGCAATAGATAACATGAAGAGAGATAAATACTGTTAACTGTTGGCACATGGAGGGGATTGCAACCATGTAATGAGGCAAGTGTATGGTTTGTTGAATGTAAGACTGATGATCTGCTCTGTAAACCTTCACTCAATTTACAATAAAAAATTGGGGAGGAAAAAAAATACAAATCAGGACCAGCATAAAGAAGAGATGTCATAGGGCAAGGTCAGGAAGGGTCACTCCCAAATGTGGGACTTCCATATCCTCAAGGACATGTCACTTTTCTGGCGTATTGATATCTATCACCAACCTGGAAGCTCACCCAAGAGTGTTTTAATTTAATGTAGACATGACTGACTGAATCATTGCTCAAATGGTTGAACTCTGTCTCCAGCATCCCCTGCCCCCTCCCATTGGAATTATATCATAAGGACCTTTCTGGTATGGCCAGCCCACACCCAACAAGTTACCTCATAAACTTAATTTCTTAGATGTAGTTAGAAGCCATCCATGAGTAACAAAGATACACTAGTCACTGGAATTTCCAAGGATTTTGTGGTTGTTACCTCCCAGGAATTAAGGACAAAAACCAAACTCTGGCTGAATTCTTCACCCCACAGCCAGAAGTCTTTCAAGCAGTGGTGCTGTGGGATACAGTAATGGACCACAAAGTCAGTTCAAACTCACCGCTCCTTGGAAGGGTTGTCATGAGTTGGAACCAACTCAACAGCACTTAACAACAACAAAAACAACAATATCAGCACACCTTCCTCTCCTCCCACCCCATCCCTTCCCAGCCCCAAACCTGCCAACTGCTTACCACTTCCTGCTGTTTTCTCACTAAGTAACGCTAACATCTCTTTAGTTGCTTCTGGACTTTACTCCTGGGCATGTTTCTTCCTACTTTTGAAAAGAGAAAAATCTAGCATAGAGGATGGCTTTGTGTTGGGTGCAAGGAAAACAGAAATAACACACTTGCTCTATAAGCAAGGGCAAATTAAACTAATAGTAAGACCAGAAGGGTTTTATACTTTTATGATGTCACTAAGTTATTCCACCAATCAGGAGGCAGAATAAACTATATTCTCAGTCTCTTCAACTGTTACTTTAACTGAAATCTGGTTTTTCCATATCCCTTTGTACTACTGGACCTAGAGGTGGTAGGTTTCCCCCTTGTTCTTCATTTCCTCTTCCACATTGTTCTCTCCTTCCTCTTCTGTAAAAACTCCCAGCTTAGAAACTTAGGTCCTCAGATTCCATAATTCCTTGCCCTTATTTTTGCTGTCATCTATAGACTGTTGCAGTAATTACTCTCATTCCTTGAAGATTTATGCTCAAGTATCACTTTCTTCAACACAACTCCTGATTCCTGATGATTTTAGTATCAATGAAGACACTTTCCAATACTCTGGCTTTCCAGTCCTTTTATCTTTTGTCTAGGGTCTTGGTTTCTACAACACTTTCTCTGTAACTGCCTCATGTTGTCAAAACTTAGGCCAGTATTTTCCAACTTCTGTAATAACCTCACAGTAATAAATACATTTTCCATTATGACTTTATACATGCATTTTGTATGTATATATATTTACAATCCACTACTTTCCTTTGCTACTTAAAAGTAAAACCATAAAGGTAGTGTCAAATATGTATTTGTTAATATGTAAATACATTTAAAAATAAATAGAATAGCATAAATTTTAAAACTGGTTGTGACCTTCAAAATTTGTTTCTTAATTCACTAATGTTTTTCTGCTTTAAGAGTGGAAATTTTTAAAACTGCTTCAGATTGTATCAGACACACTCCATAATCTTTTCCTTAACCATCTCACTTTCTGCCAATCATGTATCCTTCTAGTTCATATCCTCTAGGACCTAAAGTCCAACAATGATTTGACCACACTAATGGTTACAATCCATTGTTCTTACTGTCTCTTGGCCATCACCCTTCTCAGAGCCTCTCTTTCTTCCCCCCATCCCCCATCCCCATGTCTAATCCGTCATCAAATCTATTGGCTATACCAACAAAGTAACTCCAGATTGTGAGATGTTACAGGTCCTCCACTATTAATTACATGATCCAAACTAACATCATCTCATATTGTAGTATTGTTGCAAAACTTTATTCGTTGTGGTCCCTGCTTAAACCCTTGTCCTTCTATAGACTAATCCTAACACAGGAGCTTACTGAATCCATAAAAATATAAGATCATGCCATATTTCTGCTCAGACCCTCCAATGGCATCTCAGAATAAATACCAAATTCCTTCCTAAAGTTACTTACAAGTCCTACGTGATTCCCGACCACCTTTCTAATCTTTAATACATTCTCCCTTTCTCAGTCCACACCAGCTGTCCCATTGGCCTTTTCTTCCTTGGTTCTACCTCTAGGTCTTTAGGCATGGTTCTCCCAGATATTTGCAGAGCTTATTCTCTAACCTGAGGTCTCTACTCAAATGCCACATTATTAAATCTTTCCTGACCATCCTGTATGAAATAGTAACACCATATCTCTCGCATACCTAGCCCACCACTCAGGCCTGCTTAATTATCCTACATTTGTCTGTTAGCTATCCTCATAAGAATACCAATAATAAAAACCAAGGACTTAATTACTAAATCTCCAGTGTCCAGAGCTGAGCCTGGCACATAATACACATGATCAATAAATATTTTCTGAATGAATATTAGGGAGAAAAACAGGACAGCCTCATGAGATAAGAGCAGAGAGAATGGGGCTGGGGGACTGCGAGGATGTTGTGTGTGACTGTATAGGGGAGGGATTTAAAAAAGAATTGAATAATAAAGGGGAAAAAGGCAAAAATTCAAAAACAATAAACTTAAAATAAGATGAGGAAAGCAGAAAGATAACAGTGAAGCTACGGGAAGGAAATAGAAGCAAATAGTATAGAAACTGTGATATGAGAATGGTAGTACAGTGACCGAGTAACTCAAATCTCTCCTGCCAATGAAGTTGTGTGGAGAAAGCTGAGAAACAGTAGAGGTGGGTTTGGTTTTCCTTCTTTTTGATCTTGTTTTTTTATTACTCACTAAAAAGGATTCATTTTATATAGAAAACATTGTCTTGAGTGCTATGGATGCTAAAAATTAAAAGTCCTCAGGACATTTCATCTAGTCAAAACATAGAGGAAAGGATAAATATATGAAATGGTACATGATAAAATATGAAATAGGACAATTAACCAACTTCATATATGCTGCCACAATAATAGAACAGTTTGGACAGTGTGGTTGACTTTGAATCCAAACTTGAGCTTTTCAGGGCAGATTTATACTGACTGATAGGAAAACAGAGCACCTAGGAGTCCTGGTGTGGTGCTGTAGAGTAAGCACTAGACTGCAAGGTTGTTTTGAACCGCAAGGCCAGAGTTCAAACTCACCAGATGCTCCTTGGTAACCTTATATAGGGTTCCTGTAAGTCAGAACTGACTTGATGGCACTTAACAAGTAGATGGGGAACAGGTGAGCACCAGCAAGGGGTTGTGCCACTCTGATGATGTATCCATATGAAAACCATATTATTTTGCAAACCAACTTCAGGCATAGTGATTATGAGTCAGGCTGCTAACCTCAAGGTCAGCAGTTGGAAACTACCAGCTGTTCCGTGGCAGAAAGATAAGGCTTTCTGATCCCATAAATATTTATAGTCTCGGAAACCGTATGCAGGGTCACTATGAGTCGGAACTGACTTCATGGCATACCACCACTACCAGAATAGTGTCGATACTATAGGAACATACTAGGTGTTTCTTTACTAAATGAATAAAGAATAAGCATGTTTCTTTATTGAATGAATAAAGAATATTTGGATAATACTTAAGTGGACAGTGGGGGCAGAAAATTTTGTCAAGTGCTGTGGGTGATACTAGGGCTAAAAAGGAAGATTTATGAGTGTTAGGAATGCAGGATCATTAAGAACTATTTTTGAAAGATGAGGAATATGGAAGGCTTGAGGAAAACATCTTTCTTTTCTTCTTAGGTGACGCCTCTCTAAAGGTGGTGTAGGATGAAGAAATTGAACAGGGTCATGATCCTCACCTTTAATTTACTGGCCACCACTATGCTTTGGTGGGCTTTTCTCATCTCATCCTGGGTAGAAATACAAGTGCCTGGGAATCCCAATGTTTTTGTCAGTGCACTTTTCACTGAGTGTAGTGGTAAGAAAATGTGCTGGATTCCCAAACAAAAGCCAAGTAAGTCTGGTTTAAAAGGGAAGGATGCTAGCATTCAGCCATAAAGAGAAAAAAGCCCTGATACAACCATAAAGAGAAATGAAGTACAACATGGATAAAACTTGAAAACATTTTGCTAAGTGAAATATGTCAGACATGAAAGGACAAATACAGTGTGATTCCCTCACACTAATATGAATTATCTAGAACAGGCAAACACATAGAGACAACGGATTACTAGTGGTTCTCGGGTTGAGGGGAGAGAAATATGGAGAGGTAGTTGTTACGAATCGGGCTGCTAACCTCAAAGTCGGCAGTTCGAAACCACCAGCTGTTCTGTGGGAGAAAGATGAGGCTTTCTGCTTCTGTAAAGATCTGCAGCCTCGGAAACCATGTGCAGGGTCACTATGAGTCGGAATCGACTCCACGGTACTTAACAACAGCAACATTGTTTAAGAGGGTTTCTATTTGGGGTGATGAAAAACTTTTGGAAATAGTGGTGATGGTTGTGCAACATGGTGAATGTCATTAATGTCACTGAATTCTATTCTTAAAAATAGTCAAAATGGCCAAGATTTTTGCTATATATATCTGACCAAGACAAAATTATTAAAGGGATTGGGGGAGGGCTCCATGTCATTACTAACCTGCAGCCTCAGTTACTTGTTCTCCCCATCTCCCTCACAACCACTCCTTTTCATGAACATCTAGAAGCATCTACAACAGGTACAACTGGGAAAAAACAGAAGCGTGAACTGAAACCATGAACTAACTAACACTCTCTCTTTTGTCATTATCCCTGGTTTAGCCTACTTCATAATGGGTGGAATTTTCATGGTAAGCGGCCTTCTCCTCGCACTCTGCTTGAACTTTTTGTTGCTGACCTTTCCTCCGTTATTCCCTGAGACCCAGAAACAGATCATTTTCTGTGCTTTTATCTGTATCATCACAGGTAAAGAGAGGCACAAGTGAATTCTAAAGTTCTTGGCCTTGAGGTGAGGTGAGGGTGGAACTTGGTTAGTCTTTTGGAAAATTTCCAGAAGATATAAGGGGAAAAAATACCTGGGAGAGAAAATGATCTCAAAGGAGAGAGGAGGATGAGAGAAAGTGATGATGAAGTCATTTTGGTTCACCGACCATTAATACTAGAATAAAGCCTTTTATTATGATAAATTAACCAGAAGGTCTGTCTCTCCCCTGTTTTTGGGCTGACAGGTACTTTTGTGCTCCTCTCTTTACTGATGCACTATTTGCAAATTTTGGAAGTGATTAAGGAACCTAATTCAGCAAAGGTCGTTTTTAAGCTCCCTTATGCCATACTTTTATCCAGCTTTGTCTTATTTCTACTATCTGGTAAGTGATGATTGAATTCTGTGAGACTGCGTAAGGGAGAGTTAACTCTGGTGTGGCACTGTGGGATAAAGCACTGAACTGCAAGGTCAGTTTGAATTCAAACTCACCAGCCCTTCCTTGGAAATTTGAGTTGGAATATGACTTGGAGACACTTAACAAGTATTTTAAGCTTATTTCTCTGGTCTTTTCTTTTTTGGAGTGGTTTCAAGTGTGCAGAAGCTACAGCAGTGGCCAATCATCTCATCTTCCCCTTTCCTTTTTGGGTGTCTGCACATAAACATCCCTTTTGATGCTCAACCATAATGGTTTTCTTATTATACAGTGACCTTTTCTCTCTTTTTTAAGTTCCCTTCCCTATTTTCTCCTGCGCTGCAGTTGTACAGTATAAATCCCAAAAGAAGAACTGGGAAGCAAGCTTTCTGCACTGAACATATTTTGACTTATTTCCTTTCTTTGACAAGAGTAATGTGTGAGCTCACTGTAAAATGATAGCGTAGTCTCTTGTTCTAAAATTATTAACAATTTCCAGATAACAATAGCAAAACACCAAACCAAGTGTGGGGCCCTCCTGAATGCACAGGCTGCACCCATGAAGGTAACTTGGACAGTGTGTCATAGACTGATAATAATCAAAATTTAAATGGGTAACCCACACTTTAAGGAGCCCTGGTAGTGCAGTGATTAAGTGTTCTGCTGTAAACCCAAAGGTCAGCAAACAATGTGGCAGTCTACTCCCTTAAAGATTAGTTTTGGAAGCACCTTGAGCTGATTCTACCCTGTCCTACAGGGCTGCCAAGAGTCGAAACTGACTCCACGGCAATGGCTAATCCCCACTTTAAGTCTCTGAATCCTGTTAAATGCTTTGGAAATAAAAGGTTGTCATTAGTATAATTGTTATTTCCTTAGGAGTCCTCTGCCTGTGCAATTCCCAGTGTTTCACAGCTGTTGGAGTTCTAAAATCTCAGTCAAGCTACCTGGATGCCATTTCATTAGAAGAAACAAAGCAAAACCTAAGACCAAGCATACAGAATGAATTCAATGAAGAGAATTCTCCATCCATAATTCAGGAAACCTCGATCACTTACAGTTCTTCCAAGAGCAGTGTCACTCCATCTGAACAGAATTGACTCTTTCCCTTGCTTGCTCATTTATCTTTCTAAGGCCCAGGCACATCGGTCTATTTCATGGCAGAGAAAAGTGAACAGGAATGAAACTGGAAGAAGGGTGGAGAGGAAGGAAGTAGAGGTGGTAAAGACAGACAGTCTGATGCTTTGTACCTAGATTAGGCAGGTGCCTGCTCTGTATCATCTTCATAGATCTCCCCACACTGGGCTTCCTATCTGCAGAGGAATTTCATTGTCTATAACAAAGCTTCTTATCTGTGAAATTTAAGTTTTGATAAAAATTCTCTTCCCTCTGGAAGTGTTGTAATTGATAATTCCCTCCCTCACCCCAATCTTATTTCAGCAAGTGTTGCTAGTGGGCACAGCTTCTGTGTTTGGTGACGAGGTCTTTTTCATGTTGGTAACTGGTCATCTGATGTCACCAGAAGGGTAGCAACCAGTGACACTACATAGGGATGAATCTTGCCTCTCCAGGGTACCTTAGTCTGTCTCAAACCCACTTAATGTTCCTAGGAAGCACTTGCTTTCTTCTTTCCATAAAGGCCAGAAGCTAACACAAAGCTGGTGGGACAAAAATTTGAAATCAGAGGCAGCACATGAAAATGACCCACTATGTTCATCACAGCACTCTTCACAATAGCAGAAAGATGGAGACAGCCTAAGTACCCATCAATGGAAGAATGGATAAACAAACTTTGATACATACAATGAAACACTATGCAATGCTGATGAATAACAATGAATCTGGGATGAACCTGGAGGACATCATGCTGAGTGAAATTAGTCCAAAGTTTAATTTAGATATTTAAAAATACAGCCCTGTTAGAATGTGCCCAGGGAAAAAGGTTTCTTGTTAAGCCTATGTGGAATATGGGACCTTAGGTGGAATCCTGAGCCCCACCCAGAACCTTCTGAGGTGGGACATTCCCCATTGAAAAGACATGCAGACCAACATGGAAAGGCTAGAGGAACAGAAAATACTTCTTGAAAGAAAGACCAACAAGGGGTTCGGGGCAGGGAAGCAGACTGTTTGGTTGTGACAATATCAAGCAAGCTGTTTGCCTGGGAGCCATTAAGGCAAGAAAAATCAGCCCATCAGGGTAAAACCACCTTTTAAGACTAAAACTCAAAGGGAGCACATGAGCAGTCTTGTGTGCTTGCTGGTGACCACCCTGGTCTACTTGTAAGTAGAAGTGGGGGAAATGCAGCAATGAAGTCTTTGGCTAACTTTGGCCATGTTGATCATAAACACCCATTGATCTTGGGATGAGAGGGAGAAGAGGAAGGGCTGGCTGGTCTGAAGTTCAGGGAGACTTGTGAGCTCCTGAGCCTATGGACACTGACCTAGCCACTGAGGGCTAGAGTTGCGAGTGAAGTGGCCAGCTTGTCTGAAGTGGGGGGAGGTGGGCGAGAACTCCCAAACATACAGATAGTACCCATGGAATCTAGCTTGGATGGCTTTCTGACCAGAACTCAACCAGATGAAGATAAAGAAGTTTAATATGGGGGGCAAGTGTAAATTGCTACAATTTGATGAACTGGACCTTTGCTTATGGATGTAGTTGCTCAAAATTCCAACAGAATGGGAAGAATTAGTCATGTAAAGGATCAAGCTTGCTTCCTCAGTACACTGGGTTGATAAGGACAGGCAACTTAGATATTAGCTATCAAAAATGGGGGGCTATAAAAGCATGAAGTGGCTGACATAAGCTTTCATGATTGTGCTTAGTTACAGAATGAGGGAGGTAAGGTAGAATCTCCATTGAATAGTTTTCCTGTTGTCCAGATGGGTCTGGTGAAAGGGGTTTGGGGAGGATGGGGATCAGAGTTTATGATTCAATTGTGAGTCATTGTTAGCAGGACTAATGGCGATTGCCACAACTGTAAATGTAGAAGATGTGTAACTAAAAGGGGGAGCAGTTAATCTTTCATATCAAGAACAGAGGACCCTAGGACCATCAAGAGGGAAGTTAATGAGTGGAGCATGGGAGCCTAACTAGAAGAGCTGCGACAGCAGAGACAGTGGCAGAGGCAATGGCATAGAGAGATAGAACCACTGAGGACTCTAGGCCCATGGAACAAGAAAGACTGTGTGCCTGAGGACTGGAGTCTGGCTTGAAAATGTGCCCTCTGGACATTTAAGCGAATACATATTTATTGTGTGGTATGTGGTAGCGTATTGGTTATGAATCGGACTGCGAACCTTCAGGTCAGCAGTTTGAAACTACCAGCTGTTCGGCAGAAGAAAGATGAGGCTTTCTGCTCCCATAAAGATTTACAGCCTCGGAAACCCTGTACAGGGTTGCTATGAGTCAGAACAACAACAATGTGTACATTAAAAAAAGGTGGGGGTAGGGAATAGAAGTAAATACTGTTAACTGATAGTACATGGAGGGGATTGTAATCATTGCAGTAAAACAAAATATGATTTGTTGAATGTAAAACTGATGATCTGCCCCTGTAAACTTTCACTCAATTCATAGTAAAAGCTTAAAAAACAAAACAAAACAAGAAAAAGTCTTACTGAGCTATCACAAGGATCAGAGAACTTTCAAATGTAGAATCTTGGTGCCTGCCCTCAAGACACAGAAGCAATTTTAACTATTAGAGCAATATCTACTTAATTTCTGGGACTCCTAGTATGGTGCTGTAGGATAAGCACTGGACTGCTAACTGAAAGGTTGACAGTTCAAACTCACCAGCCACTCCTTGTAGACCCTACACAGGGTCCCTATGAGTAAGAGCCTATTCTGTGGCACTTAACAACAACAGAAAGGAAAAGTATGTTTTCTTTAAGGGTCAAGGGAGTTTGCCTATACAGCAGCAAAGAGCACTTTCTATTTGCCAGGCACTTTCTTAGCTAAAGCATGCACATTATTTCTTTTCATCCTGTAGAAAGTGGTTCGGGGGCTGTCTCTGATCTCTAATAAGTCAATTTCTATGAGACTGAGGTCAGCCATGCCTCCACCCTCTTTCTTCCTTTACCCATCTGGCACTAGCCATCCCTCCCATGGCACTCTAGCCTCTATGCTGGGTTTGATAATCCATTGCAAGGACCACACAGAACTCAAAGACCATATTCACAATTATAGGGTTTATTAGGGAAGTTAACAGGTTACAATTTGGGATCAGAAATGTTCAGGAAATACTTCTTTGGTCAGGGCAGCCTCTTTGCTATAACTAAGGCAAGCCTCTCTCTAGCCCTCAGATTGTCCTCTTCCTCAGGTAATGCTACAAAACTCTTTTAGGGCTGCTGATAAATGCTCAAAGGGTATTCCACTCTGATGTAAGCTTCATTCTGAAGGCTCTAGTGGCGAGCTCCCCATGTTGAGTGCCTGGAGGTATCCAACTCCATAAGCCTTACTTCCTGGGAGTAAAGCTGAGCCTCATGCCCGAAGACACTCAGCTTTACTCCCAGGAAGCCACCGCTCTATCTGTGCTGTGACTCTTGGTTTTGCTGCTGCTGCTCCTCTGGTGTCACAGTTTTCTGTCCCTGGATCAAGGAGGTTCAATTCCCAGGAATCTCCAGTCCAAAGAATGCACTCCACTGTGGCTCTTCTTTCTTGTTGATAGTGAAATCCTCCCTGCTGAGATGGCTTATTTTATACCCACATTAGAATACCAAGTTTTCACAATCACAATAAACCCTCCTAATAATCACAACTGAATCATATAAGCCTGTCAGCATCTTCTACCTTCTTTTACCCAGACCCATCAGAAAGAAAAAAAAAAAAAAAAGTTGTGTGATGGAAGTCATAAAAACTATGTATGGGTAGAGAACCCATATGAAGTAATTCATTACACTGCACATCCTTAGAACTACTTTCCATGAGGCAGGGATCATGATCTACATGTAATGAAGAAGTTAAGACAGTCAGAGGGAAGGCCAGAATTGTTGAATTTCAAAATCCTTGCTCTTTATCCTTTTAAAGGCACTAGGTTCTGGTCCTCTAGGTTTTAAAGTGCTGACATTTCAATCAATGGGGACAATTATTGTCCAATTCATAGTGAACCTGTATTGGGTTTCCAAGGAGCAGCTGGTGAGTTGAACAGTTGACCTTGTATCTCAAATCAAACTTGTAGTCTAGTGCTTATCCTACAACACAACACCAGAAAAATACAGGATATGAAATAACGGTGTTGGGGAATACTGGTATCTGGAAATAACATAGAGCTGGATCCATACTTCAGATATTACATCAGGAAAAAACTCAGACTTAAGTAGTTTACATGGGTCTTTTTTCCTTTGTTGGCAATCTAATAGAACTGTGTAAAAATGCTTTAAACCACTTACTTGGTGCTTACCCAGGTACTTTCTAGGTAATTTGTTGAGCATGCTTTCGGAAACTGATGTGCAGAGAAAAATCAAAGCTACCAAGAGTGGGGTTCAAACCCAAGCAGGCGATAGCCATTAGATCTTAAATCCAACACCTTAACCACACAGCCATCCTAGTGACATGTAGAGGTCTTGTTATCATTTCGGTATTAGAAGCATTGCATTCGTTGACAGCTTCTAGAAAATGATAAATTTCATAATAGTGAAACCTGGGACCAGTCTTTTAAAAGCCTAGAGAGGAAACAAATTCTTATAGTGTTGCTTTGTTGTTGCCTGCCATCAAGTTGACTGCTTATCTTACAGCACCACACTAGGACTCCTAGAAGAGTAGGGTAGCAAGATCAAAAGAGACTAGACAAAGAATAAGATAGGTAAATTACAGGAAAGAAATATGTGAAGGCTAGCTAAAACGATCCTAGTACACAGTAATAAATAGAATAATGACAAAATAGGAAGATATTTGAGTTTTGACGTGAGACAATCATTTCTTAAAACAGGAAATATGTTAAGCTTGAAATTGAAAGTGCATGTGGTATTGTTAATTTAACCTATGTTAATTTAATCCACAAAATATCTTTTCACTGATCCTCAGCATTGCTATATCTAATCATCTCTGCTTTTAAAGTTTTCAGATTTAAGAAATACCAGTTATAGTTGGATTCAAGCTCACCAGATGCTCCCTGGAAAACCTATACAGGGTTGCTACAGGTTGGAACCGACTCGATGGCACTTAACAACAACAATTATAGCTAAAAATTTGTATGTTGTGGTTAAGAGCCATTGAGTCGGTTTGGACGAATGGTGACCCTGTATAGGGGGTCTGGGGCCTGAGGAGTGGCTAGAGGGTTTAAACCACCAACAAGGTTTTAACCTTGTAATTAGCAGTCCAGTGCTTATTCTACAGCACCACACCAGCACTTACTATATGCTAGGCACTGTGTTAAGTACTTTGCATATTTTGCTTCATTTAATCATAATAATAAATTTATGAGGAATTGTTCAAGATCACACTATTAGTAATTGATAGCATCAGCACCTAGACCTAGGTACACTGATTCTAAAGACCATTAAATTTCACAGCAAGTACAGTTACTATTATACTATATAATAACAAACTGAAGAGCAAGTTCATTATTTTGTCCTTAGATTATCATGTTCTGATTAATCCTTGCATTTGGATAACTAAATTCATAAATATTTAGTACTGTTGTAACAGAAATACCACAAGCTGTTGTTAGGTGCCATCAAATCGGTTCTGACTCATGACGACCCCATGCATATCAGAATGAAACACTGCTGATCCTTCCCCATTCTCACAATCATTGCTATGTTTGAGCCCACTGTGACAGTTACTGTATGAATTTATCTTATTAAGACTCTTCCTCTTTTTCATTGACCTTATACTTTACCAAGCATGAGGTCTTTCTCCAGTGACTGGTCTCCCCATAACATGTCCAAAGTAAGTGAAATGAAGTCTCACCATCCTTGCTTCTAAGGAGCATTCTGGATGTACTGCTTTCAAGACAGATTAGTTCATTCTTCTGGCAGTCCATGGTATATTCAATACTTCTCACCAGCACCACAGTTCAAATACATCAATTCTTCAGTCTCCCTTATTAACTGTTCAGTTTATGCATGCATATGAGGAGATAGAAATTATCTTAGTTTGTATCAAAGTGACATTTAGACCTTTTAATATTTGAAATTTTAGACCTCAAAGTGACATTTTTACCTTTTAATATTTGAAAACATTTGAAACAGAGTGGTGAAGCTTATAGGCTGGGCCCACAACTCTAAGGATGATGGACCGAAGCTATCTTCTGCTAGTTTGCTACTACAAGTAGGTGGTTTTCAAGAACAGAGATTTATTTTCTCACAGTTGAGGAAGTTTGAAGTCTGAATTGAGGGTACTAGCTTTAGGGAAGGCACTCTGTCTTTTGTTTCAGTGGAAGATATTTGTTTCAGCTTCTGAACCCAGACTTTCCTAGTTTTCTTGACAAACTCTGCATAGCAGCTATCTTCCCCCATTTGTGCTTGCTTGCTCTGCATCTGTTGTTAAGTGCCATCAAGTTGGTTCTTACTCAATGTGACCCTGTATAGGGTTTCCAAGTAGCGGCTGATGGGTTTGAACTGCTGACCTTGTGGTTTGCAGTCCAGTGCTGATCCTACAGCGCCATATCAGGAGTCTGCTCTGTGTTTATACTGCTTTTTTTTTTTCATATCTTTTTGAGATATGACAGACCCCACACTGATATGGCCTAATCAACACAACAAAGAAAACCCTATTCTAAAAGGGACCACATCCACAGGTGCAAGACATAGGAATTAATGCATAATTCAGGAGCACACAATTCAATTCATAACAATTACTGGCTTATAAACTAGCATGTGGCAATAACTCCCAATGCTCCTCACCTCCTGGTATCCTGGACTTTGTAAAGTCCTGTCCCACACTGAATCAGTGCTAGTCCTATGTGGGCAAGAGAATATAGTGGAATTGATGGTATAAGTCTTCTGAGGCTTGGGTATAAAAGTCATTGATCTCTTGGAACATATGCTCTGGGAGAAGCTAGATTCCTAGCCATGAGGACATTCAGGGAGAGAAACACAGAGAAAATGAGGTCTCTTGGTAACATTCAGCACCAACTTGCCAACTATGTGACTGAGCCACATTAGAAATAAATCCTCCAGCCTCAGATTGTAGTCTTAGCAAAATCTAACTAGAATTTCACAACATCTTCTCCCAAATTTCTGACCCATAGAAAACATTTTTGTTGCTGTGTGCTGCCGAGTCTGTTCAGACTCTTAGTGACCCTGTATACGATTTTCAAGAGTGGCAAGTGGGTTTGAATTTCTAACTTTTCAGTTACCAGTGTGGTACTTACCCTATAGTGCCACACAAGAGCCCACAGAACATATTAAAGATAAAAAAAAAAAAAGGGGGTTTTATTTTAAGCCAATAAATATCACAGGGATTTATTATGCATCCATAATAATCAGAAGAGAGTTTGGTGCTGAAGAAGAAAGTGGGGTGCTGCTGTAACAAATGCAGCAAAATGTGGCAGTGACTTAGGGATGAGGGGATGGGTGGAGCCTTGAAGCCACTGACGTCTGAAGCCTGGTGAGAACTTAAAGATTAAAAAAAAAGAAAACTACTATTTGAACTTGGAAGAAAAGAAATTATTTTAATGAAGTAGTAGAAAGATTAGGAACACTGTTACCTGCAGTGTCCTGGAATGTAGAAAATAAACCAGTGAACTTTTTCTAATTTAGCTACAGAGATTTATAGGTATAATTTTGAAGGTGCTGCCTTGTAACTTCGTGTTTTTCATAATAAAATGTGAAAGAAGTAAGTTAAAGAACTGTTCAATATAAATGAATGAGAGCTTGTAGGATTTGAAAGGAAAACTATAATTTTCAGCTTCTACAGATGGCAAATGATTCTAAAATTAAGAAATGACTTTCAGGCAAAAAGTCAAATCTAGAGCACTGTTAGAAAAATATGGTCCAAAGGATGTGACTGTAAAATCCTTTATTAAGATCCCAGAATGACTTAAGGTGGTATTTCAATCAGAAAAAATAATCCTTTAAAGTTCTTAAGGACATGCCTTACAAATCCAGTCCATTAAATGATAGTTCTACACATTTCAAAGGAGCTCTGTAGTGTAGTGGTTATGAATTGGGCTGCGAATCTTAAGGTCAGCGGTTCGAAACTACCAGCTGCTCCGCGGGAGAAAGATGAGGTTTTCTACTCCTGTAAAGATTTACACCCTCGGAAACCCTGTACAGGGTCCCTATGGGTTGGAACTGACTCAACGGCACTTAACAACAACAACACATTTTAAGGTGTGGTTGAACCCTAAAGGAAACTCAATATGAGGACTTTTTCATGATGACTGGATGGAATTTTTGTTTACTAAAGTATTAGTAAATTTTTTTCAGGAAGGATCAGATAGGAAATATTGTAGGTTGTACAGGCCACATAATCTCTATCACAACTACTCAAATTTACTATTGTTGCAGGAAAGCAGCCATAGACAATGTTAAATGAATGAATGTGGTTTTGCTTCATTACAACTTTACTTATAAAAACAGGTAGTCAGACAGATCTGGTCTTTGGGTCATAGTTTGCCAAACCCTAGACTAAAGCAAAAACTCCCGTGGTGGTGTGCCATGGAGTCTGTTCTGACAGTGACCCTGCATAGGGTTTCCAAGGAATGGCAGGTAGGTTTGAACTACCAACCTTGCAGTTAGCAATTCAGTGCTTATTCAACAGCACCACATCAGAACTCCTGACAAATGGTAGTCAGTACGTAAACGCATGTAAGATTGGTTCTAGAATTAGGACTTCAGTAAGAATGAAGGCAGAATTTAAAATTTTAGTTATGTGAATCCTATGATTAATCAGAATATGGTAACCCAGTGAAAAATTATGAATTTGCATTTTAGAATAATATAATAGTTAACTATACTTGCAATGCTGTTTTGTGGTTTAATATTATAAAAAATGAGACTTGGAGAAGGAGGGCGAGTATATTTTGCATGTAGGAGAGATGAAGTCATTGAAAAGTCAAAGAAAAATGAGAATTCAGTTCAGGATATTGCTCCTGATATCACTCACCCACTGAATAAACAAATGTGAGTATAGGATAAGACAGACCACTACTAAGCATTGGGATATAATGTTTCTGAAAACCAACATAGCCTAGTGCCATCCTTGACATTAGAGTAGATTCCCAAGGGAATGATGTTCTTCTAAACCCAGGCCCTGTTTTATAGTGGGAATATTCATTAGTTCTTAGTGAGGACCAGATGTATCTTCTTGTTATGTCTCAAGAAGATTACTGGAATAAAAACAGATAAACTGAGATGTGAATTTTACAAAAATTATGTGTGACTTCCAAGTGTTTACCATGAGGCTCTGTGGCTTAGTTGGTTAAAGTGCCTGCCTAGTAGACAGGAGATCCTGGGTTCTAGTCCCAGCAAAGCCTTTTTTTTTTTACACTTTAGCAAAGTCTTGTGGTGGGTTAAATGGAAGAAAGCTTTCATTTTTATCTGATGAAGCTCCTAATACTAAGTCATGATAGGTCTAAGGTCATTTGTAGAGGAGATTTAGAGATGATAGAAAATTATTCATGATGAATTATCAAAGTCTATTCCATGGAGTCCTGGTGTGGCACTGTAGGATAAGCACTCAACCACAAGGTCGGTTTGAACTGCAAGGTTGTCGGTTCAAGCTCACCATTCACTCCTTGGAAACCGTATACAGGGTCACTATGAGTCAAACTGACTTGATGGCATTTAACAACAGCATCACTAGATTTAGGATTTACCCCAATTACAAAACAGTTGAATACATAAATAAAGTAACGTCTCTCATTACATTCACATTAAAATATAATTTTCTTTCTGTGAATGATCTTTTGATTTTGCCAATCTGGTTCATTTATTCCCATTTGGTCTCATTTCTTTCCACTGTATGCTGCAATCTAGAAGTCCTTGATGCTCATACCTTCATTCTCTTTACAAACAACTCACTTTGTTTTATTTAGTAATTCATTACTTTATCAGTGTTGCTGTTGTTAGGTGCCATTGAGTAGGTTCTGACTCATAATGACCCCGTGCACAACAGAAGGAAACCCTGCCCAGACCTGCGCCATCCTTAAAACTGTTACATTTAAGCATATTGCTGCTGTCATTGTGTCAATCCATCTCTTTGGCTGTATTCCTCGTTTTTGCTGACTTTCCAATTTTACCAAGCATGATGTCTTTCTCCAGGGACTGGCTCCTCCTGATAACATGTCCAAAGTATGAGAGACAAAAGTATGTATCGTTCCCTAATAATTAGGAGTAGAGTTCTCCTGATAATTAACCACTTACATGCAATTTAAAATAAATGATTAAGCTTATATGCTATTTTCTGGGCTCTCTATTCCTTCACACAACTTCAGTTGCCTGTCAGTCCCCAGCATGGGGTTGGGCACCATGGGAAGGTTTGAACCAATTAGAATAATTTATGTAAAATAAATAAAAATACATGCATGTAGTATAAAAGGCAACTGTGTTGCTGATCTGATCTCAGAATAATAAAGAAAGTATCTAGATTATGCTAATTGAGAATATTAGCTTATTTGGCTATCAATAACTCATCAGCAGGAGGTCAGGATATACATTTATAAAAGAATTTACTCTTCCCTTTTGACTTTTCATGAATGATCGGTGATTCAAGCACCACCTCTTTGCTAAATATCTTCTAAGGGATTTGCCCATTATGAAAAGGGGACAGCGACGTAAGCAATGAATTGAGTTGAGATACGAACAACAGCCAAATACACTCCTACCACCACCCTTGTTTCTTAGAACAGATTTATAAATAGTCATTATACTTTAATAGATATAATTCAGAGCGGCAAACGTGAATAATACAAAATAAAAATTTCTGAGCAGGGCCCAACCTGGAGCTTGCAGATATCTCCCTCTATTCCAACCCTTTTGCCGTTGGCGTTTCCGTAGTGTAGTGGTTATCACGTTCGCCTAACACGCGAAAGGTCCCCGGTTCGAAACCGGGCGGAAACAACCGGTCTACTTTATTTTTACATCTGATATTCTACATCTGAACTCCAAAAATCTGTGTGTATTTCGTCAAACGCACCTGCAGCCTCAGTACTCTCTTTGTACCAAACAGCTGAGGCTGGCCTCCGAACTCTCCCACCCTTTACAAGAATCTGAGATTCTACATTTGAACTCCAAAAATCTGTGTGTATTTCGTCAAAAGCACCTGCAGCCTCAGTGCTCTCTTTGTACCAAACAGCTGAGGCTGGCGTCCTCCGAACTCTTCTCACCTACCCCAGCCCCCCAAGTTTCTGGCTCACCGGCTTTGAGCAGCTCTGTTTGGTATCTACAGGACAACGCGACAGGGCTTCGCTTGTACAGCACCGGTAAGACTGCCTTCCTTAAAGTACCGAAAGCGGGACGCGTGGGTATTTTGTAAAGGAGTTTTCCTCAGGGCTTACTAAAAAGGAACAGGGCTCCACATGAGGTCTATGCTCTTTGCAGCTCAATTGCAATAAGGATATTCCATGAAATAGGTAAATGAACGTGATGAGGACTGGACACTTATCACAGAAACTGTACAGAATATAAAACAAAACAAGATTTTAGGCCCTAGCTGGCATGGAAACAGAATTCTTAACTGCAGCCTTAATAACACAAGGCCCTAATCAACGAATTATTTTTTTTTTCTTTTACAACTCAAACATTGTCACTTGGTTTCTCTAAAATAAAGTTTCCCTAATAAAATCCCCTTGTTAAGCGCTGTCGAATCGGTTCCGACTCATAGCGACTCTATACAGGGTTTCCGAGGAGTGACTGGTGGGTTTGAATCGTTTTACCGTTAGCAGTCCAGTGCTTATTCAACAGCACCTCACCAGGATCCTTAATCCACCAATTTCAATAAACTTTCCATCTGAATGGCTTTAAGTTATTTGTTTTTAACAACAAAACCAAACAGCAACAACAAAAGTCTCTTAGGAGTGGGACACACACACACACACACACACACACACACACATACAACCTATAAAGAGAATGTCAGAGCTGATTCCTCCTTGTGTGTGTTTTGGATGTAGGAAAAAAGATCTTTTCCTGACTTGTATGGTACCTATAAGTCCTAGACAGCACGCAACAAAAACACCCAAACCTATATGAAAAGAGAGGCTCGCTTCCTTAGCAGAAAAATAAAATCAACCTTTAAATCCAAACTTGCAGGTAGACCCATGTTAACTTGAGTGACGGGGAAGGCAATAAACTCAGGGAAAGGTGAAGGTAGCTGAGCACACTGGGAAGAATGCAAGACTTTAAAGGGAATACATACCAGAAGAACTAGACCGTGCCCCATGACCACTCCCAGCTGCCCTGAAAAGGATCACATTAAAAGGTCCCTAATAGAGTGGGAGAAAATGTGGAACAAAACTCAAAATTATTTAATAATAACAACAATAATAATAAAAGACCAGGTTTACTAGTCACAAAGAGACTGGAGGAACCTGAGACTACCACCCTCCACCCTGTTTCAAATCTGGAAAGGAACTCAATTTTGCCCTGTTTTCAGCCAAGCAGTAGATAGATTTATGGGGGTGAACAACAACACAAGCTCACCATGGAATGGTCAATCATTCAAAATCAAAAGGGCAACATTTTCCTAAGGGCAAAGTTGAGAAGGGATAGGGAGGTGGGTAGAATGCAAACAGGAACCACAGGGAGAAAGCAGGATAACTGTTTTTGCATGAAGGGGAATGTAATCATTGAGGTGAAACAAAGTGTATGATTTGTTGAATGCAAAGCTGATGATCTTGTCTCTAAATCTTCACTCAATTCACAATAGTTATGTGATGTTGTTACGTGTCATCAAGTCAATTCAGACTCATAGTGACCCTTTTTAGGGTTTCCAAGGAATGGCTGGCTGATGAATTTGAACTGCTGTCCATGAGGTTCAAACCACTGCTAATCATACAAAGCTACATCAGGACTCCTAGAAATGCCACAAGTAGTAATGGCTTTAACAAACAAATGTATTCTTTCACAGTTTGGGAGGGTAGAAGTTCGAATTCATAGTGTCAACTCTGGAGAAAGGTCATTGTCTCCTTTCAGCATCTATAGGAGATTTCCTTGGAAATATCCATGTATTTTAGCATCAGTCTTCTCCTGGATTTAGGAGTTTCACAGAGTACTGGTATGACACTGTAGGAGAAGCACTGGACTGCTAACCACAAGGTCGGTGGTTCAAATCCACCATCTGCTCCTTGGAAACACTATACAGGGTCACTGTGAGTCAGAACTGATTCAATGGTACTTAACAACAACAACAACAACAGGAGATTCACAATTCAGGGATCCCAGATCCTTAGCATGCACTTCTCTCCAGCTCTTATTTCTTGGTGGTAGTAGGGTCCCCTCTCTGATCACTACTGTCTCCATTTCTCTCTTGTAAGATAAAAGATGCTGCTGGTCCTAGCCCTGAGAAATCCCCTTATACCAGATTACGTTTATGATGGGATTAGGTTATTGCAGCCCACCCTTAATCTTCTTACTGGTTTATCACATCAGATCCCACCATGGGGGATTATGATGGCGGAATGGGGAACATGGGACTCTACTTCAATTCCAGATCTGGGAAACTGCTGACTTTCTTCAATTACCCCTTCTAACTCTTCACCAAAAGATGTGCCCATCCCCTCACTTACCCTTTATGATAAATGTCCCATAGCAACAACAAATGAAACCAAGATAAGTGTATTACTGAGAACACGTGTCTGCAGTTATCCACAGATCACAGAGACATGTTTAAACACCTGAAAGCAATACTTGTTGACTTACGCCTTGTTCAAACACATTTCTGTTTCTGGTAAATATTAACTTTTCCTGAAATAATTTCTCTAAAATTCTTTACCTTTCCTCAAAAGCACCAACTCCTTTGCCTTTTAGAAATGAGGCAGCTTTCTGTGAAACACCATGGACATGAAATTGAGCACTGCAGGTGAGGTGTGTGCTCTATTCTTCTCCTTTGTAAAACAGAGATACAAATCAATTCATCACATTTCATTCTGATGAGTAGAAAGTTGCCGGGGTCTGGCCTTGGCAAGAGGGTGAGGACCCGAAGATGGGGTGTCCGGTGA
>NW_006408731.1:2247844-2281937 GCF_000296735.1 Chrysochloris asiatica | reverse complement strand
CTTGGTTCTAGGGGGAAAATCTTGACCTTAGAAACTTAGGGGAGTATTGCATTTCTCTGTGGACATCCAGGGCTCATGTTTGGAATTAAATAAATATAACTGAACACTAAGATGAAAAGCAATTTGCTATTAACTGCCAAGTGGCTAGATCTGTTACACTCAGGCCTATAGGGCCTCGAACCTCTGCATGGTCTGCAACAGAAAGTGAAGTTGCAAGTTTCCAGTTTTATCCTTCCACTTCCTCATTTTCCAATGAAAAAGTGAAGTTGGCACCACACCCCTAAAAACCTCAAGATTTTGGTCTGCAGGAGGTTGAGTTCAGATGAAGAGGCCCCTGAGTTTCTGGAGGCCCTACACTAGTGGAGTGAGAGGTGGGTAAAAATGTTTGCCCCAGGAAATAGGAGCTGGGAGCATTAACAAAAATGATAAATCTCTTCCCTGTAGGCTAAGTAGGGATTCTGTGTTATAATGGTCAGTACCCAGGTCTTTGAATCTAGTCCTAGGTCAAGTTCTGGTGGGACTTGATTCTGTTTGTCTCAGAGTCAACTTATCCACATGAATCATGCCAGCCAGTTTTCCCTTCCTCCTAACCCTAAATTGATCTGCCTTCAAAAACCCAGAAAACAACAAATGCTGGTGAGGTTGTGAAGAGAATGGAACCCTCCTACATTGCTGGAGGAATTGTGAAAATGGTTCAGTCACTCTGGAGAATGATATGGTGCTTCCTCAGAAAGATGCAAATAGAAATACCTCATTACCCAGCAATCCCTCTGCTGGGTATATATCTACAAGAAATATGAGCCAGGACACGAGGAGATATATGAATACTAATGTTCAATGCAGCCCTAGTCACAAAAGCAAAAAAGATGGCGACAGTCTAAGTGCCCAACTGTCTAAGTGGAAGAATGGATAAACAAATTTTGGTATACACACAATGAAATACTATGCAACGTTGAAGAATAATGATGAATCTGCAAAACACCTCATAACTTGGATAAACCTGAGGACATGCTGAGTGAAATTAGTAAATCACAAAAGAACAAATATTGTATGAGACCATTATTGTAAAAGCTTAAGAAAAGTTTTCCAGACTAAAAGAAACATTATTTGATTGTTACCAGGGATGGGAAGCCACCACTCATCTGTCAGTTTCGCCATACTTATTCAATCTGTATGTTGAATACATAATCTGAGATGATGAGTTAGATGAAGAAAAACATGGCATCAGGATTGGAGGAAGAATCATTAACAACCTATGATATTCAGATGATACAACCCTGCTTGCTGAAAGCAAAGAGGACTTAAGGTACTTACTGATGAATATCAAATATCAGTATGGGTTGCATCTCAATGTAGAGAAAACAAAAATCCTTACCACTGGACCAATAAATAACATTCATGTAAATAGAGAAACAACTGAAGTTGTCAAAGACTTCATTTTACTTGGATCAGCCAACACTCATGGAAGCAGCAGTCAAGAAATGAGATGATGTACTGCATTAGGCAAAAACAAGGCCTTTTTAAAGTATTCAAGAGCAAAGATGTCAGTTTGAGGATTAAGGTGTGCCTGACCCAAGCCATGGTATTTTCAGTATGCATGTGAAACTTCATATGCATGTGAAAGTTGAACAGTGAATAAGGCAGACCATAGAAGAATTGAGTTACAGTGTTGGAGGAGAATATTAAAAGTACCATGGACTGGCAAAAGAACAAATCAATCTGTGTTGGAAGAAGTATAGCCAGAATGCTACTGGAAAGCCAGGATGGCCAGACTTTGTTTCTCATACTTTGGGTATATTATAAGGAGGGATCAGTCCCTAGAGAAAGATGACTTGGTAAAGTGGAGGGTCAGAGAAAAAGAGGAAGACCCCCCAATGAGATGCATTGGCATAGTGGCAGCAGCAATGGGCTCAAACATAGTAAGGATTGTGTGGTTGGCTCAGGACCAGGTAGTATTTCATTTTGTTGTGCATAGAGTCGCTATGAGTAGGTATCAACTCAGTGGTATCTAACAACAACAACAACAACAACAACAACAACAACAAGGGGTGGGAGGGAGAGGAGAGTAATTCACTGTAAATGTTCACTCAATTCACTGGCTACATATTAGCTCCGATGAGGGGAGACTATATACAAGAAGGGGGAGGGACAAGTATAGGGAAGGTGGCAGAAGAATAATGAAGATAGATAAAGACACAGGGAGGTATGCATGGACTGCAGGGGATAAAGGTAAATAGTGATATAGACACAACCTTGGAACAAGTGCTCTATGTGTAGATACATGAATTGAGTTTCAAAGGATATTTTTACGTGAGTATAAATATCTTGCAAACACAACTATGAATGTGGTGGAGCATACAACAGGCAAAATGATGAAATCTTCCTAGATATTATCAAACATCCTAAAGCAGTGAGTTTATGTACTCAGTTTATGTCTCAGGGGATACCATGGTCAATTGGCATAACATAGACATAGGCATAACATCAATTGGCATGACATCCACAAAGACAACATTCTATATCCTGCATGGAGGGCTAGTGTCTGGGATCTTGAAAGTCCATAAATAGCTGTATGAGGTGAAACTATTGGTCTTTTTGTGTGTAGAAGAAAGAAAGAATTGAAGAGACTTGGAATCAATTAGTCCAATAGACTAATGGAACATGTGAACATCAGTCGCCACAACTCTGAGACTAGAAGAATTAAACAGTGCCATGCTAACATTACCAACTGCTCTGAAAGGGATTACATTAGAGAGTCCTGGATAGAGTGGGAGAAAATGTGGAACAAAACTCAAAATTATTTAATAATAATAATAAAAGACCAGGTTTACTGTTCAGAACGAGACTGGAGGAAATTGAGACTACTGCCCTCAACCACCCTTCAGGTCTGGAAAGGAACTCACCTTCATGGCCCTATTTTGAGTAAAGCAGTAGATAGGTTTGGGGGGATGGGGGATGGGAGTGGGGGAGAACAGCAGCTCTAGTAAGGTATGTAATCATTCAAAAATCAAAAGTGCAACATTTTCTTAAGGACAAAGTTGAGAAGGGATAAAAAGGTGGATGGAATGCAAATAGGAATCACAAAGAGTAAGCAAGATGAGTGTTGTGGCTTAGAGGGGAATGTTGCTCTAATCATTGAGATGAAACAAAGTTGAATATAAAGCTGATGATCTATCTTGTCTGTATTTTTATTCACAATAAAAAGTTAATCATTTCTTAGAGAAGGAAAAGAGAATTTGCAAATATGTAGTTGTTGGAGAGAGATGTTCATCAACCACGTGTACCTGTTTTAGGGTTGGAACACCCCCCTACCCACCCAAGACAAGAGAAGGAAATTGGAGAAGAGGAAGAAGAAAGCTGCAAAAGGTCAACAAATCTAGGATAAAAAGGTGTCACATGTCTCTCTCCAGGCATCTGGGAGAGTCACGGAGAGCGAGAGTGAAAATCACCGACATTACCCCAACAATAAAAGAAATCTTTTTTTTCACGAATCCAAGGACAGATACTGGCGCCAGTAGATGGGGTGTCTGGGAAGCTGTAAACAGTGTTAAGTTAGTTATTAGATGGAAATGTTGATTCTGTTTTCTGAAGGAAGTTTTGCTGAGGACAGGAAACGTAGGCGTGAGTTTATGAATATAATCATTCTCTGGGGTAGCAAATCTTACTTCCTGCCTCCCCAAATTAGCCCCAGTCAAGACTGCTGAGGACTTTCTGTGCTCGACTTATTCTCCTCTTGTTCCTCCTCTGAGCTCACAACAGCTCTTGAATGTGTAGGAGCGTGAAATTGAAGTATCTTTAGCAGATTGGGAAAGAGCAACTTGGAGGGGGCCACTAGGATCATTTATTTCTAGAGAGACACAATCTTAGAGAGGCCAATAGGAGGAAGAGGAGCGATGGGAAACAGAATAAAGGGAAAATAAATTAGAAAATGCAAAACATTTATTCTGGCAGTGACTAATCAAGTGCCATTGAGTCGGTTCCGACCCTGCATAGGGTTTCCAAGGAGCAACTAGTAAATTTGACTCACCAACTTTGTGGTTTAAACCAGCTTTATAGTCCAGCAAGCGCATTAGCCCACAGCGCCACACAAGAACTATTAGAATAGCAACACCTAGGCTTCAACTAGCAGAGTGGCGCAGCGGAAGCGTGCTGGGCCCATAACCCAGAGGTCGATGGATCGAAACCATCCTCTGCTAACCTTTATAGTGTGGGTGATAATTTGATATCTCAAAGCTGAGACCTGAGACCACACTTGATTACTAGAAATGCTTGATTTTTTTTTCTCTATGATCCAGCTGAGTAAGTATAAAATCAGGAAAATCTCTGCTTTTAAGAAAGAAGTAAACTTATGATTGCATGTAAACTACGAAGTAACCTCAGAGGATATAAAAACCTTTATTTAATTGTTCATAGTGATATCGGTGCCATTTAAGTGCTTGTAAGAAAATGGAAGTTGTTGTTAGGTGTCTGTTTAACAAAATGAACTGGTGTATTGAAAAAGCGCTCCCAGTAAAATTAACAGGTTTGAGCTCTTTTACTAGTGATAGATTTTTTCTGTAGTATTTTCTTGCCATTTGATGTAAAATAAAGACTGTTTCACCAATATTAGTCATATTAGTTTTTTAAATGGCACCAAGGTTTGTTAAAATCTTGTCGCTGATTACTGTGCATTCAAAATGGGTAGGTCTCCTTCTGTTGTGCCTAGGGTTGCTATGAGTCAGAACCGACTCCATGGCACTGAACAACATCTACTGTCAGCTCACAGCCATAGAAAACCCTGAGTGCAATTCTCTGAAATTACTGAGATTGTCATGAGTCAGAATCAACTCCACTTTTATTGCTTAAAAAAAAATTTTTTTTTTTAAGTAGGTGAAACAGAGAATGTATAGGACATAATTGCTGTTGTTAAGCCTGTAGAGGGTTTCCAAGGAGCAACTGGTGGGTTTGCACTGCTTAGTTCAAAGGTGTTTCCCTTCTATATCTGTCATTGAATTTTATCGTGATATAATGCCTTTTTATTGCTAAAGACATTATTGATGATCTTATTATACTCAGCAAGAGAAAATACATAGTAGAATAGAGCTATGATTTTTAGCCATTTCCAGCAATCATACTGTTTTAAGTATTTTTCCGCTGGTTTGAGTTTTCTTTACATTTTATAATAGTATACAATCAGTCCACCACCGATTGGTCAGTTTGTTGTACTATGGTAGCTTACATGTTGCTATGGTGTTAGGAACTAGTCCACTGGTATTTCAAACACCAGCAGCGTCATCCATAGTGGACAGCATTCAGCAGAGCTAAGACAAACCAGGAAGAAAGGCCTGGCAATTACTTCTGAAACTTACCCAATGAAAAGCTTATAGATCATAACAGTACACTCTCCCACTTGCTTTGTTTTGAGCATATCATTAGGAGGGATCAGTCACTGGAAGACATTATATTTGGTGAAGTAGAGGACCAGAAAGGAAGATCCCAGTGAGATGGGTTGGCAGAGTAACTGAAATGATGTACATGAATATAGTGATCCTGAGGATGACCTAGCAACATTCCCTTCTGTCCTAAATAAGGTAGCCACGAGCAGAAGTCTACTCAATGGCAACAAACAACAACAACATTGTTATGAAGTGCCATCGAGTTGGTTCCGACTCATAGTGACCATGTATCTGTTTCTGAGGAGCGGGCTGGTGGGTTTGAACCACTGCCGTTTCAGTTATCAGATCAATGCTTATCCTGCAGTGCTGCATCAGGGCTCCAACAACAACAACATTGCAACTCTCCACTGGAAAGCAAGTTTCAGAGACTCTTCTGACAACTATTTTGGTCTTTTCCTTCTTTCTTGTCTTCTTAATAACCTTTTGCTTTCTTCCTGTGTAATGTTCTTGATGTTATCCCACAACTCTTCTGGCCTTCGGTCTTCATTGTCTAATGCATCAAATCTGTTCTTCAGATGATCTCTAAATTCAGGTGGGATATATTCAAGATCATATTTTGGCTCTCGTGGACTTGTTTCATTTTCTTCAGCTTCAGTTTGACTTTGCATATGAACAATTGTTGGTCTGTTCCACAATCTGCCCCTGGTCTTGTTTTGGTTGATGACATGGAGCTTTTCCACCTTCTCTTCCACAGATGTAGTTAATTTGATTTCTGTGCATTCCATTTAGTGAAATCCCTGTGTATAGTCATCTTTTATGCTGTTTAAAAAGTATTTGAAATGAACAAATCATTGGTCTTGCAGAATTCTATTAAGCGATCTCCAGCATCATTTCTATCACCAAGGCCATATTTTTAAACTATTGATCCTTCATCTCTATTTCCAACCTTTGCATTCTAACTGCCAGTGATTATCAATATATCTTGGTTGCATGTTTAATCAATTTCAGAATGAAGAAGTTGGTGGAATTCTTCTGTTTCATCCTCATTGACTTTAGTGGTTGCTGCATAAATTTGAATAATAGTGGTAATAACTGGTCTTCCCTGTAGACAGCATTGTACCTCATGACTGGTCTGGATATGTTCTTTTTGACAATTAATGCGACACCATTTCTCTTCAATTGCCATTCCCGGCATAGTAAACCATGTGGTTGTCAGATTCAAAACGGTCAATACCAGTCCATTTCAGCTCACTAATGCCTACTATAACGATGTTTCTGCGTTCCATTTCATTTTTGACAATTTGAAATTTTCCTTAGTTCATACTTTGTACATCCCATGTTCCAATTATTAATGGATGCTTACATATGTATGTTACAACATACTATCACTTAAAATGTATACTTTTTGATAAGTACTTATATAAGAAAAGGAAATGATTGGAAACATAACCCTTAATAAAAGGAATGGGTCTTTATTACCGCCTCATCTCCAATTAGTTCATCCATCTGCAGATGAAAATGTATTATGGATGGAATGAAAAGAGTACACAATAAAGATGACCAATAATGTGTGTGGAACAGGTTGGAGAGTATGTAGAAAAACATTCTGTGAAGGTCCCACCGAGACTTGAACTCGGATTGCTGGATTCAGAGTCCAGAGTGCTAACCATTACACCATGGGGCCACTTGCATAAAAATTTTCCGGAACACTTTGATGACCTAGTTCTCCCTCAAGTACCTTTGAGTCCACAGAGAGAGAAATCCACATTCTGCTTTTTCTCCTCTAGGAGTAAGTCAGGTCGCTTCATCTGTTATCTGCCGGCACCAATCACAGTTTAGAACAGTCTTAACGGAAAACATTGACTTCCAAATGTCAGGACTCCCCTTCCCTCCTAGGACTCTTAGTTCATTTGAAAATTGTGACACTGTTGAACAAGTTAAGTTTTATGGCAAGTGTTTTGCGGCTTTTTTTTTTTTTTAAACCTCATCTAATTGGCCAAGTATTAGCATCGAAGGACTCAAGCGTGGCAACAGTACATGAAGTTGGCACAGGATCCGGCAGTGTTCACCTAACAACAACAGTGAGACGCTGTGGGTTAATGTGCTGGACTACAAGGTCCATTTGAGCGGTAAGGGCGTGGTTCAAGTTTACCAACCGCTCCTTGGAAACCGACTCAGCACTTAACAACAACAAAGGTAGGGGGCTATTATTGCTGTTTTACAGATGTGTTTCCTTGTCAGGTCCCAATTACTTTCCCAAAAATAACTCGGACGGTATGTGGTGCTTTGCCGTTACGCAAAGATTCTACCCAAGTACAAAGGAGACGTTAGTGTTTACAAACGATGGAGTGTGTTCGGATGACGAGGCTGAACTAGAGAAAGGATCCGGCAGTCCTGGAAGCGCAACTCGAGGGTCAGAGGCGCAGAGGAAGCTCCCAAAGGGACCCAAAGAAGATTCTCTGTTCTTTTCTCTCATATCCCTTTCCCACACAAGTGTCCATACTGTGAAAATCTACAAAACAAACCTGTTGTTTTTCAGCTTATGTGAGTCTTAGAGCCGCAGCTTATGTGAGTCTTAGAGGCGCGCCCTAAGATATTCAAGCATATTTGTAAACTCTGGCTGTTTCGGAGCATTAGGAATCTCAGCACTAAAAGTTTAGAAGTCAGCACTTCGTCAATTTCCTTAGTGGTATAGGGAGTCCAGCCCCGCTCCAAATAGTTTACCTGGCCATTTCCGTTGGATGAGAGAGGGTTTACGGGAAATTGGATTTCATGGTTTGCAGATTGAGGCTGTCTTGCCAGATTGTAAGAAACTTTAAAAGCCCAAGGTCGATGGTTCAAGCCACTCCTCGGAAATCTTAGACTGGGTCGTTATGAATCGGAACCAACTCCACTGCACTTAACAAACAATAGCGCAGAGGGTGAAACGTTGGAACATTGGACTACTAAACCGAAGGATGGCAATTCGAAACTATTAGACTATTAGTCATTCTGGAGGGGGTGGGGGGAATGGGGCAGTCAGCTTTTACAGCCCCCGGCACCCTGTGGCGCAGTTCTATTCTGCTTCCTTATTAGATCCTATTTACTTTCTCGAAAATAACTAGCATGGTATCTGGAGCAGTTCTACTCTGTCTCTAGGGTCATTATAGTAGGAATTGTTTTGACAGTGGTCGCTAGACTTCAGATGTAAACCAACCAATACTGGAGAATTTCTCCGAGGACAGAGCACCCTCTCGTGGACACACACTATTTGAGTGCAAAAACCAAACCAAACCCAAACTCAAGCCAGTTGTGCACTCCACTCAGTGCAACTCAAGAAGAGCTCATGGATATCAGAATACAGCTGTGCTCCACAGCTGATTTTGTTTGAAGATCTCCAAGTCTTCTTAGGTGCCTCTGGGTAGACGCGAACTACTAACCTTTGCCTGAATCAACAAGGCACTCCAAAAACAAAACAAACACCCCCTCACAAAAGAAGAGAAAAAGTCTCTCTGTGCAAATGTTTTGCTTCTTGAGCTTCTTGAGGGTTGGTTCCCTTCCAACCGAATTCTTGCAAGGTGGTTCTTGAACAGTCTTGACTTTGGGTCTTTTCTGGAAAGCTGGTTTGGAGATTTCCCTCCAACCTCTGAGTCAGGTCTAGGATGGTCAAAAATAATTTGTTGTCTGCATAGAGAAAGTATGAAACCTGGGGAGAAAACATCCTCCATAGGAGATTGCAAACAGTCAAACCCAGGACAAGGAAAGGGTCTTTACAAAGGGGATGTTTCCAAACCTGGGAAGAAGGACACAGGGAAAAGCTCTATAGATTATTCCTCCTCCTCTTGATATAACCAGATGAGAATACACTAGTTCAATCACATTTTCAAACACCAAAGGGGAAAAATTGTTCAAATTACTTTGATCCTTTATGATTCCTGACAGGTTAACATGTAGGAAGGTGCCTGTGACTTGAGCAGCAGAAGCTTCTATTACAGAAGCTCTGGAGCCCTCACAGACTCTAGTTCCTAGGCCAACTGTTATGACGCCAGCAAATAAAACCCTCCTCTTGATACTGTTTTTGTTTTCTCAGATGAAACAATGGTTTACTCACAAAGGGAAGAGACAGATCAAGGTCAAATTCATTACTGGATGATGCAGGGCAAGTGTTATGTGTGCAACAGCCTTGTGCTACAAGTGTGACTCCATTCCCTCCCTGTGGGTAGCAGGAGTGGGGTTAGCCATGTACCATATGGTACCCACACATGAGTTGGTGAGCTGGACAGAGAAAGTTACTATGTGCCCGGAAGTGAGAGGGAGGCTTTTCTGAGAAGGAGAAGAAACTGGGATCGGGAGAGATCCAGTTCTCGGCATCTCCTATTAGAAAATGTTTCTGGCTCAAGGCTTCTATTTAGGTGACTTGGTTGGGAGGCACAGAGGCCAAGGCAGACTGTCCTCCCAATGATTACAGTTGGTGTTGGTAAGTGCTGCCAAGTCAGTTCTCACTTACAGCAATGCTGTATAGAGTTTCCGAGGAGTTTGAACTGCTGACCGGGCAGTTACCAGTCCAGTGTTTATCCTACAGCACCACACCAGGATCCCAATTACAGTTAGAAGGGGCCTTATACAGATGAGTATATAGGAACAAATGAGCTTTACATAGCTATTCACTCAACAAATATGTATTTGAAGTGACAGACGCTAAATAAACACGGGAAGTGGAATGAGAAGGAACAAGCTATAAATTTAGGTCTGAGCTGGACTGGCACGTGGGGTGAAGGGAACTTTCTTATAATATGGAAGTTTCTAGAGACTGTTTACATGTTGATGGAGGTGATCTAGTGAAGAAGGACAGAATATGGTGGAGGAAGGAGCTAACTGAAGGGGAAGAGTCCCTGATAAGGTGGCGGACAGTGCACATGAGGAGGGACTAGACTTGAATAAAGGGATATTCTTTTCTTTCCAATAAGAGGGAAGGAGGAAGGAAAGTTACAGAGGCTGGCACCTTTGTAGAGCATCATGGGAAGAATAGAAAGTTCTTAATTAGTTTCTTAATCTTAGGTATTTATATTGAGCGTGGTGGTAGGGGTGAGTAGGACTAAGAAGTTAGGGATAGTATTATGGTTTGGTCTAGGCAAGGCCTAACATTTCACTTAGTGTTAGGATTATGGTTAGGACTAGGGTTAGGAGTTGGCTACAGCTAGGAGTAAGGCTTAGTTGAGTTTTAGGCTAACAGTTAAGTTTTTATTTCTTTTTCTTGACATTTAGTTGATTTGGAAGTTCTGTAACTACATTATTTCCTCTTTTTATTTTGTTGTTGTTGCAAACTGTTATCTTGGTTCCCTATTTTCAGTTTTGTAGGTTTGTTTTGGAGTCCTGGTGTGGCACAAGGTTAGCAGTTCAAGCTCACCAGCCACCCCTTGGAAACCCTACACCATGAGTCAGAACTGACTGGACAGCACTTAACAACAACAGGTTTGTTTTACTTTGAATAGTTCTTTTCAAAAACCTCATATGCATGCGAAAGCTGGACAGTGAATAAGGAAGACCATAGAAGAATTGATGCTTTTGAGTTATGGTGTTGGAGGAGAGAATTGAAGGTGCCATGGGCTGCCTAAAGAACGAATGGATCCATTTTGGAAGAAGTACAGCCAGAGTGCTCCTTGGAGGCCAAGATGGCCAAACCTCGTCTTTCATACTTGGGACATATTGTCAGGAGGGACTGGTCGCTGGAGAAGGATGTCATGTTTGGTAAGGTGTAGGGTCAGAGAATAAGAGGAAGACCCCCAACGAGATGGATTGGCCAAGTGGCAGCATCGATGGACTCAAGCATGGCAATAGTAGTTAGGTTGGCCCAGGATCAGGCAGTGTTTCGTTCTGCTGCGCATAAGGTCACTATGAGTCGGTAACGACTCGATGGCACCTAACAACAACAACAACAACATATCTGGCCTGAGTTCCAGGTAATATTGTCATGTATGATAGTCTCACATAGTCTCACGTTGTTGTCAGCCATTGTTGGTTCTCTGTCAAAAGAACTTCTTGTAGTGTTTTTTTTTATAAGGTTGCTATGGTTTTAACAAATTATTTTAATTTCTGTGTGCTACCGACCCCTACAGTGGAGGGGGTGAGACCCCACGGGTGTCTTTGTTGGTGGGAAATAATTTGGCGAATGAATTCACGGAGACTCTCTTTCCATCCAAAGATGTCGCTCTTTATTGCTCTAAGACCACAGTTTTTATATCGTTTTACTACATTACATAAGTGTTTAATCAATGACAGTTTCGGAAAATCAGTAATTATTTTCTTTACAACAATAATCAGGGGATGTGCGTAATCACAGTTTCTTTGAAATACATCAGAAACTCTTAGTTCTATAGTCAAACACCTACATTTAATGATTCTTCTACCATATTCTGTTAAGACTACTTATGCTTCACTAGCTACAATAATTGCTTTATTGTGAGGGAAAGGAAAGGACGTAAGTGTGATCACAACATTCTTTTTATCTGATTTCAATATATACTATCATAATGTTTCAAGTTAATCATATGTTCCTATGTGATCTTTTCTTATATCCTGTTTTTCTAACTCCTAGTGTTCTAACTATTATCTTCAGCATTGTGTGTGAGTATTAAGTTAACAATTTATTTCAAACAGGTGAATGCATTGTGGCCAAAATGCTCTGTCAAACATTACCTAAATGTGAATTCTACACAGCTAATTGTAACCTCTATTCTTCTGCCAACTTCTCAGAGCACGACTTTATTAAAACAGGGGTCGGGTATGATTATTAAAACAACATCATTTAGGGGTCTGCTATGGAAGCACAAGAAAAACACACACATATATATATTAAAGCAAAGAATTTAAAGGCTGACTATAAATCTAGCTGGAACAACTCCGAGGGGCTTGCTCCGGTTGAAGCCAATGTCTCCAATCCGGCGACCTTTGTCACGCAGATTCCTTCGGAGTGGGCGTGACATCTGTGTATCTGGAAATGTCCTAATTTTGCTGTTATATATGATGGTTGATTTCACTGGGCATATGATTCTTGGATGGCAATTTCCCACTCCCCCCGCCCCCCAAGATTTATATATGTTGTCCCATTGTTTTCTTGCCGAAAAATCAGAGTTTAGTCTTATTAGTTCTCTTCTGTAGATACCTTTTTGTTTTTTTCCTCCAAGTTGCTCTCAGAATTCTTCCTTGTCTTTGAAAATTTTGATTGTAATATATCTTAAGATTTTCTTTTTGGGTTTATCCTGTTTGAAGTTTGTTTAACTTCTTGAGTGGCTATCTTCTTATCGTTCATGATTCTATGGAAGTTTTCTTCCAACAATTCTTGGACAATTTTCTCTATGTGGTCTTTTTTTCATTCCCTTTTGTCTCTTTCTGTCCTGGGATTGTTGATAGTCTCCCACATAAATTTTAGGCCTTCTTCGAATTTTTAAAAAATTCTTTTTTCTGATTGTTTCTCTTGAAAATGAGTATTGAGAATTTGTCTTCAAGTTCACTAATTGGGCCTTCCATTGATTCAATTTTACTTCATTGTCCTTTTAATGCACTATTTCTGAAATCTTAATTTTAATTTTCTGACTTTCTAATTGCTATTTTTTTATGGTTTCCAAATTTTCATTTATTATGTCAGATCATTCATATAGTATTTTCCTGAATTCTTCTAAAGTTTTTTTTTTTTTTTTTCTCTTTGCTTTCATTGATATTTTATTTATGGATAGTACTTAAATATCATTCTTTGAAGTTCCTTATCAAGTAGTTCTGATTCCATTCTGTACTACACTTTCTGACTGTGTTTTGGCCACTTGTTTGAGGAGCGCTGTCTTATTTCTTTGTGGAAGCTGAAACTGTCTGTTGTCTCCAATACAGTAGGGTGTCACTGTATTTCTATTTAATTAAGGATTTTATGTTCGTGTGTTATCAGAATCTCAGCACCTGGTGCATGCGATAGAAATTGCAAATGTGAACGCAGTTCTGTTTGTGTAGTATACTTCAGGGTGGGTTCAAATGCTTCCAGAAGCAGGGGTGGCACTCCTCTGCTCCTAACCCCAGGCAGAGCTGAAGCTGCTGTGCAGAAGGGGGTGCCAACGGTGGCAAGACTGGCCACACTCCTGGCTACCAGGAGGGCAAGGAATAAGGGAGAACTGCACCTCTAGCTTTGTCCTGAGCCTGTATCAGCAGCCACTTGCAAAAGCTGAAGATGGACCTGCTGACGCAGACATCCCTCCTGTTTTTCTTGTCTCTTGCTGCTCCTGTTCAGCTTCCTCTTCCATTCTGCACTAAATTGACCTCTGTCTCATCTTCTGAAGCTCGTGGTTCTAGGATCACCATCTGTATCTGTTTCACTCTGTCTCCCATGTCTTTATTAGGGTCTGCTCAATGGGTTTGCCTATCCTGCCATCTTTTAAAAAAAAGCAGACCCCAAACTTATTATCAGTGAAGTCAATCCTGATTCATGGCAACCCTGTGCATTACACAGTAGAACTGTCTTCCATGGTGCTGGTGGAAGCACCAACCTTTAGTAGTTAAATGTAAACTGTACCACCCAGGGATAACTCCTCTTGATTACAGGAAGAATGAGCAGCGTTGAGACTAGTCTCTTTCCTGTACTCTTGGAAAGGAAACAGGAGCAGCTTCAGCCTAAGTCTGTCTACTGTGTGATGTTCACAAATGAAAACAAAACAAAACAAAACAAAAAACAAAAACCCTCTTCAATTCAAACACAAACACGCGATTAGTGCCATACAGAGGCTAAGCTGTGACAGGAGTTGGGCTCCCTATAATCAATAGGTAACCAGCCACAGTACTTACACACAGACTTCCAGGGTCACACAGGTTAAAAATGTCATGAAAGGACCCTTTCTTCCTGTTGACGAATTCTATCCAAAACATGCCAAACATAGTTGTTAAGCTGTTATAGGGTTTCCAAGGAGCAGCTGGTAAGTTTGAACTGCTGAGCCTGTGGTTCAAACTGACCTTGTGGTCCAGTGCTTTATCCCATAGTGCCATACCAGGACTCCACAAAACATAGTAGGCCTCATTAAGACAGGGTCATTGTTGACATTCCCATCCAGGGAGACTCCCATTCTTTTTGAGTAGAGGCTTGTTTGTAGAATGAGTATAAACTAGAATCAGTAAAGAAAGAAGAGTCTCTAAATAAGCAGACCAGAAACTTTAGAACCAAGCATGTGCAAAGTTACCTGTGTTCTGGGATGATCAAACCAGATTATATGATAGTTCATTAACTCAGCAAGTATTTTTGAACTCCTAACATGATGCTTTTAAATTATGATGTTGGCGAAGAATATTGAAAGTATCATGGACTGTCAGAAGAACAAGCAAGTCTATCTTGGAAGAAATATAACCAGAATGCTCCTTCGAAGTGACAAGACTTTGTCTCATGTGTTAGACTTTGGATGTTATCATGAGGGACCAGTCCATGGAAAAGGATATCATGCTTGGTAAAGTGGAGGGTCAGTGAAAACAGAGGAAGACCCTCAATTGGATTGATTCAGTGGCTACAATGAGTTCAGTGGCTACAAACATAATTGTGAGAATTACGTAGTGATTTTTGTTATATATAGGGTCGCTATTGGTTGGAATTGACTTGACAGCACCTAACAACATAGGGTAAGTATTGAACTTCTAAATACAAGGTTGGTGGTTCAAACCCATCAGCCACTCCTTGGAAAGCCTAGTTGGAACCGAAGATGACACTTAACAGCAAACACCAACAAACGTGATGCAGGTACAAGGAGCTGAAATGTGCATCAGGGAAATGTTTTGTCTAAAGCAAGAGTTGTTAGGTGCCTTTGAGATGGTTCCAGCTCATATCAACCTTGTATAGAGTTTCTGAGAAGCATCTGGTGGGTTTGGACTTCTGAACTTAATTTGTTTAATTGGTGGTGGTGGTTATGTGCCATGGAGTTGGTTCCAACTCATAGCGACCCTGTATAGGGTTTCCGAAGCTGTAACTCTTTACGGGAGCCAAAAGCCTCATCTTTCGCCTGTGGAACAGCTGGCTATTTCGAACTGCTGACCTTGCGGGTTCGCAACCTGATTCGTAACCACTACGCTACCAGAGCTCCTAATTTGTTTAATTAGAGCAATTGAAATTTGAGATGGTAAGGGAAGCAGGATTCAGGATGCTGAGGAAACAGATGGGATAACTAAGCCCATATAAACGGAGTCAATAAGACCGCAAAGTTAAGTTAATGTTAGAGGAATGAGTAAAGAAGTAGGTATCATAATGTAAAGCTAGAAGGGTGGTTGTGCTGTTGTTGTTGTTGTTGTTTAAAATGTTTTTCAGGTAGAAAATAAGGAGATGGGATTGGGGCAGGGGACAGATAGAAATAATGCTGCTATGGTCTGAAACTAGAGACCATTTGGGGATCTGTGGCAGGAATGATGACAGATGAGATTAGAGATACCATATTAACTTGTAAATTTTTACATTAAAATGTAAAAAGATGCCTCAAGGAAGGGACTTGTCCTGTGTGAGAATTCTCTAAGGTGCTAGCAAGGCCTGTTCATCATGGTTCACAGCCTGTAGTCTGAAGAACTGTATCACATACATCAACTTGACCCAAATGCAGCGGCTTTACTAAGAAAGAACCTAAGAAGTTTGCAGCTGTGGTGGGATTAGGTGGCCTAATGAGTAGTTAAGATGATGTGCTTTGTATGCATGGGCTCGAATCCCATCTGTCTTTGTTATATCTTGTGCTGTTCTAACAGAATACCATAAGTCAGTAGCTTTAAATAATAGACATTTATTTTTTCACAGTTCAGTATGCTAGATGTTTGGATTCCCGGCACTGGCTACTGGGGAAGGCTCTCTGTCAGCTCTAAGGGTGTGGGGCAGGTGGGAATCCTTGCCTCAGCTTCTGTAGCCCCAGAATTCATTGTTTCCTTGGCAACCTTCATGTGGTATCTTGTACTTGCGCCAG
Organism: Chrysochloris asiatica; assembly: GCF_000296735.1. NCBI lineage: Eukaryota > Metazoa > Chordata > Mammalia > Afrosoricida > Chrysochloridae > Chrysochloris > Chrysochloris asiatica. Next base: position 2,265,625 of record NW_006408731.1, on the reverse strand, counting down.
TATCTAATCTTTTTATAATTCAGAAGTGATTAGGTTTAGGACACACCATGCATGGATATAGGTTATTAATGTATTCAGTCCATATCATCTTAATGGAGAAGAATAAAACCAGGGGGGAGAACTGCATCATTGCAATGTTATTGCTCTCAAACCAGCTAGTTACTTCTCTTGAGCTTAGACTTCCTTTTCCAGTCAAACTAACATGCCTAATTTTGAAAAAAACAGACATTCCTTTTTGCATATGCACTTTTTGGGAACTCATGTAAGGAGGGACAGACAAAAAACTACCCACCTCCCACATTGCATGGTTGAGGGTAGCAGTGTCGGTTCCTGCATATGTGTGCATTGTGTCATGTGGGCTCAGTTTTCTGAGCAGAAAGATTGCTAGAAATAATGGAAAAAAACCTGGCAAGGTCCCACCGAGATTTGAACTCGGATCGCTGGATTCAAAGTCCAGAGTGCTAACCATTACACCATGGGGCCACAGCACAAGAGTGGTGAACAGGTTACTCTTGTGACAAATATTTATTCCTGAGTCACAAGACTTCTGTTGTTAGGTGCTGTCAAGTTGGTTCTGACTCAGCTATCCTGTATAGGGTTTCTTAGGAGTGGCTAGTGAGTTTGAACCACCGACCTCACGATTCAAACCTACCTTGTGGTCAAGTGCATATCCATCCTATAGCACCACACCCTACTTTTAAAGCCGTGCTTTTCTACAAAACGTTACCGCCCCCTAGTGGGACACTTTGAAAATGTGGGGGTAGTTTGGTTGTCTTGATCACTAAGGATACAATTGGCTAGTCTAGGGATTAGGGACTAGTGATGCTGGAAATCTTGCAATGCTGGGGACAGTCGTGCACACTAATTATCCAGAGGGCTGTGTGACTTTTGTAAAGTGACTCTGCATGAGCCATCTGAGTTTTCAGGAGCCTTTTCTAGCAGTTAAATCACTGCTCCCATCCTTGCTTGTTGTCTCTCGCACAGCAACGTCCATGTAGGATCTTGTTAGGATTTTGAATTTTATTCTGAGATAGGAAATCAGAGTTTCCACCTAGGTGTCATAAGATATTATCTTTTGAATCCTGAGTCACCATATGAAAAGTCAAATCACTGGGAGACCACCATGCTGTTAGGAAGACCAGGTGCTCTGGCTGAGAGCCCCCGCTGACAGGTAGCATCAGTTGCCAGACATGAGAGAAAATGTTCTTGACCACACCACCAAAAATCACTCCAAACTAGTGAGTATTTCCATGTGAGGACCCAGACATTTCGAAGCAGAGACAAGCTACCCCTACTGTGTTCTGTCCTAGCTACTGATCCACAGAATCCATGAGTATAAAGAAGTTTGCTTTAAGCCACTAACTTTCTTATGAGCTGCTGCTGGTGGTGGTGGTGTGCTGTGGAGTCAGTTCTGATCATAGCGACCCTGTACAGGGTTTCCAAGGCTGTAAATCTTTATGGGAACAGAAAGTCTCATCTTTCTCCTTTAGAACAGCTGGTAGTTTCGAACTGCTGACCTTGAGATTAGCAGCCCAGTTCATAACCACCACACTACCAGAGCTACTTAGTGACCTTGTACAGGGCTTCCATAAATCTTTAAGGGGACAGAAAGCCTCATCTTTCTCCCACGGAACCACTGGTAGTTTTGAACTGCTGACCATGTGATTAGAAGCCCGACTCGTAACCACTACACTACCAGATTTCCTTTTGGGCTACTTTTCTATATAGTTATAAGAAACATGAATTTTTAAATCTATCTACTCCCTCAGTATTGCTCAGTAGGACCGTCTCTATTTTTTTTTTTTTTTTACCAGCTTAAATAATGCTTTAGTAAACATCCATGTTCATGTCTCCTTTTGGGCCAAGTTAAGGATTTATTGTTGTTGGTATATGTTTTCTGATATTTATTTAGATAATTGTCAACCCTGTGGTCTAAAAGAGTGAGATGAAGCATGAAGATGTAAAAATCATAAGTAGATGGTTAGACGTCAGAAATTTACATAAACACACCCTCTTGCTATGTACTTGTTAACACATTAAACATTAGAATGCATTTGTTGGAGTGCCATTCACCCTTGTGCATTCCAAGCACTGGTCTTGGTGCTGTGAGAACCAAGTTAAGAACAAGACTTCTTTGCTAGAATTCACCTTTGTAGCGATAGTTTAATGATGCCAATATCATTTGCTTTTCTAGATCTAGATGTGAGAGGAAGGGGTTTACGTTGTATATAGATTATTTTAACTATTTAGAGAACCTGTAGGTTTTTGAAGCTTTATACAGGATTTAAGTTGGACTAAGAAAAAGAGGGATTCCTGGTGTGGTGCTGTAGGATAGCACTGGACTGCTAACCACAAAGTTTGCATTTCAAACCCACTAGCAGCTCCTTGGAAACCCTGTACAGGGTTGCTATGAGTGGGAACTGACATGATGGCACTTAACAACAACAACAAGAAAAAGAGGTACAGATGTGATGCTCATAACTAGTTAGAAAGAAAAGGGCAAAAGGAACTTATAAAAAATAAAATGTTGGCGCATAGGATGTTTTAAGTCTTTACTTAAGAATTTGATAGACATTTTGCTGATAGTCTTAATTTGCTCTCAAGAGACAGTGTCTTCTTTTGAAAGTTCACATGTGGGAAGTTGGAAGGGAAGGGAAGGGAAGGTTGAGCTGATTACAGTCCCTGCTGAGGTGGAAGTTCAGAATTTTTGAAGCAACAACTGGTACACTTGAGTGGTTTCCTCCATCAACTTTCCAGTGGCTCAGGTGTAGTTGCTAAGATTACAAGAGCTAAATTTATTTGGGTTGGTGCTTTAAGATAGCCACATCAGAAAGGCAGAGAAACTAGAGTTAATGGTACTGACCATAAACTGAAGAGGATGAGGGTTCTTGGCTGGATGCAGTAGAAAATAGACCAGAGAGGCTTGAGAGACTGAGCAAATGGAGGGCAGAAAGAATGTCCCTGAGAACTGCAGTATCAATGCAATGGAGCATCCTGGGTTCTCTGGAGCAAAGCAGTGAAAGAATCCTTCCCCACTCTGTCTTGATTTCCACCGTAAGTCTCCTTTTGCTCCAAACACAGTGACTTCTCTTGTTGTTCTAAAATATGCCTAACAGACACTTTGTACTGAGGTACTTTTCCTTCTGTCTGGGAGTTGCACCCAGATAGTAACACTCTCTCACTGTTTTCAGGTCTTTATGCTAGTATCAAGGATCTCTGGTGGCACAATAGTTATGCACTAAGTTGCCAAATGAAAGGCTGGCAGTTTGAATCCACTTAGATGCTTAGTGGGAAAAAGACCTGGTGTTCTGGTTCCATTGTAAAGTTTCCCAAAATCCCAGCCCAGTACAACCCTATGGGCCAAGGATTGCTCCATAGGGCGTTGAAGGCTGCAAACCTTAAAGGAAGCAGATTGCCACATCTTTCTCCAGAATGACTGATGTTTAACCTACTGCATCACCAGGGTCCCTCCCTAGAAAACTCTATGGGACAGCTAGCTCTACAGTCACATGGGTGTGATATGAGTTTGACTCAATTTGATAGCACCGAACAACAAATGCCAATGGCACTTTAGTGAGCCCTTATCTATTTTATTAAAAAATTTCAACCCCCAATTTCCTACTCATTTTTCGGCTTTATTTTTATGCAAGGCACTTAATAATTAACATAGTACAGATTTTTTAAAAATATTTTTATTGTTTGCTTTGCTTCCCACATGTGTTCTGTAACACAAAAACAGAGACTTTAGCCTCAATGTTAAATGTTGTTGTTGTTAACTGCCACTGAATCAGTTCTGACTCATAAAGACCCTGTATAGGGTTTTCAAGGAGCAGCTGGTGAGTTTGAACCACTGACCTTGTGGTCCAGGGCTTATCCTATAGCACCACACCAGGACTCTATGTTGTTATTGTTAAGTGCCGACTCGTAGCAGCCCTTGTATAGGGTTTCTGAGTAGTGGCTAGTGAGTTTGAACCATGGACCTTGCAGTTCAAATTGACCTTGCAGTCCAGTGTTTATCCTGCAGCACCATACCAGGACTCCTGGCCTCCATGTTAGGATGGTACCATATAAAATATCATAAATCCTGGTGTGTAATAGGTGTTCAATCTTTAATGAATAAATATATTAATGTTCTTTATACTAGCTGATTGACTCACAGAAGTAAACTCACTAGCACTACAATGATTTTCCTGACTTGTAACTGGCCTTTGCAATGATTTCTCTACTCTTCCCTTGAAGCATGGTGTTTAATTATTCCCCTGTCCCATATATTTTCTCATTCATTACCAACAACTACCCCTCAATATTTCAGATAAGGAAACTGGGTACAAGTGTCACTAACTTGTAACTGCATAGTACCCAAATATTTATCTCTTTGTAGTGGTGAGAGCCACACCTTTTGCAAAACCAGATCTTTGTGTAGGGGTGGGGAGCAAAGAACTAGGGACTTGATACTTTAAAGTTCTAACTCTTACCTTCACTGACTGCAGAGGGATAGGAAGATCTGTGGGCTGCTGAATGAGAGGTTGTATTCATCTGCTTGGTTAAGACTCCAGTTCTTATTCCTTTTCTTTTCTTCCTTTAGCATAGTTTTTATAAATGGCAAAGCTGTGGTTTTAGTTTCTGAGCCTGCAGTCTTTTTGTGCATACAGCTATAAAGATACCAAATCAACAAACTGGCGAGTTAACCTCTTTAAAAGACAAGTGAATCTTTTCAGGGCTGTCACTGGGTAATAAGTGTTGTAAACGTCAAATTAAGTTATTTCCCAAAATTTGAAGCAAGAGTACAAAAATAGCACTGGTCATTTGAGCATAAATCAAATGGATAAGATTATTTTAAAGCAGTTTCACCAAGAGGTAAGTACTGTACTTTGCAGCATAAAATGCATCAATGTAAATAACTGGTACATATATATAAATGAGGAGTCCTGGTGTGGCACTGTGGGTTAATGCACCAGACTGCAAAGCCATTTGAACTGCAAGGTTGGTGGTTCAAGCTCACCAGCTGCTCCTATACAGGGTTGCTATGGGTCGGAATCAACTCGACGGTACTTGACAACAATAACATATATAAATGAGTATAGGTAACTAACCTATGAAGGGTTCACACAACAGTTTGCAAAAACCACATAACTTGTGAGTTATTTGAGTAAAAATACATGATGAGACTTTCTGCTCTTGTAAAGATTTACAACCTCAGAAACCCTATACAGGGTCACTATAACTCAGAATCAACTAGGTGGTGGTGGGTTGGGTTTGGTTGGGTTTTTGGTATGTTGCAGAAAAGTCTCTAGTGTTTTTCCTGTATAAAATAAAGTGAAATTCAACAGTTAAATAACAGGTATGTGTGTGGGAGTGCATTTGGCGTGCTTGGATATTGGAAAAAAGAAAACTGAAGCATGAAGAGTATTAGTGAGCTGTATGACTACCACCATACAGCAAAAGAAAATAAATTCATGAGAGAATGGTAGTATGATTGCTTAAGAAATGATTCTATCAAGAGTGAAGAGAAATGAGTGAAAATGCCATTGAAGGTTTATGGAAATATCCTTAGGAATCGGGCCACTTAATTAATTTTGATTGTTTCACCAAAATAATTTCTGATACAATCACCTTGGCAGAGTGGTCTGGAGATGTCCGTTGGAAAAATCAGCTCCATGAATACAATTTGACTGTGACACAAAGGGCGTGGGGTGGGGGGATGTTTGCCCTAAGTTGGGAATCTACTGGTACTGGTCATTTGTGATCAGTTCTTAGACCAGGCACCCCTCTCAGTATATTGAATACAGTGAATTCTAGTCTGATGATGATTCTTGAATTTTATTATCATGAATGTTTTTCAGATGCAGGCAGTCTAATAAAGTCCCTGCTTGAAAGATTCCGTTATCACATCCAGTTTATACAACCAAGATTCACAGAAACATAGATGAACACAGGCTGGGGAGACTATTAAGGGTACTGAGCTGGCTATTTTCCAGCTTTAAACTCTATGCACACCTTTGGTATAACTCATCTCTTGCACACATATCCTAAGACAAACTGAAAAGTTCAATTATGAGAAGGTGACATTTGCTAGTGAAAGAAACCAATGTGCCTTCTCTAAATACATATAGGAAAGTAACAAGAACCAAAGAATGCCCTTATTGACATTAAGACAATCTGTACATCTGAGTGAAGGCTCTCCTGGATGATTGAAGATGAAATATTGAAGTATACTAAAATCATCTTGCTATAAAGATGATTGTGAGTCATGGTGACCCCATGGTCTCAGAGTCTAATTAAATTTTTACAGAAGCAGATTGTCAAGTCTTTGTTTAGCTGTTCTTCTGAACTACTAACCTTTAGGTTAGTTTCAAGTATAAACTATTTCTACCACCCAGAGACCTCACTGAAGCATGCTACATGCTACATGTTATTAAATAAAATACTCCAGGCCTCTTTTCTATTTCTCTGTGTAAAACAGAACTCAGACCTGCCCTTTCTTATAATACCAATGAATACATTTCAGAATTTAGCCTGATCAAAACCATTGAAGCACAAAAGCAATTAAAACATATAAAGCTTATTCTAACAGCTATCTATAGGCACAGAGGAAGACCATTTGATTCAGAAAAACAGGAAGGCCTGTCTTAGGCTAGTTATGTTATTGTTAGTGTTGTACCCAGTTGCTTCTGATTCAGCAACCTGTCTAGGATTTCCAAGGAGTAGCTGGAGGGTTTGAACCACTTACCCTGAGGTTGTTGTTGTTAAGTGGTGTCAAGTTGGTTCCAACCCATAGTGATCCTGTATATATAGGGTTTCCGAGGAGCAGCTGGTGAGTTTGAACCACAGAGCTTGCGATTCAAACTGACTGTGCAGTCCAGTGTATTGACCCACAGTGCCATACCAGGACTCCAATCTTGAGGTTAGCAGTCCAATAATGCTATAGCATTACAGTGGGTATTTTTTTCTAAGGAGAAAAGGGAGGAAGTATAGAATGGATTTACTGACCTTGGACATGTCTCTCTTGAATTCTTTAAACATGGTCAATATGGTCAAGTTACTGGTTAACAGATATTCTATCACAAGGAGGGATTTGTGGGATGTTAATAGTCCTGGTGTGGCACTGGACTTCGAACTACAAGGTTGGCAGTGCAAACCCACCAGCAGTTCCTCAGAGACGCTATACAGGATCCCTATGAGTTGGAACTGACTTTGACTCCACAGAATTTAACAATAGTCACTGGAGTCCTGATATGTCATTGTAGGAAAAGCACTGGTACTGTAACCACAAGGTTGACAGTTCAAACCCACCAGCCACTACTGGAAACCCTATACAGGGTCAACTATGAGTTGGAACCAACATGACAGCACACAACAGCCTCCACTATGTCTTCTATATTTCTGATAATGTAGATGTCCCTCTCTTCTATAGACCATGTTATTAAATATGGTCTAAATTGTTGTGAATGAATCTCCAGTTCAATAGTTCTGTGTAATTATTATACTCTGCCATCAAGCCATTTGTTCTTAGCTAATAAACATGTATAAAGGAGCTCTGGTAACGTAGTGGTTACCAATCGGGCTGCAAACCGCAAGGTCAGCAGTGGAACTACCAGCTGTTCCGTGGGAGAAAGATGAGGCTTTCTGCTTCCATAAAGATTTACAACCTCGGAAACCCTGTACAGGGGTCACTGAGTCGGCGCCGACTCCACGGCACATAACAACTACAACAATATACATGTATAGACTTGAAACATTTATTAAAATGTGTATTTTACCAATATTTGAGAACAGATTCTTTATAGTATGAAACTTGCCAAGAAGTAGCCTAGTTTCTAGCAGTGCTAGGAATATAGTAAATAGTAAGTCTAAGCCTTAAGTAATGGATTAATAGTTATCATGCAAGAGTTGACTGATACAAGCAAAGGTCTGTTTCAGAGTTTTATTTGCCCTTTTTCGTCATTTGCACAGAAGCCTGTGGGGTGGGTATTACCTACATATTATTAAAACAGCAAGTGGAGGAACTGGGACCAGAAGCCAGTCCATTCGTAACCCAACCCTTGGCTGTGAGTTTCGTTAAAACCATCAAGCGGAGACGCATTTTCATTGATCAACCTCAGTCCCTTGTTTAAATCATTCTCAGCAGAAAAATCACCTCACAATCTACGTGACCTAGGATCCTCAGCACTTCCGCGCAGCCTGTCCTCCACCTAATTTGGAACAGGCGACGGGGCGGAGCTAAAACTGTTAAGCTTTCCCGCCTGTGACTTCCTGTTTTCACTTTGGTCCGCTAGATCCAAATAAAAGGCCAGCCACTTTTCACATGCCTATTTCAGATCTTCGAACTGTCTTCTTAGCATCATGACTGGGCGTGGTAAGGGCGGAAAAGGTCTTGGTAAAGGAGGCGCCAAGCGCCACCGTAAGGTGCTCCGTGATAATATCCAGGGTATTACTAAGCCCGCCATCCGGCGCCTGGCTCGCCGTGGCGGCGTGAAGCGCATCTCTGGCCTCATCTATGAGGAGACCCGCGGGGTACTGAAAGTGTTCTTAGAGAACGTGATTCGGGACGCCGTCACCTACACAGAACACGCCAAGCGGAAGACAGTTACTGCTATGGACGTGGTCTACGCACTGAAACGCCAGGGCCGCACCCTTTACGGATTTGGCGGTTGAAGTAACTGCCCTGCAGCTTTTCAATTTACCAAAAGGCTCTTTTCAGGGCCACCCACAGTATCTTTGTAAGGAGCTGGAGGACTGCCTTTGTCTAAGTAAAATTGTAAGACATGGAAGGACTAGGGGTCCTAGTGTGGCAGCGACTGGTTGATTTGAACCAGAGACCCATAAAACAACCAACTGGTATGCACAAAGCGAGATTAGCCTGAGTTTCAGTGTCTACACAAGTCCTAGTGTATACTTTGCCGTTGGCCAGAGCAGAGGCGTACCTCTCGTGGCCAATGGCCAAGTGCTTGTAATGCACCTGTGAAATGCCTCGCTGGCGATTCTCGAAGGTGTACATGAAAGAGTTTGTGATCCCCTGGCCCTCCTAACATGTGATCCCTGTGTCCAGATAGACCTACTTTTAGTGCTTTGTGAGTTGGTCTACTAACCTCAAGGTCAGCAGTTTGAAACTACCAGCCCTTCCACTGAAGAAAGATGACATTTTCTGTTCTCATAAATATTCACAGTATATGTATATAAATGTATATAATCCACATACAGGGTCGCTATGAGTTGGTACGGATTCCACGGCACAAAACCACCACCACACACCGCTCTCCTTACATCTTGTATTTTCTTTAGTACCGTGTTTTAGGAACCCATATTAGGGGCTGGAGCAAACATGGCAAGTTAAAAACCAGAGTAGGAAGAAGGTCCTTTATGCAAATAAAGAGGCGTAAAGTCCTTTGGTTATTGGTGATTTCCTAAGATGACATCTTTGGTTATTGGTGAGTTCCTAAGATGACATCATATTCCACTTTTACCCAATCAAAATACACATTCTATAATATTTTGTTTCCATTGGTCTAAGTGAAAAACAACATTTTAGCCAATAGCACAGGGTTCTTTTCGCGCCCAGTAATGTCTATAAAAGACGCTTTTGGCACCTTCACCTCAGTCATCATTGACTGACGCTGTTGACATTTAGATCATGTCTGGACGTGGCAAGCAAGGTGGAAAGGCTCGCGCTAAGGCAAAGACTCGGTCTTCTCGGGCTGGTCTCCAGTTTCCTGTTGGCCGTGTTCACCGCTTGCTTCGCAAAGGCAACTATGCTGAGCGTGTTGGGGCTGGCGCTCCTGTGTACTTAGCAGCTGTCTTGGAGTATCTAACCGCAGAGATCCTGGAGTTAGCTGGCAACGCGGCCCGTGACAACAAGAAAACTCGAATTATTCCGCGTCACTTGCAACTAGCTATCCGTAACGACGAGGAGCTCAATAAGTTACTCGGCAAAGTCACTATCGCACAGGGTGGTGTTCTACCCAACATCCAGGCTGTGCTGCTGCCAAAGAAAACTGAAAGCCACCACAAGGCCAAGGGCAAGTAAATTTGCAGCAACTTAACCTTATCCAAACCAAAGGCTCTTTTCAGAGCCACCTATGATTTCCTAAGGAGAACTGTGCACTAAGCATATAGAGAATACTGGCAGTAACCAATTTTGGGTTGGGATCAGATAACTGATAACTAGGAAGCAGAAGTTCAGTAACTCAGTAATCAGGCAAGGCAGGACATGCAGTTCTGGAAATATATAGATATAAACTCAAATATTCACAACTCAAGTTGGTGTTTTAGGATCAATATCTAATCAGTGTATACCTGCTACCTGTAATTGTTAAGGATTAAGAACACTTGTATTTAAAAGAAGCAGTAAATGAAAGGGTAAGTAATGTGCTGCTCGTAGCCCAGGTGTTGGCCCTACTGTTTGCTGTAGCTCCGCGTAGGGCCCCAAGACCTGTTACCGTCACCACTTGCTGGAAAAGTCTAAGGTTCGATGCCTGGTGACCTACCTATGGGTGGTTCCAGTGGAGACTCAGGTTAATGAATAAGCAAGTTAAACATGGGTGATGTGAAACCTATGGGATATTGTTAACTACAGTTTTATAAATAAGCCCTTGTTTCTTTGTAATTTGCCCCTGTGCGGACTCCATGTTAAACAAGCATTCCCGGGGGTACCGTAAGACTCAGGCTGCAGTTTGGCCAACGTCGGAAAAGGTACACGGAGTCCTGATGGAGCTCAAAGCCAAATAGGTCGCCGAGGACCGTGAGGTGATGGTCTGGAACCAGGAGGAAAAACAGCGGCTGCAGGATTTGCGGACAGTGAGGCTTGCAACAGGCCTGGGTGCAACTCAAGCAGCGAAGAAGTACTGTAATTGCCGAAGAAAACGAAAAACTTGACCTGAGAGAACCCGGAGGCGCGATGGGAGAAACTTTGAATTCGCCCTAGTGTTTCTACAGCTGGGGGCTGATGGTCAAGCCACACAGCACTGGGACCAGTAATGACAACATCTGCCTAGGAACCATGTGGGAGGTGAGATGGTTGGGCCTGATCTGGAATAAAGTTGTTGGCTTTTATGAAGGTTCAGCCTGTTGCAGTGCGGCCCTCATATTGGCCTCTGTTCTGACCACTTGGTCTGACACTCCCAAATATTGGACCCTGTTCTGCCCTCAGCACAGGACCTACCTACCCTAGAGTGGCTCTGAGGAGTGACTGGGCCACAGTCCCCAGAGCAGCCAGGTCATCTCCTGTCATGATGGCAAAAGTCAGTATATTAGCCATGAAATCTGTCCTGCTGCCTACTTTTTTTTTTTTTTTTAAATGTTTTATTGTGAATTATATGATAGTTTACATGGGAGAACTTTAGTTTTACATTCATTCCATCGTATATCATCTCATTGCCATGGTTCCACTCCCCTCCATGCATCATCAACCACCCAAAGGGTATATATCCCAGAAACCCGCCCCCTACACTTCCCCCTCCTCCCCCCAGTTTTCGGCCCACAGTCCCTTTCCCTCTCTGGGCCCAAAGTCCCCAGTCACTTCATCACTCCACGTCATCATCTCCGTCTCTATCTCAGGCATCTCTGTTTCTCTGGGTGCTGCCTACTTTTGCAAATAAAAGTTTTACTGGAAGAAAAAGAAACTGCCTTGTAGTGAGCCTGTGACAGTTGAGGATAGGTTATAACAACTGTCTGCTTTAATATTTTTTTTCTCAAGCATTTTTCTGAATTCTCTTTACCCTATCCACAAACAAATGGAAGTTTTAAAATAAAGTTTTAGTTACCTATTTTTTTTTTCCAGGATAGTACATGCTAATGTATATTCTGCTTAATTTTACTCAAAATGTTAGATCTTGATGCACTGATGGAATACATTCAGGAACAAATGTATAATATTTTTAGGATAGTAGGAACAATGCTATAAAGAGATTATTTTAATATTATCTGAAAGTGAAAACAAGGTTAAGTTGCGTTTCTTTATGAAGTTATTAGTTCTTAGAATTCCTCATATCTCAAATTAATTTTTTCTGCTGGGGAAAAAACAAAAAACAAAAATGTGCTATCCAATATGTTGTTGTCAAGTGCCGTCGAGTCGATTCTGACCCATAGCGAATCTGTATAGGGCTTCCGAGGAGCAGCTGGTGAGCTTGAACTGCCGGCTTTTTGCAGTTCAACCGGCTTTGAGCATTAACCCACAGCGCCACACCAGGACTCCATCATATGTTGTTAAGTGCCTTCGAGTCGGAGCGGCTGGTAGTTTCGAACCGCTGACCTTAAGGTTCACAGCCCGATTCGTAACTACTACGCTACCAGAGCTCCTTTGTTAGTCACTTGTAAATTGAGTTGAAATGTGGCTAGTCCAAATAAAGATGTGGTATTATTCTATTGTGTGGAGCTAGCTATAGGATCAGAATTGAACCACAAGGTTTGTGTTGTTGTTGTTATGTGCCGTGGAGTCGGTTCCGACTCATAGCGACCCTGTACAGGGTTTCCGAGGCTGTAAATCTTTACGGGAGCAGAAAGCCTCATCTTTCTCCCGCCGAACAGCTGGTAGTTTCGCACTGCTGACCTTGTGGTTCGCAGCCCGATTCGTAACCACAAGGTAGGCAGTTCAAATCTATCAGCTGCTCCTTGGAAACCCTATACAGGGTCATGAGTCAGAATCCACTCTTCAGTAGTTTAACAACAGTACACACTGGAATTCAAAGACAGTGCAAAACCAAATTCTCAAACAAAAAGAATCCACGAATGGGAAATATCAAACTAATTTTTACATTGGTTGTATGCTTAAATAATCGTGTTTGTTACATTGGGTTAAATATAATACTAGTAAATTAATTTTATCTTTAAAAATATGGTAATTTAATACATATTAGTAAATGTAATTTTATATAGCTTATATTTAATTCTATTTGAAAGCGCTGATATAACGAACAAGTTGGCAGAAAAGAAAAAAAAAAAAAAAAAATTCAGAGCATGCACAATAAAGAATACCAGAGGGTTTGGAGTGGAGCAAATCAAAACCCCGAGTTCATAACCAATCCAGTTACAGGAAGGGTCGTCTCGGTTTCCTTTTATCCAATCAGCTTCTTACTCTTACTATAAATAAGAGGCTTTACAGCTTTCTCTTCTTGTTGCTGGTTGGTAAGTCAAGCGGTAGAGCTATGGCTAGAACTAAGCAGACTGCACGTAAGTCCACCGGCGGCAAAGCCCCGAGAAAGCAGCTAGCCACTAAAGCGGCTAGGAAGAGCGCGCCAGCCACTGGCGGCGTGAAGAAGCCGCATCGCTACAGGCCTGGTACCGTGGCGCTGCGCGAGATCCGGCGTTACCAGAAGTCCACCGAACTGCTAATCCGCAAGTTGCCGTTTCAGAGGCTGGTGCGCGAAATCGCGCAGGACTTCAAAACCGATCTGCGCTTCCAGAGCTCAGCCGTGATGGCGCTGCAGGAGGCGTGCGAGGCCTATCTGGTGGGGCTCTTCGAGGACACCAACTTGTGTGCCATTCACGCCAAGCGTGTCACCATCATGCCCAAGGATATCCAACTGGCCCGCCGAATCCGTGGCGAGAGGGCATAAGTCTCCTAAATTCGCTTTTCCAAAGGCTCTTTTCAGAGCCACCCACAAACTCTTGAAAAGGACTGTTTCCTTGGTTACTTGAGATACATTGTTCTTTGCGTTTCTGTTTCTCCAATAGGTTTCCCCAATAGATTTCTTAGGCACAGGCACTGTCATGCACTTTTGGCGCATAATATGGGAACGCTGAGTATTGAATGCATAAGCACTTTTTGTCAAGTGCGGTTGAGTATTCAGTAGCCCTGGTAGGGTTTCTTAGAAGTGGCTGGTGTGCTACAGCCTCTAGCCTTATGGGTTGGCAAGTCAAGTGCTTATCTCCTACATGGCCACATGAGCTCATTAGAATTCAATTTTTGCAACTCCCTGGATATTTTGCAAGGCCCCAAATAAATGGCCCACCAAACTGTCATACAAGTTTAAAACAAAACTGCCCTTACAAGTAGAACAGAAGAAAACCATCAGAATACACTTAATATAAAATAAAGATATTTCAGTGACTCATTAACGCATACATGTGATTACTGGGCTCCTATACAAAATGTATACACGTTTGAAAGGTGCTTATTTGATTTCTAATGCTTTCTTTCATCAGTAGCTTTCTTTCTTAATCTAAAGTATATCACAATTTTAAAAGTACAATGTTAAGTCTATTAATATTGCTGGTAAGTGTCGAGTCAGTTCCAACCTACAGCGACCCTGTAATAGTGCTTCCAAGGAGCGGCCGGTGGAGAGCTTGAATCAACCTTGTGGTTCAAAGTTTCCAGTTCAGGACCTTAACACACAGCGTTAAGCCACCTATCAGAGTCCTGGTGTGGCGCTGAGGTAAAGCACTGGACTGCAAGGTGGGTTTGAACCCCAAGGTCAGCGGTTTAAGCTTACCAGCCGCTCTTTGCAAAACTTATGCTGGGTCTGAGTCGGTTCCGGCTCACAGCGACCCTGAGGCTACAAATCTTTACGGGAGCAGAAAGCCTTATTTTTCTCCCGTGGAACGGCTGGTAGTTTTCGAATTGTTGACTGTAAAATTAGCCCGAGTCGTAACCACTACATTAACAATGTGTTTGGCAGGACTAACTTATAGTTGAGTATGCAATAGATCGTGTCACCTTCTTTTATGATTTCAGAAGTGGCTCTGAAAAGAGCCTTTTGATTTTTAAAATTCAGTCTTGCTCCTTACTTGGTCTTGTGATGGCTCTCGGTCTTTTTCGGCAGCAGCACGGCCTGGATATTGGGCAAGACGCCACCCTGCGCAATGGTGACTTTGCCCAGTAGCTTGTTGAGCTCTTCGTCGTTGCGGATAGCCAGCTGCAGATGGCGGGGGATGATGCGCGTCTTCTTGTTGTCGCGGGCCGCATTGCCGGCGAGCTCCAGGATCTCAGCGGTCAAATACTCCAGCACCGCCGCTAGGTACACGGGAGCGCCAGCCCCAACACGCTCGGCATAGTTACCCTTGCGAAGTAGGCGATGCACACGGCCTACAGGGAACTGAAGACCAGCTCGGGAAGACCGAGTCTTAGCCTTAGCGCGTGCCTTGCCACCCTGCTTGCCACGTCCAGACATGGTTACCTATTTGCTATCTTCAGCGACCAAAATGACAACCTCTAAAACGTACTTTATAGCTACTGCCGGGCGCGAAAAGAGAGTCGTACCATTGGTCAATATTTTATTTTATTTTAGACCAATGAAAACACGAATTTGTAGACTCCGTATTTTGATTGGAGAAAGCTGGCATATGCTGTCATCTCAGGACACACCAGTGACGAGAGTTCCTCTCGTCACCTAATTTGCATAAACGTCTATAAGTAAAGAGGACACACAGCGCCAGCAACGGTCACATTGTGCTTTCAGCTTGTTATTTTCCCTCTTCCGCCATGCCGGAACCCGCCAAATCAGCTCCCGCTCCTAAGAAGGGCTCGAAGAAGGCCATTACAAAGGTCCAGAAGAAAGATGGCAAGAAGCGCAAGCGCAGCCGCAAGGAGAGCTACTCGGTCTATGTCTACAAGGTGCTGAAACAGGTTCATCCTGATACCGGCATCTCGTCCAAGGCCATGGGTATCATGAACTCCTTTGTCAACGACATCTTTGAGCGCATCGCGAGCGAGGCGTCTCGCCTGGCTCATTACAACAAGCGCTCGACCATCACATCTCGGGAGATCCAGACCGCCGTGCGCCTGCTGCTACCCGGGGAGCTGGCCAAGCACGCCGTATCAGAGGGCACTAAGGCCGTCACCAAGTACACCAGCTCCAAATAATTGGTGTCAACGAGGCGTCTTTACATCTAACCCCAAAGGCTCTTTTAAGAGCCATCCACATTTTCAAAGGAAGAGCTTGTCACTGTATCCATTCTTCAGTATCTAGACATAATGTAAATAACATCCTTGACTTTAGATTGGGCTATGATCAGATATAAAAGTCTTACGATTCTGCGAATAGTTCTAGGTTCTGAGGACCAAACTGCTGGTTAATTATAGGCATTGCAAAAGAGCTGGAGCGGGAGACGGGATTTGCAGGTATGACTAGTGAAGGAAGGCGGCAGAACTCCTAACTACTGTTAAGTGTTCCTATTGCTCTCCAAACTGCAGCAAACCCACAACACTCCGCATCTCAAAATGTCAATAACTTTGCTGGAAGGCAACTCTTAAACCATCATGCTGAGTTAAATGTTTCTCATCTCCATGCAATTTAGCACTCCTCAATCCCATCCTAACTAGTTGCATGAAGATGAGAAAACCGTTAATTAAGAGAACTTAATGTAAAAGCATGTACTGGTGTGGTGCTGTAGGTGGAGTACCTACTCCACCTCAAGGTAGGTTGAACTGAAAGGTCAGTGGTTCAAATTCACCAGCCCTTCTAAGGAAACCTAAAGGGTCACTGAGTCGGAACCCACTTTAGCACTTAACAGCAATATGAAAGTATATAAGGATTGTTAAAGGGATTTAATGGCTTTTATTTGTGGCATAACAAGCACAGTTTTAAAAAGAAAACATTCTTTGATCAGAACTTATCCCTCTTTCATTTTTTTATCAGAACTTTTCCCTCTTTCCCTCACATTTACTCAGCAAACTGGCTCTGAGCAAATATGTGTTAAGGTAGGTTCCTGAAATGAGAAAGCTCACAGCTTTCTAAGAAACAGTTAAGACAATAAGGACTCAAAGAGAAATTGGACAATGAGCAAAATGGTGCCTGCCCAAACTTGTTTTGCAGTGAGGCAGGAGAAAGTTACTGAGCACAGAATGGGCTGGGGGCTTGCTTTAGAGTTGCTGGAGGTTATTCGTGTGTAACTGAGAAGTGGCAACTGGGTGGGACTAATTCTTTAGACCACCCCCCTTCCTCTTCTCCCCGCCCCCGCAAGGGCAAGAGGGATCGGAAAAAGTAACAATTTTAGAAGGTGGGATTTCTATTTTGATTATAGGATATTTGCTGAAGCATTATTTAAATTTTTATTTCTTGAATTGCTTTAACCATATTTAAATTTTCCTTTC
Source organism: Chrysochloris asiatica (assembly GCF_000296735.1). Classification (NCBI taxonomy): domain Eukaryota; kingdom Metazoa; phylum Chordata; class Mammalia; order Afrosoricida; family Chrysochloridae; genus Chrysochloris; species Chrysochloris asiatica. Next base: position 2,248,599 of record NW_006408731.1, on the reverse strand, counting down.
CCCGCATACTTGGAGAAGTGTGCCTTACCATTATGGTATGGAACCTTGGTGTGAGTAATTAGAGGTGTTGATGACTGTCTTTTTCAAGTTAGCAGAATGAAGACTGGATTTTATTCAGCTTTCTACTCCCTTACCCAAAATCCCAACCCACTGCAGTTGAGTCAATTCTGTCTCATAGTGATATGATATGAGGTTTCCCAGACTAAATTTTTATGAGAACAGACAGTGTCATCTTTATCTTGAGTGGTTGGTAGGTTTGAGCTACCAATTTTGAGGTTAGCAGTTCAAAGTTTAACCCTTAGGTCCACCAGGGCTCCTTTAAGGAGGGACACACATGGAGTAGTGAGGGAGGAAACTGACATGTCCTAGCAATCTAGATCAGCTGAATTAGCTCTGGTGATCAATGGGGTGACAGATCTTGCAGCCAGATGGCCCTAAATTTTCCCATAGAGCCCAGATAAATAAATGGTGATCCTACAAAATAAGGTCAATGAAATGTGTCAATATAAAAATAACAACAAACACTTACACTTATGGAGTCCTGGTGTGGCGCTGTGGGTTTATACACCAGACTGCAAAGCCATATGAACTACAAGGTTGGTGGTTCAAGCTCACCAGCTGCTCCTTGGAAACCCTATACAGGGTCGCTATGACTCAACAGCACTTAACAACAACAACATGAAAAAAATAGTGATATAAAAGTGAAAAAGAAGTTGAAAAACGAGGTTGATTTTGCAGAGACCTTTGAATTTGGG
>NW_006408731.1:2239080-2246859 GCF_000296735.1 Chrysochloris asiatica | reverse complement strand
GGTTCAAGCTTACCAGCTACTCCTTGGAAACCCTATAGGGTCGCTATGGATTGGAATAGACTCAATGGCACTTAACAACAACAAGCACAACCAGCTTCAAGGGCTGCCAGCTTCAAGGTCAGCAGTTCGAAACTACCAGCAGTTCCACGGGAGGAAAATGAGGCGTTCTGCTCCCTTAAAGATTTACAGCCTCGGAAACCCACTGCAGGGTCGCTATGAGTTCGAATTGACTCGACGGTACTTAACAATAACAAGCATAACTTTAAGGGACAAACCTTCTACTGGGGCAAAAGAGAATGCTAGCTCCTGGGAGAAGTCTGAGTTAGAGTCTCAAAGAACCACTCGTGCTCAACATCCCAGAATAAGTTCTGTCTGCTCCTATCAGAGGTCTTTGCAATGGAATCCATCTTGAAGAAATGCTGCTTAAGCACCCAATTAATATGACCCCTCCTCAACGGGTCATTTCCCTGAATTCCCCACCTATCCTTATGAATAAACATGATGTCTTTTCCTTACCGGAAACCTTTCCAACCCCAGCAAAGCCATTGTTCAAGGAGGTGGAGTTAAACCTTACATTAAGCTTTCCCTGTCTCTGCTTGTAAGTCTCTTTCCTACAATAAACTTTTGCTTGAATGGAAAGTCTGCCTCACCTGACTATTCTCAATCTGTAGAAGGCAAGAGCCCTCTTGTGAAGGCTGAGATATGGTTGGCAATGCCTGTAACAACACAACGGCATGTAACAAGTCAGAATTGACTCACATGCAACAGGTTTTTATTGTTTTGGAGACTTGATGGCACACACCAACAACAACCTTTTAGAGAAAAGCAAGCAATGTCTGTGATTAGGAAAGAGACTCAGATTCCAACTAAAGGAATAGGAGAGTCTCTGGCTATGATACAGCAAAATGGTGGCTCTTCTGCCTGCCTTAAGGAAAGCCAGTTATTTAGATGCATAGGAGAAAGGGGGGAAAGGATTTGTAGGAATTTGGGGCATGGGGTCAAGGTTCCTGCACTTTCAGGCACTTTATTCTGCTTATCTCAAGTTGTCCTACCTCTGAGGTTTCTGGAACTTCTTTATTCTAAGAATGGCCCGCAGGGTGGGCGCTAACTACTGATTAACCTAAAAGAATGGATAGACCAAGATTAATGCGAATGACTTCTCTCCTTAAAAGGTGGAGTTTTGTTTTGTTTTGTATTGTTTTTATCTCTGGCTTCAACCAGAGATAAAAAACCTCTGAGACTTCCAGGCAATTCTTGTCTTGGGTTTATAACTGTTCTACAAAGTCTTTTAAAGTTTATAATTTGATTTAACTGTGTATAAAGAAACACTCTATTACTGTTGTTTGGTAATGTTTGTTGTTGTTGTTGTTGTCAGGTGCCATCGAGTCGGAACCGACTCATAGCGACCCCATGCACAGCAGAATGAAACAATGTTCGATCCTGGGCCAACCTCACTACCGCTGCCACACTTGATGCCATCAATGATGCCACCTGGCTGATCCATCTCGTTGGGGGTCTTGCTCTTTTTCTCTGACCCTCCACCCTACCCAGCATGACATCCTTCTCCAGCGATTGTTTCCTCCGGACAATATGTCCAAAGTAGGAGAGACGAAGCTTAGCCATCCTGGCCTCCAAGGAGCACTCTGGCTGCACTTCTTCCAAAACAGATCTATTGGTTCTTTTGGCAGTCCATGGCACTTTCAGTATTCTCCTCCAACACCACAACTCAAAGGCATCAATTCTTCTACGATGTTTAAGGGTGGGGAAATGGGGAGAAGAAAGCTCAAAGTGGATCTTAATGTGACCGTATCTTACTATATTTTGTTTAGTGGTTTTGAGTCAGTTTTGACTCACAGTGATCCTGTATAGGGTTTCCGAGGAGCGTCTGGTGTGTTTGGAAAACTGCCTTTGTGGTTAGCCGTTTAGTGCTTAATCTACACTAACACACCAGGGCTCATAGTTTAGTTATTAGGATATTGTTTTTGTTGTTGTTAAGTGCTGTAGAGTCCATTCCAACCCATAGCGACCCTGTATAGGGTTTCCAAGGAGCAGCTGGTGAGCTTGAACCACTCACTTTGCAGTCCGACACATTAGCCCACAGCGCCACACCAGGACTCAAACAAGCAGGATATTGTCTAGAAGTTGTTTTAAAACATACAATTCTAGGCAATGATGAACACAAATAGAAATTTAAACAATTTATTGTAAGTGAGTTATTGTACTAATAAATGCAAATAGAATAAGTGAATTAAAATCTCTAAGATGTTGTGCGTTGGAGTCAGTTCTGACTCATAGCAACCCTATATAGGGTTTCTAACGAGTGGCTGCTGAATTTGAACCACCAACCTTTTGGATCAAACTGACCTTGTGGTCTAGTGCTTGCCTATTTTACAGTGCCACACCAGGATTCCTAATGATTATCAAAATATTAAATACTAAATACAACGTTTAGCTCTTGTATTGTTGCTGGAAAAAAATGGGTTTTTACCTCCTTCCTATAATAGAGCCAATATTCGGAGACAGGAGTTAGAGCAAGAATGTATTCACTATTAATACTCGTGAGAACAGAAGAGTGGAAAAGCTCCCAGATCTGTCTCAATGTGGACAAAGGGAGAGGAGTTTTTAGGGATTTTAGGTATGAGGTAGGGGCCTGGAGGGAATTCAGTTGTCTATTTATTCAAGGTCCTGTTGATCAAAATGTTGCAGGAAGATGAGGCCTGAACGGGCGGAGCATTGATGTACTAACATCCTAAATGCCAGTTTTATATAAACTTTCATATTGGTCTTATATAGGATAACATAGGGCTGAATGGTGAGACCACCGTATTACTTTTTCATTCTAGATCAGCGGCTTTTTACAAAGCAGAAGAGACTGTTAGTTTCCTTTGTATGTGACCTAGGTCTCAAGGTCTTATGGGCTGGGGCCTCCTTCCTCATTCCTGGCTCTCAAGGTCTTAGGGCTAGGCTTCTAGGTCCTATGGGCAGGGGCCTACTCCCTCATTCCTAGTAAAGCTGTCTCCAGTTTACACTATCAATTTCTCCAGGTGGTGGCTATCAGTGGCTATAAAAGAGGTTTGATTTGTTTTCTTCCAGCAATATTCCTTCCTGAAATAGTCCTCAGGGCCCGATTTGACTACTAATTAAAGAATTACTTTTAGAGAAAACAATTGTATTAGGAGGGTGGGTGGGTTCCAACTCATAGTAACCTTGTATAGTGTTTCCAAGGCATGACTGGTGAACTTGAACTGCTGACCTTGACATTCAAACTAACCTTGCAGTCCAGCACATTAACCCACAGCACCACACCAGGACACCATATTGTGCTTTGGCGGGGCTATAACCCTTTTTAACACCTTAGGAGTTCTCAGTGGCCTCTTTCAGCATTATTAGGAAGCTTTTCCTACAAGACAGTCATTTGAACAGAACAAAGAAACACTTAATAGTTTAAAATCAGGAAAAGTGTGTATCACTGTTGTAATCTTTCACCATACTTATTCTATATGCTAAGCAAATAATTCAAGAAGCTGGAGTTTATGAAGAACGTAGCATCAGGATTGGAGGAAGACTCAACCAACCTGTGACATGCAGATGATACAACCTTATGTGCTGACCTCGCTTAAAAATACTTACTGATTAAAATCAAAGACCATAGCCATCAGTGTGGGTTGTACCTCAATGTAAATGTGAGAAACATTGTCAATACCCCAATATTGCCTCCATTCCTCTTGGTAACTGGCAGGAAGGTATAAACCCCAGACTAGGACCTTACTCCAAGGGGTCTCCAGAGGGAGAATTGGGGCAGACCACCTTATCCCATATGAGGTCACCAATAAATTATCATGAGTTTACAAAGTAACGCTCAAGAAATTCAATCTGTACTCATGTTAGTGAGAGTGAGGCTTTGCTAGTCAATTTTTCAAAACCGGGTGCCAAACTCAGAAGACAAGATGGGCAGGCGACCCGCATGGCTGTTTTACAAGTGTTTTTATTTCCTAGCTCAAGCGTCCCTCCTTGTTCATTGACTGAGTACTATGGGGTGAATGATCCTCCCGGATGTTGCCTATTTCCTTTTGATGGTTGCATTCTTAAAGTTTCTACTTCTTGAACATGTTCCCTTCCCCTGTTACCGGAGTCACTCTGAAGGAGTTGCCAACGCCACGTGGGTTGTAACAAAGGAAGGGCTTTATTGTGCTAGCACGTGGTTCAGTGGATTTGTATCCAGAGGCTGAGCCCCGTCTTCCCTATGTGAGGATATTTTATAGGGAATAGGGCATACATGAGTTCATTAGGGATTGGTTAGCAGGGGGCAAACAGCTTCATGGGGCTACCTGGGATTAGTTGGTTCAAACATATGATGGGGAAGGATGTATGAGCATACAAGCGAGTAGTTACAGAAGCGGAAGCAAGTAAATATTAGTTGGGGCTCTGTTCCCTCCCAGAGGTGGGTCAGGAACAGGAGATTAGCCTGGGTAATCACCTGAGACTGAGGTGGTCTGTTGCTTATTTCCTGGAATGTGAACCTTGCTCCAGGAATGAGCTATGAGCCTGGGGGACATGAGGGGCCAGCGACTATTTCCGCAGGCCTGCCTGTCTCACCTCCTCCCCTAATTCATCCTGTTTATGCATACTCCAGGTGCATGGGTTCTTGTGGTGCTATATTAGACAACAATTTATGCCTTGGCCAATTAATAACTCCTTGGACCTTTGTTTCCTTATACCTGAAGATGGACCAGTTTGGGATTTATTTCTCACAGTAAAGAAAACAAAAATCCTCACAACTGGACCAATGAATAATATCATGAAAATGGGGGAAAGATTGAATTTGTTAAACACATCATTTTGCTTGGAAGGAGCTCATAGTGGTTATGAATAGGGCTGTGAACCTCAAGGTCAGCAGTTTGAAACTACCAGCTGCTCCACGGGAGAATGATGAGGCTTTCTGCTCCCGTAAGGATTTACAGTCTTGAAAACCCTGTTCAGGGTCACTATGTGTTGGAATTGACTTAACAACAACACCACTATCAACAGTCAAGGAAGCAGCCATTAAGAAATCAAAGGACGTATTGCACTAGGCAAATCTGCTACACAAGACATTTTTTAAGTGCTGAAGAGCAAAGATGTCAATTTGATGACTAAGGTGCACCTGACCCAAGCCATGGCATTTTCAGTAACCTCATAGGCATGAGCATGGGGAGGAAAGCCAAAGACTTCCAAGAACTTTATTATTTTTTTATTTATCTCAAGTTGTGCTGATCCATAGTGGAGCTTCAGTAACCTCTTTATTCCTGGAATAGCCCTTGGGTGGGTGTTAACTACTGATTAACTTACAGGAAAGTACAGACCAAAAGATCTCTCTCCTTTCAAGATGGAGTCACTCTAGTCAGTTGTGGCTTCAATTTTGTAGTTCAAAGATCATGCTATTAACTTTATGGTATTTATTCTTTGAAATACTTGTTTCTTCACATTTTTAATAATTTGTGAAAGTTGGATAATGACTAAGGAAATGGTAGAAGCATTGATGCATTTGAGTGTGGTGTTGGAGAAGAATATTGAGGGTACCATGAACTGCTAGAAGAATGAGCAACTCTGTGTTGGAAAAATGTTTCTTAGAAGCCAGATGGTGAGACTTCACGTCTCTCATACTTTGGATGTATTATCAAGAGGGTCCAGTCCCTGGAAAAGGATATCATGACTCATGGAAAGAGAGGGATTGGATGCTGGCGGCCAAGACACAGGCTGGCAGAATGTGCCCTTTGGCTGTTTAAATTATTATATATTCCTGAGTGTTCCTGTGTACATGCTCCTCCCACCCCAAAACAAACAAAACATAACAAGGAATGGAAGCAAAAACTGGTTGAATGATGATGCACAGCAATGAAATGATGGTGTCAAACTGAGGTTCTCCCATGTAAGTGATAACTCAGTTCACAAAACAACTTCCAAAAAAAAAAGAAGGGTGTGTTTGTGTTGCTGTAGGATGCCTCTCAAATGAGCCCTTTATTTGGTCATCACTGGTCAAAATCTGAGTTAAACAATTCTCTTGCCTAGAGGAGAAATACTGGTTCCCTGGGTTTCAGGAGTGAAGTGGAGCAAGAAAGCTGGGGAGTATCAGCATCTACTTAATATACATTTGCATAATCCTTTCTTTTCCCTACCATGCTCTTGCTCTCAATGTTGCTTTATGTGTTACCCAGACAAGAGGACAGCTGATTTACTCTTTTCAAAGAATAAATATCCACTCATTTGTTAGACTAAGGAAAGGGCAAATACCATCCACTGTGAATTATCAAGAAGGATATGCTTCATAAACAGATCTTTATTTAACTGCAACTACCTCATTTATAAAGGAGCTCTGGTAGTGTAGTGGTTACAAATCGGGCTGCAAACCACAAGGTCAGCAGTTCGAAACTACCAGCCGTTCCGTGGGAGAAAGATGAGGCTTTCTGCTCCTGTAAAGATTTACAGCCTCGGAAACCCTGTACAGGGTCACTATGAGTCGGAACTGACTCCACAGCATAACAACAACAACAACAACCTCATTTATACTTTCAGAAATACCTAATACAGTAATCCTCTCATTAAGATTGTTGTAAAGTGCTGTCAAGTCGATGGTTGTAAAGTGCTGTCGAGTCGATTCTGACCCATAGCGACCCTAGTATAGGGTTTCCAAGGAACAGCTGGTGAGCTTGAACCACCAACCTTGCAGTTCAAACGGCTTTGCAGTTTGGCGCATTAACCCACAACACATAGGTCAACCCAATCTCTCCTTGAACATGAGCCAATTTGGGATGGTAGGACAGATTTTATGCTATGTGATTCCCAAGGCTAGTATGAAAGGTCATGCAGATTACACTGTTGTTAGGAAACTCTCACTCTTGCATTTTGATCATTCAATTAAAAAAAAAAAAACTATTATTAAAAACAAAGAAAAAAAAAGGATACCATGCTTGGTAAAGTGGAGGGTCAGTGAAAAAGAGGAGGAGATGGATTTGCACAGTGGCAGCAGCAATGGGGTCAAGCTTGACAAATATTGTGAGCATGGTGCAGACAGGGCAGTGTTTCGTTCTGTTGTGCATAAGGTCACTATGAGTCAGTATGGACTTGACAGTGCCTAACAACAAGTATTGATGATAACTTCTTTATAGTGAAAAGAATTTGACTGTAGATCCCCATGCATATAAAAATTATTAAGTATGTGAAAAAAACAAAGATATCAAAGAATAGACATCATAAAGTGAATCTTTGGATTATGAAATTAAAGCCACTACTGACTAAAGTGATTCCAATGTTATGGGTGCGAATCCCAAAGAAGGATGATAACCACTATAATGTCCAATTTAGAGAATTTTATTGGCACAACAAACAGATATAGCTGGACCGCAGGAGACAATAAATTCTCCCAGGCCTGCAGTGCAATAGGGAAATGGCTGCTAGTTTATATATGCTAAATTCTTGGCTCTGGGGTTTATCTAAAGGAATTTGTTGAAGCAGGGAGTTGTTGAGTACTGTTGAGTCGGTTCCAACCCATACCGAGGAGCAGCTGGTGAACTTGAACCAGTGACCTTGCAGTTCAAATGGCTTTGCAGTCTGGCACATTAACCCACAGAGCCACAGAAGCAGGGAGTAGAGAAGCAAAAATAGTAGATTAGTCAGCTCCCAGGAACACTAGATAACAATGAATAGGGTCAGTGTGACCGCAGGAGTTCACCATACAGTAAACACCATACAGTCAACACCACCTGTGAGGCTTGTTTCTGCCCTATCTGCCTCAAGGCCAGG
>NW_006408731.1:2201724-2231713 GCF_000296735.1 Chrysochloris asiatica | reverse complement strand
GGCACTTAACAACAACATATACGTGTATATGTTTAGACAATAATTTTCTGAGAAGTAAAAAACTAAAAAGCTTTGGATTTATAGAGAAATACATCAAGTTTTAGGTCAATAACTAATATGGAATCAGCATGTCAAAAACTGATGTTTTAATATTGATAGAGAGTTCTCCAAGAGCATGGAGAAAAAGAAGTTATGAATATTTAAAAAACAAAAATCTGTTTTTTGGGGTTGGGCAAATATTTGTTGTTTAGTGCCTTGGAGTCAGTCTGACTCTCCTGGATTCAGTCTGACTCTCCTGGATTTGAACTGCTGTTTGAGTTTCGCTATCCAATGCTTATTCTACACTGTAACACAAGGTTTTGTTATTGGTCTTGTTAAGTGCCCTTGAGTGGGTTCTGAGTCAAAGCAAATATAGGGTCTCTGAAGAGCAGCTGGTGGATTTGAACTGCTAACCATATGGTTCGAAGGCCAGTACTGATATGACACCGCCACCCCATGGTCATACTGCCATCAAAATCCATTTTTATTTCTTCTGAAGAAATAAACAGAAAATGAATAGAGCTCAAGTGTTTTAAAGATACAAATCTTTTTGCTCAAATTAGTTAGGAAATGCAATGCAATTATTGAGGGAGAAGGCCCCTGGCCCAAAAGACCTTGAGGTCTAAGTCACACACAAAGGAAAGGAACAGCTTCTGCTTTTGTAAAAGCCTCTTATCTAGAAACCACCAATGAGAAAGTAACATGGTGGTCTCACCACTCAGCCCGCTGTAACCCTATATAAAGCTAGTAAGAAAGCTATTTCGGGAGCTGGGCATTTGGGACATTAGTCCACCGGTTCTCTGCTGGCCGTAAAGCCTCTTCCTCTAATATCATTGGTGTTGGGATGATTTCTTTCTCTCGTTCGGACCTTGTCTTCCTGCAATATTTCCATCAAAATTCCAAAGGTTATTCATTTCCAATGTTTATTCACTAAAAAACAAAAACAAACTCCAAAACTGAAACATATAGAGTTACAATGTTTAAAACATCTTTCAGTGGAAACAGCAGTAATGGTCCCCAATGCAATAGAGAAGTTAACTTACGTTAAAGTGGTTGCTGATTGACCAGTTGATTAACAAAACTCAGTTGTCAACACCAAAAGTAAATCCTGAATTTAACAAATTGTTGTTATGTGCCGTGGAGTCGGTTCCGACTCATAGTGACCCTATACAGGGTTTCCAAGGCTGTAAATCTTTATGGGAGCGGAAAGCCTCATCTTTCTCCCGCAGAACAGCTGGTAGTTTCAAACTGCTGACCTTGTTCGCAGCCGGATCCGTAACCACTACGCTACGAGAGCTCATTTTTAAAAATTGTAATACTTGTGATGGTCAGGAGTCCTGGTGTGCCAATATAGGATAACCACAAGGTTAGTTTGAATTGAAAAGTCAGCGGTTCAAATTCACCAGCTCGTCTCAGAAACCCTATACAGGATTGTTGTTAAGTGCGGTCGAGTCGGTTCCTACTCATACCAACCCTGTATAGAGTTTCCGAGGAGCGGCTGGTGAGTTTGAACCGTTGACCTTGTTATTCTAACCGACCTTGTGGTCCAGTGCTTTATCCTACAGCACCATACCAGGACTCCGTGTAGCAGACACTAAAGGTTACATTTTTGAAAATTCATATAAAGGAAATTAATTACTGTAGGAAAGTTACAAAACTGTAACTTTGTATGAAACACGTCTTCCAACAAATTTGTCTGTATTTAACTATTCACTAATATATTGGCAGTAGTTGCAGCTGTTAATTTTATTTTTCGTGATGTTTTGAGTTTTCAACAGTATTTAGGATTATTAAAGAATTTTACAAAAACAATTCTAGTTAAAGGATTACAGAACAAAGCCTTTTTCCCGCCTCCGGAAATTTCCCTCCCCCACCAGGGCGGGACTTCCCGCCTTCTTTCTGTGGGTCTCTGTTTGGTCCGCCAACGGATGTATAAAAGCTTGCTTTGGCCATCAAGTCAGAGCGTTTATCTTCAGTACCTCATCATGTCTGGCCGTGGCAAGGGCGGGAAGGGTCTTGGCAAAGGAGGCGCTAAGCGTCACCGTAAAGTGCTCCGCGACAACATCCAGGGTATCACCAAGCCGGCCATCCGGCGCTTGGCTCGCCGTGGAGGCGTGAAGCGCATCTCTGGCCTCATCTATGAGGAGACTCGCGGCGTCCTGAAGGTCTTCTTGGAGAATGTGATCCGGGACGCCGTCACCTACACCGAGCACGCCAAGCGGAAGACAGTCACCGCCATGGATGTGGTCTACGCGCTGAAACGGCAGGGGCGCACCCTATACGGGTTCGGCGGCTAAATGTCTTGGAGGTCTAGTCTTGCATAACAACAAAAGGCCCTTTTCAGGGCCCCTCATTCTCTCATTTGAGGAGCCGTAATGCAGATTTGATTAGCGTTTCTCCGGGGTATTCTCTGGTCTGCCATTTCACAGGACTATTGTCTTTTAAATTTTTGTTTACATTAGACACCAGCTTTCAATAGAGTCGAATTTGCTGTTTTTGAAAACAATAGAGCTTGAGAAAACTCAAGTCTCTAAAACCAGTATGACTTCCCTGGCCTTGAGGCAATAGGGCAGAAACAAACCTCACAGGTGGTGTTTACTGTGATTAGGAACCCCAGGCATTCTTTCAGAGTAGTCAAAGTAACTATGTGCCTAAGGACTCTGCGCCATTATATCTGAATTAATGTCTTGTTATTCGAGCTCATACGGTCACAGTTATTTATCTAGTTTTCTTGTAAGCAAACTAATCCACTATTTTTGCTTCTGTGTAGAACCCGAGCCAAGAATGCAGCATATATGAACTAGCAGCAATTTCCCTATGGCACGGCAGATTTAAGAGAATCCAGTTTCCCTGCCGTCCGGCACTAGCTCTTTGTTGTGCCAATACAATCCTCTAAATTGCACGTTGTACATCTTAGCTTGTTTAAATTGCGGCAGCTTGGCGCATGATTGCCAGGTAGCACTAGTTTGAGGGTAACGGTCCCAAGTCTTTAGCCAGTTTTTCACGGTCCCAAGTCTTTAGCCAGTTTTTCACGGGAACATTTACTGTGTAGATGTTGAGTGTTGTGCCCTCGGTTACCACTCAAGGAATCCTGTTTAACGTTTCCGAGGTGTGGCTGGTGGTTTTGAGCTGCTTTGAAGTTAACAGTCTAGTGCTTGCAGCGTTATACCAGTGGATGTAAGTGCGGTCCAGTCGCTTTTGACTTTTAGCGACGTTGTATAGGATTTGGAGGCCTGGTGTGGCCTTTGCAGGATAAACTGCTGGATTGCAAGGTCGGTTTGAATCTCAAGGTCGGTGGTTCAAACCCATTAGCCGCTCCTATAAAAAACCTATACAGGGTAGCTATGATTTGGAACTGGCTCGAAGGCATTTAACAACATAGGATTTCCAAAAAGCAGTTGGTGGGTTTGAACCACTGGCCTTGTAGTTAGCAGCTAATTGTTTATTCTAGAAGTAACTTGTTATGTGCCATGGTGTCAGTTCCGACTCATAGCGACCCTGTACAGGGTTTTCGAGGCTGTAAATCTTTATGGGAGCAGAAAGTCTTATCTTTCTCCCGTGGAACAGCTGGTAGTTTCGAACTGCTGACCTTGTGGTTCGCAGGCCAATTTGTAACCACTACGCTACCAGAGCTCCTTATCATGTAAAATAAATTGCTATTTTTTTTATCTTTAAGGTGTTAAAGTAGGAAGGGGCATCAAACTCACATCAGGCTTAGACTCCACTGACAAAAAGGTTTTTTTTTGTTGTTGTTTTTTAAAGCAACTATGGAGTTTGAGTCCCAGAAAGGACAAATAATTGAATGAAATTGTCACAACAAGCATTAAACAATGGAGATATAAATTAATATCTATTGAACAACGATGTTCATAATGAGCACTCAGAGTCCTGGTGTGTTGCTGTTGGCTAATGTTCTGGCCTGAAGGTGGCTTGAACTGCAAGGTTGGAGATTCAAGTTCACCAGCATCTCCTGCGAAACTCCAGACAGGGTCGCTATGGGTCTGAGCTGACTGGAAGGCACCTAAAGACAACTGGTGCAGCACTATAGGATAGCAATGGACTGCAAGGTCGGTTTGAACCACAAGGTCGGGGTTCAAACTCACCAGATGCTCCTTGGAAATCCTATACATAGGATGGGAATCCTCTCTTTGTCACTTAACATTGCATGATAGTGAACCACAAGGTTGGCAGTTCAAATCCACCAGCTGCTTCTTGGAAACCCTATACAAAGAATCGCTGAGTCAGAACCTACTAGAAGGCACTTAACACAATTTTATGATGTTGATAAAATGATGCAACATCAATGATGCCAAATAACTCAGGCGGAGCAATTAAAATAACATGAAATCATAGACAAGAAAAAGAATCCATATGCAGCGAAAAGAAATCTGGACCAGTTGAGTGCAGATGTGTTTTATTTACACAGATTTTTTCATTTCATTTTTTGTCAATCATTGAAAAACATTTTTTTAATAAGAATAATACGTATTTTTTTTTACCTCTGGAATAATTGTTAGACCTGGTAACTGCTAAACGGGCCCACATAATTTTGTGGGAGAACAGGAAGAATAATCTGTTTAGAAAAACAATGTTTTACAACTTTATTACCAAAGCAATGCAATATGGCAAAATGTTTCTCCGTGGATTGTTGTTGTTGTCAGGTGCCATCGAGTCAGAACCGACTCATAGCGACCCCATGCAGAGCAGAACAGAACAATGTCCGATCCTGGGCCAACCTCACTACCGCTGCCACACTTGAGTCTATCAATGATGCCTCCTGGCTGATCCATCTCGTTGGGGGTCTTCCTCTTTTTCTCTGACCCTCCACCCTACCCAGCATGACATCCTTCTCCAGCGATTGTTTCCTCCGGACAATATGTCCAAAGTAGGAGAGACGAAGTTTAGCCATCCTGGCCTCCAAGGAGCACTCTGGCTGCACTTCTTCCAAAACAGATCTATTGGTTCTTTTGGCAGTCCATGGCACTTTCAGTATTCTCTTCCCCGGGGAAGGTCTGAGATAATATATATACTAATCATTTTAGTTGTGTGAATTTGGGTTATTACATATCTTCTGGGCCTTAGTTTCTTTATATAATTTATGTGATGGTGATCTGTCAAATGAGATGATAAAGTGCTTAGAACAGTGCCTGACACAATATGAATTAATTGCTTATTTACATTCATTTATGGCTAGCTAAAAATTTTATTTGATTTTGTAAAAGGCAATTTTTCCAACAATCATGATCTGGTCCTTAAGATTCAGCCACTCGCCGTGTGACTGGATTTAAAAGAGGCCTAGTCTCAGTGACCTCTTTTAGGCCTCTTGTAAATTCAGTCTCAGTGACAGGAGTCCTGGTGTGGCACTGTGGTTTAATGTGCCACACTGTAAAGCCACTTGAACTGCAAGGTTGGTGGTTCAAGCTCACCAGTCACTCTTTGTAAACCCTATACAAGGTCGCTATGGGTCAGAACCTACTCTACAGCATTTAACAAGTCTCAGTGACACAGTGGCAGCAACAATGGGTTCAAACATAACAATTGTGATTGTTATGTTTGAACCCATTGTTCAAACACTACCTTAGCACAGGACTTGGTAGTGTTTCATTCTGTTGTGCAAAGTTGCTATGACTCGGAACTGATTTGATAACTCTGGATTGCAGTAGTTGACTGTCACAGATAGTCAGAGAGGGATGCCAGGTGCAGCTTCCAGGAGGGGTGGTTCACAATACTAACTATATAACTATTGTATTAGGATGGTATTTTGCTTTGGTAAGACTAAAAACCCTTTTAGCACCTTGGGGGATTCTCAGTGCCCCATTTCAGTGTCAGCTTTAAATAAGTAAACATACCCCAAAATTCTGACTCACAGAAAGATATGAAGTGACAATTATTTTTTGTTTTATAAACAGGATACACGTCCAATCCAGGAATTCAAGTTCTTATCTTTCTCCCAAGAGAGGATTTAGATAAAAATTCATGGGTTTATTTTTATCTATGCTTGGTGACTGAAAGATTGTTGCATAAATAAATATTGTTTATAAACTAGGTTGCATAGTTGGAGTTAAGAAGTCACAAACTACTTGGATTTCCTTTCCAGATATGCTGGGGGAAGTGCCCCTAAAAAAGAAACCACTGTCTTTATTTACTCCACAAACTTAGCAAATAGAAAAAGGCATTGTAAGAACTAAATGCCTTGAGAATTAGAATGGATCAACATGAATTTGGCAATTTCACTGGTTTTTCAAGACTCTACCTGGTAAAGGATTATTCATTAGTATAATCAGGAAAGTCCTTCACTGGTAGCATTTTTAATATTATTTAATTACTCTGACATGCTATTTTATAGATAGAGCCGATATCTATCTATCTATCTATCTATCTATCTATCTATCTATCTATCTATCTATCTATCTATCTATCTATATTAGCTATGGTTGAATATTCTGCTGGGGCAGAATATTGAAAGCAACATGGAATATCATAAGAACAAACAGGTCCATATTGGAAGAAGTACAGCCACAATACTACTTAGAAGCCAGAATGGTGAGACATCATCTCTCATACTTCAGACATTTTCTAAGGATGGACCAATCCCTGAGAAGGACATCATGCTTGCTAAAGTGGAGGGTCAGCAAAAAAGCAGAAGACCTCCAATGAGATACACTGGCACAGTGGTAGCATCAGGGGGCTCAGGTACAAACGTTGTGAGGATGACACAAGACTGGGCAGTGTTTTGTTCTGTTGTGCATAGGGTCGCTGACTCAGAACCAAGTTGATAGCACTTAACAACAACAACAATATGTTTTCTATGGAGTCCTGGTGGCACTGTAGGATAAGCATTGGACTGCTAACTGCAAGACTGACAGTTCAAACCCACCAGCTGTTCCTCAGAAACCCTGTTCAGGGTTGCTATGAGTTGGAACTTACTTGATGGCACTTAACAGCAACACGTATTTCCTATCATTGTTGTTGTTAAGTGCCTTTGAGTTGGTTCTGACTCATAGCAAGTCTGTATAGGGTTTCTGAGGAGGAGCTGGTGAGTTTGAACCATCAAGCTACCTTACAATTCAAATGACCTTGTAGTCAGTGCTTATCTTACAGTTCGCCACAATATTCCATATTATTTGAAAGTTATTCTAACAATTTATCAGCTCTTTATAGAATATTTTTCTAAATTGTATGGAGTTAGTTGGAAAAAGAGAGCAACAACAACAAAAATGTTTCCAAGGCATTAGTAAAAAACCTGTTGTTGTTAAGTGCTGTCAAGTGAGTTCTAACTCATATCGACCCTGTATAGGGTTTCCTAGGAGCAGTTGGTGGGTTTGAACTACTGACCTATGGTTCACAGTCCAGCACCACACCAGGAGTCTCTAGCCATAATAAAATCAGTTTATTCAGTCCGAAGTGATTATTTCTTGCTTTGTTTGTCTAGGGTTAAGCAAGCTACTTCCATGATTTCCTAGAAATCTTAAATCTTTCCTGTGGTAGAGCCTGATAGATGTCTGGTATGTTGTTACTGTTGTTAAGTGCCGTCGAGTCGGTTCCAACTCATAGTGACCCTGTATAGGGTTTCCAAGTAGCAGCTGGTGAGCCTAAACCTCCAACGTTGTGGTTCAAACCAACTTTGCAGTTCAACACATTAACCCTCAGCGCCTTCTTCTTGTTTCTGACTTGGTTCTGTGTCATCTTCACAATTGTTATGTTTGAACACACTGCTGTTGCCACTGTGTCAATCCATTTAATCAGAGATCTTCCTCTTTTCACCTCCTTTACCAAGCATGATGCCCCCTTCTTCAGGGACTGGTGTCTCCTGATAACATGTCCAAAGTATGAGGGATGAAGTCTCGCCATCTTGGCTTCCAAGCAGCATTTTGGTTGCACTGCTTTTAAGACAGATGTTTGTTCTGAGCGTCCATGTAACGTTCAATAGTCTTCTCCAATAATATGATTCAAATGCATCAATTCTTCTATGGTCTTCCTTATTCACTGCCCAACTTTTAAATGCATATGAGACAACTGAAGACACCATGCTTGAGTCAGATGCACCTTAGTCCTCAAACTAACATCTTTGCTCTTGAACACTTTTAAGAGGTCTTGTGCAACAGATTTGTCCAAGGCAATACATTGTTTGATTTCTTGACTACTGCTTCCATGAGTGTTGATTGTGGATCCAAGCAAAATTAAGTCTTTGTTAACTTCAAGGTTTTTTCTCCATTTATCATTATTTATTGGTCCAGTGGTGAGGACTTTTGTTTTCTTTACACTGAGGTGCAGTCCATACGTAGACAGTATCTTTGATCTTGATCAAAGCCCTTTTCACTTCCAGCAAGCAAAGTTGTATCATCTATCTATTTGTGGGCTATTAATGAGTCTTCCTCCAATCCTGATGCCATTCTTCTTCCAATCCTGATGTCATTCCAGTTAATTGGATTGTTTTCTCAGCATGCAGATTGAATTAAATATAGTGAAAGGATACAATCCTAGGGCACATATTCCTGATTTGTATCTCCTTGCTCTATTAGATGTCTGGTTGTTGTTGTTGTTGTTAAGTGCCTTCGAGTCGGTTCCAACCCATAGCGACCCTATACAGGGTTTCCGAGGCTGTAAATCCTTACAGGAGCAGAATGCCTCATCTTTTTCCCACGGAACAGCTGGTAGTTTCGAACCGCTCACCTTGCGGTTCGCAGTCTGGTATAGCCCTTTATTAAACTTCTTTGATGCTGCTTCTGGAAAATTCAATTTCAGTTCTGTATTTTGTAGCAGGGGCCTTTAGATAAGTGTAGAGAAAACCAAGATCCATCTGTTAATGATAGAACAGTATATATCTGATTAATTTATTATATAAATCGACATATCAATACGGAGAAGGATAGATTCATCTACTTAGGTATGATACTATGAATATAAAGGACAGTGATAACCCTCAGGACCTTTTGAATTTTTGCTATAACTGCCAGCAATTGACAAAGTTAGCTGTATGAACAAAATTAATTTGTTGGCATTTTCTGTATTAGTCTTTTATCTGAACAGTAGTATTTTCTATACAATGTGTTATATTTTGGGCTGCTAACTGCAAGCAAAATCAGCAGTTTGAAGCTACCAGTTACTTTGTGGGAAAAATATGATGCTTTTTGCTCCTGTAAAGATTCGCAGCTTTGGAAATAATATTCAGGGTTGCCATGAGTCAGAATAGACTCAACAGCACACAGCAGCATACAATTTTATAAGTATAATAATTAAACATTTATGTTAATAATGCTTTATCAGATTTAAAGACATACAGTTTCTATTTTCATTTGGCCCATTTTTTTTCATACTGTACAATATATTACAGGGCAACTCTCATAATTGTACATACCTGGACTCCTGCCTGGTGTAACCCTACTCCTGTAGTATCAGCATTTGATTGTGAACCACAAGGTTGGTAGTTCAACCCCACCAAGCTGCTTCTTGGAAACCCTATGTAGGATTTCTATGAGTTGGAACTGACTCAACTGCACTTAACAACAAATTAAAAACAAGAGCCTGGTGTGGAACTGTAGGATAAGCACTGAACTGCTAGCCACAAGGTCGGTGGTTCTAACTCATCAGACAATCCTTGGAAACCCTATACAGGGTCCCTGTGAGTTTGAACCAACTCAATAGTACTTAACAAACACAACAACATCCCATCTTTAACACCTTTATTGGAGTTCTGGTGTGGCGCTGTAGAATAAAACTGGAGAGCTAACCACAAAGTCCACATGGTTGGCAGTTCAAACCTACTGGCTACTCCTTGGAAACCCTATTTAACAGCACTTAACAAAGATTAAAAACAAAGTATACTTTCTCTTATGCACTGACAGAAAAAAAATATTTAATTTGACCTAGTAGCCTACCTGGGAAACTCTAGCGCTAGTTTAGATATATATACTACTTTGTTTTATTATTCAATCAATGCTTGGAGTTTTGATTAGGAAAATCTAATATTTCAAATATTTCATTACATAAAGATTTCTAAAGATAAATGGTTAAACATTAGCTATAAAATTGGCATTTAAATTATGCACAGAATATTTAGCTTTTGTTTTCTTTTTCTTAAACAAATTTTTGTCAAAAATTACACAAGAAATCAATCAGTGTAAAACTACAAATATAGGCATACCTTAGCGATATTGTGCCTTCAGTTCCAGACCACTTCAGTAAAGTGAATATCATAAAAAAGCAAATGTAACTAAATTTTTTGTTTTCTAGTGCATATACATGTTTACACTATAATGTAATCTATTCAATGTCCGATAGTAATATGAAAATGTTTGAAATACTCTAACAATTATAAAAATGTGATACAGAGACATGAAGTGAGCACATGATTTGGAAAAATGGTTCCCATAGAACTGATACATTTGGCTCATGGTGTTGGAGGAGAATATTAAAAGTGCCATGGATTGCTAGAAGAATAAACAAATCTGTGTTGGAAGAAGCACAATCAGAATGTTCCTTAGAAGCCAGGATGGACAGACTTCATCTCATACTTTGAGATATTATCATATTATCAGGAGAGCTCAGTCCCTGGAGAAGGCTATCATGCTAGGTAAAGTGGATGGTTAATGAAAAAGAGGAAGATCCTCAACTAGATGGCCTGGCATAGCAGCAACAGCAATGGGCTCAAGTTTAGCAATGTTTGTGAAGATGGTGCAGGATTGGGCAGGGTTTCATTCTGTTGTGCTATGAGTTGGAACAGACTTGATGGCACCTAACACCACCACCACAATGAGCAGGGTTCCCACAAATCTTCAGTTTGTAAAAAAAAATGCAATAGTTGTGGAGTGCAATAAAGCAACGCACAGTAATACAAGGTATACTAGCAGTAATAGACCTTCAGAAGATTGACTCTTGCTGAAATAACGGAGTGCTATATATTCTCTATATCTTCCAAACAAGAAAGTTTTTTTGTTTTGTTTTGTTTTAGGTACATGGTGCCAAAACATTTCTGCTGTTTTTGTTATTTTTCCCCATTAACTTTACAAAAAAATTTTTTTAAGTTTGTTTTTTAACTCTTCTTAAATATTAGATTTGTTGCAAAATATCATTTTAGCAAGCGATGAATCTTCTAAGAGCAAGTGTAGAAAGAGAAAAAGTTTTAAAAACTCATTATTTTAGAGTTAGTTGGGCCAAGATAAGGAGTTACTATATAAGCTAAATATCTTACTTTGCAAGAACTGAAAACACCTTTATCTCAACCCCAATCTTATAAAACAGAAATTTTAGTTTATAGTTTACAAGATTGCCACATAAGATTCACCCTAGAAATCAAGGAAAGGAGTTCCACGGTTTTAACAGCTTTTCAATGTGGGTTTGAATCATAAGGTCAGAGGTTCAAATCTAATAGCTACTCCTTGGAAATCCTATACAGGGTCTGTATGAGTCAGAAGCGACAGGCACATAACAACAGCTTACACAGACACTCCTCAGCAAAACTATTCAATTGGCTCCAGCGAGTTTTCACCTGGGAAGCCCTGGGGATTTTGCAGTCTCTCAACTGAGTCCAAGGTAAAATGCAGAGTTTTCTTGCTTCAACCAATTTAACTTTTTTTTTCTTGCAGGAAAATATTTTCTGTGAATTTCCTCAGATCTTTAGAGCTTCGGGAATTTGGGTTATGGCTAGACTGTAGATGAAATATATATGAGCCATTTTTAAATACCAGAGGACTGGTTCTGAGCAGAATCTTTATGTTGCTCCCCCCTCTTTGTTGTTGTTGTTAAGTGCCATCGAGTCGGTTCCGGCCCATAGCGACCCTGTACAGGGTTTCCGATGGTGTACATCTTTACGGGAGTAGAAAGCCTCATCTTTCTCCCACGGAGCAGCTGGTAGTTTCGAACCGCTGACCTTAAGGTTTGCAGCCCGATTCGTAACCACCACGCTACCAGAGCAGCCCCCTCTAGGTTATAACTAAATCATTTATTCATATTATAATTTTATATTGATTGTTGCAGTTCTAACGTAGAGTTAAGATGCTGATTTGAGTGTCTCCAAGACCATTCGTTCTGTTTTGGTGCTTTTGGCAGGAGTGGAAGGCTGTTGCAGTCTTTGGTTAAGTGTTCCCGTGTTAACTGAGGCAAAGCCAGTGGTTGGAATCTACCAGCCTCCCTGCAGAAGACCTAGCAATTAAACATTCCAAGCCTTCCTGATTGATACGGGTGTGCTAACTAAACAAGGAGTCAATGACACACTTGGTTTAATCAAAAGGAAACTTGAAATAAGGCCCCATGCATACTGCATGTGCCTGCTCTATCTCCTGAATAAAGTCCCAGGTACCTCATGTATTTCTCATTTGTTTCATCCTTCTATATTTAATAAACAATATTTTGCAATTCTCGACTATTCCATGTTTTTTTGACTCTTAGCCTCCCTGGGGTTTCTAAAAAGCATCCGGTGTGTTTGAACCGCCGCCGACCTTGCATTTAGCAGTCCAGTACTTTTTATCTAAACAGAGCCACATCATAACTACATTCCTTTAGCTCGCCCACCAACACAAGCAATTTACATATCACCTGCTTGTAATTTAACCTGCTCTTAAAATGAGGGCATTCAGTCCGGTTAAGTGTCCTCGAGTCAATTCCGACCCATAGCAACCCGGCAGAGGGTTTCCAAAGACCAGCTGGTGAGTTTGAACCGCCCACTTTGAAGCCTGGCGCATTACCCACAGTGCCACACCAGGACTCCAGCAACCAGATAGTGAACGCCAAATAATTTTAATTTCAGGTGTGACACTTTGGGATAATGCTCTGAAATGCAAAGTCAAACTCTAGGTTGGTGGCTCAGTCACTCCTCGGAAACCCGTTTCGCTACCGGCCAGCACAGACTCGACAGCATTTAACAGCTTAGTTTTAATTCAATTAGATCCTAGGAACTGCATGTTAAGTTTAGCAGTTCCACCTTCTGCTTCACAAAACGAATTCATGGCAACAAAGGGAAAGGCTCACAAACCCAAGTCAATCCCAGTCACAGTGACCTTATAATAGTGCAGGGAAGGGTTTCCAAGGGCACAAGTCAGAGATGCTTTTCAATTACTGCCCTTATGAATGAGTTCAGCGCTATCCTTACTGTGCCACAGCATCAACCCATAGAAGTGCCAGATCAGCACCACAGCTCTTCAAAGAAAAAGGAGGGGCCCTAAAAAGGGCCGTTGATTTGAGATTAGTGAAAACACTCTCAACACTTAGCCGCCGAATCCATAGAGGGTGCGCCCCTGGCGTTTCAGCGCATAAACCACGTCCATTGCAGTAACTGTCTTTCGCTTGGCGTGCTCGGTGTAGGTGACGGCGTCCCGAATCACGTTCTCTAGGAAGACCTTCAGCACGCCGCGAGTCTCCTCATAGATGAGGCCCGAGATGCGCTTCACTCCTCCACGGCGAGCCAGGCGCCTAATAGCGGGTTTGGTGATACCCTGGATGTTATCGCGAAGCACTTTACGGTGACGCTTAGCGCCTCCTTTACCAAGACCTTTTCCACCTTTACCACGGCCAGACATCGTAAATGATACTAGACTTCAGTGTCTTGTCGCCATCGGTCTGCAACAGTCTTTTATATATCCATTGGCGGACCGAACTGAGAACCTTAAAGGCGGGAAATCCTGCCCCGGTGGGGGAGGGATAGCTGCGGGGGCGGAGAAAAGGCTTTGCGTTCTTTCGGCAGAGTTATGTAACATGGTAACTACTTTATTTTGCTACTGTGGTTTTGTGTTTCAGGTTTTAAAAAAAATTGTTTTTGAATGCAAAAGCAAAACCTAAGTGGAAAATTAAAAACGGTTCAACCAACAAAGAATTAACGCTTTACCTCACCACACATGCGGAGTCCTGGTGTGGTGCTGTGGGTTAATGTGCTGGACTGCAATGGCGGTTTGTACGGTAAGGTAAGGGCGGCGGTTCAAACTCACCAGCCGCTCCTTGGAAACCCTATACACGGTCGCTATGGGTCGGAACCGACTCAACGGTACTTAACAATCAGTTGGAAATAATCAATTCGACAGCACTTAACAGCAACGACATCTAACAAGTTTTCCAAAAAAGCGATTTTCAATATTTCCTTATGCATTCATTTGAAGTCTGCTTAGTACAATTTTAACTAATTCCCAAAGCAAGTCATTTTTTATTAAATCCCGTCGAATCAGTTCCTACTCATAGCGACCCTATGTAGGGTTTCCGAGGAGAGGCTAGTGAGTTTGAACTGCTAACCTTGAGGTTCAAACCACCGCATCTTGAAGTTCTAGCCAAACTTGCAGTCCAGTGTTTAACCTACAGCGCCACATCAGAACTCCAGCAAGTCATTAGGAGTTATTTTTATATTTCTAAATTCATCGTGTCTGCTCCCATAAAGATGTAAAGCCTCGGAAACCTATATAGGTTCAGTATGAGTCAAAACAGACTCAACAGCACCTAACAATGAAGTCAACTTCTTCACAGTTACTGAAAGGTGTATTTTATTGCATCGATGTTATAAAATAGCAAAATTATAGAGATTTCACAATTTGGTACTGCAGGTCTGTCCTCATTTTTCTTTGCAAAACTTCATAGGTTAGTTTCATCAAGATTTTTTTTCTGGGGAAACTTAGAATCATTTTGTGAAGTTTGAAAACAATTTCCTTTGTGATTTTAATCATAATGATTTGACTAAAGTGCGTGGTTCTCATACAATATTTAGTATAGCTTTATTTACTTGTTTATCTGGAGCCTTGGTGTGGCGCTGTGGGCAAATGCTGCAAAGTCGTTGGAACTGCAAGGTCCATGGTTCAAACTCCCCAGCTGCTCCTTGGAAACTTTACACAGGGTTGCTGTGGGTCAGAATCGACTTGATGGCATGTAACAGCACTTGATTATTTTGCTACAAAATTCGTATTTTTTTCATGTTATGGATATATATTTTTTTAATTCAGATTGAGAAGGACCACTATAGTCTCACAACCCAAAGAAAATGACATTTAACAATATTGGAAAATCATTAGAATTAATTGTATTTGCATTAGAAACTTTTTTTTAAATCAAGGCAAAGACCCAGCGACATATTGACTTGTGCCTTTGGCGCTGCTTGAGGGGGAAGTCACTGAGGGGTTTCTATTAAGCATTTCATTTTCCATCACCAACTGCAAGAGAACATTTAGTAAGTTAAACTAATACTTTCATATTTTAGAGCCTCCATGGCACAAGATCTTGGTGTGGTGCTGTAGGATAAGCACAAGACTGCTAACTGTACTAACCACAAAGGTTCAAACCTACCAGCTGCTCTTGGAAACCCTATACAGGGTTGCTATGAGTCACAAACAACAGCACATAAAAACATAGCACAAGGAAGACTGTATAATATTGATCTGCTGAGTCTAGAAAGAGAAGAAACTGAAAAACTGACTTTGAGCACACCAGAGACTTATTTTCATTAGTGAAAGCAAGGAAGGTGAAGTTGTAATTCTCATATAGCAGTATGTGTTAAATAAAAGACTAATAAGCTTGACTTGTATTTTTGAGCTTTTAGTATGATACAGTTATCTAGAAGATGGGCATCCCACGTTTGGACAGCGGCACGATTTCACCGCTTGCCATAGGTGCTGATTTTCCTAAGTACAATTCTGTGTGACGTTCTAACATTAATGACCATTTAAAAACTCCTGTAACTATTTTACTGTACCCTTTTTGCTTCAATGGTTTGCTTTTTAGAGATTAGTTAAAAGATTAAATTTTGGAGTTAGAAAAACCTGTTTTCAGATTAAATCTTCTCTACTGACGTCAGCTGATTTGCTTATGCTTTCTACATGTGTGCTTGTCATCTATAAGTGGGATTGGGATAGTAACAAATCATTACCTATGGGGTTACTCTAAGAATTAGTGCAGATAATTTAAGCAAAATTCTTGGTACAGAGCCTACTTCTTATCAAGTTTTTACTACAATTTACTTTTAGTATGTGTTTTCACTTATAATTAACTGAGTCAACATCTATTTTAAACATGTTTATAGATTTTTATTGCAATTTACTTTTAGTTTAAAAGTTTTAATGTTTATTGGCCTGAAACAAAAAAAAAAAACAAACATCTATTATCTTGTTCTTCTGTGTAAATTTCAAATGCATGTATGCAAGTGTTTATCAGGTATTGTATGTTTTAAAATACGTTGTAATTAGCATTTTTTACAGCTAAATAGGAGTTCTGAGCAAAAGCTTGGACTGAGAGGTTCAAAGAAACCTAGAGAGAGGTACCTTGAATAGACTTGATGACAACTAAGAACATTAATAAAGCTAGGAATATAATATCTAAATATATGTGGAGAAGGATCACATTAGTTGGCTCATTATTGTTCCTTGTTTGCAAAATCCCACTGAAACACTATCAGCATACTAGTAAAGTTCGTATTTTCATATATATCGTTGCAATAGTAAGCATAGTTTAAAGCCTGAAAAAGGAAAAAGCTATAGACGCACAAAAAGCAACCATATCTAACTCGATGGCACTTAACCATCCACATAACCACTCCACACCTTGTATAAAACTGTAGGATAAACCTGGACCCAAGGGTCGGTTGGAATCTGGCATTACAGCACTTAACTCAGCATAACCACTCCAACACGTGCCTCAGCAGTCACACTAGCTACAGAGGGCTTTCAATTCATCATCAGGTAATGTCTACGTTTCCTCAGGAAGACATTTTCTAAAAAGCTCTTACCGAATTTAGTTATTTGTATTATATTTCTAATCCATTAAAATAAACTTATATGCAGTCCCTATGTTGAAATCTCTACAATCACACGCAAATAATTTTCCTTCGAATGAAACAGAGTAGTTAAAACATTCATATTCCTATAATTACTTGGTTTTCTCTTCTAGTGCTTCCTCCTACAGCATCTCATCTGTCCTTTTACTTTCATCGTTGTACCTGGCATGCTGCATAGGTATTTAGGATTTCAGTTTATTAGGAGGGGAGAGGGGTAGATGGTCTATAAACTCACAAAAGGTTATTTCAATAGGATGAGATCATGCAGCACAGCTCATCTTAGTGAGAAAGTGGGTGGCTCTGAAAAGAGCCTTTGGCTTGGATGGGAGATTTCAGTTGCTCTAAAGTAATGCTGGTTTAATTTACTTGCCCTTGGCCTTGTGGTGGCTCTCGGTTTTCTTGGGTAGCAGCACAGCCTGGATGTTAGGCAGGACTCCTCCCTGGGCGATGGTAACCTTGCCAAGCAGCTTGTTGAGTTCCTCGTCGTTGCGGATGGCTAGCTGCAAGTGGCGAGGGATGATACGAGTCTTCTTGTTGTCGCGGGCTGCATTGCCGGCCAACTCCAGGATTTCGGCTGTCAGGTACTCCAAAACCGCCGCCAGGTACACTGGAGCGCCAGCGCCCACGCGCTCAGAGTAGTTCCCCTTGCGGAGCAGGCGATGCACACGGCCCACTGGAAACTGGAGCCCTGCCCGAGAAGAGCGAGTCTTGGCCTTAGCGCGAGCCTTGCCGCCCTGCTTACCACGCCCAGACATGGTTCTGTTACAGTAAACAGCAAAGTTAAGATGCGAGCTTCAAACCCTAGAGCTACGGTATTTATAGCCATTGCTAGGCGCAAAAATGAAGCTTTGCCATTGGTTAACAATCATACATAGGCGTAAGCCAATGAAATCGTGGTTTCTAAATACACTTAGTTTGATTGGACAAAGTTAACGTATGACCTATACAGGAGGCTAGAAGACACAACCTCACTTTCGTTCTTGTTTCTCTCTGGCACTTTCGCAGTTTAGTGTCGACCATGCCTGAACCCGCCAAATCAGCTACAGCTCCGAAGAAGGGTTCCAAGAAGGCAGTTGCCAAGGTGCAGAAAAAAGATGGCAAGAAGCGCAAGCGCAGCCGCAAGGAGAGTTACTCAGTTTACGTGTATAAGGTGCTGAAGCAGGTCCACCCCGACACCGGCATCTCGTCCAAGGCCATGGGCATTATGAATTCCTTCGTGAACGACATCTTCGAACGCATAGCGGGCGAGGCGTCTCGCCTGGCGCATTACAACAAGCGCTCGACCATCACGTCCCGGGAGATCCAGACAGCCGTGCGCCTGCTTCTGCCGGGGGAGCTGGCCAAGCACGCCGTGTCCGAGGGTACCAAGGCCGTCACTAAGTACACCAGCTCTTAAGTGAGCAACCGCTCCGACACCATTCATACCCTAACGGCTCTTCTCAGAGCCACTCAATCTTCCAAAGAACTGGCACTCACCTTTTTCTTAATTCTCGGTAAGTGCTTGATATCTGCTACAAAGAAACTGCCCAGTTTTTAAATTTACATCTTGTTAAAAAATGACTGCGTTGTATGTCATTATACTGTAGCAACGCTTGAAAACATTTTGTATAGCATTATGTCAAGAATCACGCTTCATTTAGACTGTAGGATAAACACCGGGCTTAACCACAAGGTTGGCGGTTCAAACCTACGTGCCGCTTCTCTGAAGCCTAGTATGGGGTGTCACTTTGAGTCTTGACTGACTCGATGGCACTGAAAACAAATTGAAGTGCTCCTGACTGCAAAGTCAGCGTTAAAGCCCGCCAACTAATCCTCTAGTGAACAATGAGGCCAGTCCCATCAAGATTTAGTCTTGGAAACCCTAAGGAGCAGTTCTGTGCCCTATAGGGTCTTTGAGTTGTAAATTACTCTATGGCAGTTAGAAGCTTTAGTTGAGCAAGCGGTTTAGTAACTTGATTGCTAATTGAGAGGTTAACACTGATGTGAGAGAAAGACTTGATTCTGTTCCTAGAAGGTCGCGTGAGGCCACAAATAGTCGGGATCGACTTGACTGGATCCAGTAACAAAATCAATTTAGTTTTGGGTTGATGCTGGCTCTCCTTGCAGAGTTCGGATTTGTGTAATTTTAAATCAAAGGAAAGGAAGTTTGAACCGGATTCCAATACTCACAAGTCTTCAATGGTGTGTTCGTGTCCACAGCCAATCCCGAAGCTGCGCGGGCAGTTTGAATTTGTCAATCGGTTTCCTTTTTTTGAGTCTTCTGATTGGGGGATGCACTAAGGATTCCGGGTAGTACGGGATAGTGGGAGGAATTGTGACATTTTGCCCGCTTACATGAATCTTGTGAAATTTTTCCTCAGGAATGGAATTTGTTTCTACTCTCTGGTGTGGTTAATACGCAGGACTGCTAAATCAGTTTGATCTGCAAGGTTTGGAACTTCAAGCTCACCGGCCGCTCCTCGGGAAACCTTGTAGAGTCGCTATCGGTCGGAACTGAATCTAAGGCACTTAACAACAACCTACCCTTAACCTGCTTTCAAAGGAGCCGGAGTAGCAATAGTGGATGGATTATGAGCTATGCTGCTAACAGCAAAGTCAGCAGTTTGAATCCTAGTCGTTCTGCGGGAAAAAGATGAGGCTTCTGTGAAGATTTACAGCCTCGGAAATCCTATTCTGGGTTGCTATGAGTCGAAATTGACTCGATGGGACACAACCAACACCACCTTCATTCAAAAAAGGTTTCCACCTTCCGGGAAGTTTTTCTCCATTATTTGGGAAAGCATTATTATTATTTTTTAAAGACCACTTTGCTGGTAGGATTTATTCTTCGCTGTTGCCTTTTCTCTTTCTCTAGCAAATGGAAGAATTTTCCAAAGAAAATGAGAAAGCAGGGGAAGGACTGTTTCCCACCTTCCTACCAACCCCCCAACTCAGAAAATCAAAATCCATCTCAATTTTAAACCTTAAGAATACCATATTTAAACTATTTTTGCCTTTGCCAGGGATTAACCTGAGGATGTGTTCACACTGAATTATATTTGATGTAGATTTTTTAAAATATCCGTAATTCAGTGAGGGTATTCCAGTGACCCAATGATTTCATTCCTAAGTGTTTACATGACAGAATATTATGTGCACATGCAAAAGGAGATATTCAAGTATGAAACAGTGTTGTTTCATTAGGAAAATACGGAAACAACCACAGGTTTTGTTGTCAAAAGAATAAATTAAGTTTTTGAAGTGTTTCACACAATGCAATATCATACAGCAGAGAAAATAATTGAACTGCCATGGTAAAGATCAAAAGTGAAACCAAATGGTCTATTAGTTAAGCATTTGTAGAAGCATGTACGGGAGTCTTGGTGTGTTGCTATGTGATAATACACTGGACTGCAAGGTTGGTGGTTCAAATTCACCAGCTGCTCCTTGGAAATCCTATACAGACTCAATAACACTTAATGTGTGTATAATTATAAAAATGCATTTTTTAAAGGTACAAATTATAAATCCTTTTTTTAGATCAAGATAATGGCTACCTCAGTGGTAAAGGCAGGGTTAGGGGATGAGGGAAAACCACCAAGGCAAATAAAAATATTGTTGGCAACATTCTAGTTTCAGGGTTAGAAGTGGAATCCTGGAAATTTGATATAACCTGCTTTATAATCTAAATATATGCTATATTTGTTCCTTTTGAAGTCCTGGTGTGGTGTTGTGGGTTAATGCACCAGACTGTAAAGCCATTTGAACTGCAAAGTCGGTGGTTCAAACTTACCAGCTACTCCTTGGAAACCTTATACAGGGTTGCTATGGGTAGGAACCGACTAGACGGCACTTAACAACAACGTATTCCTTTTATATACCAAACGTTGTACTGAAAATAGTTATATATATAGAAAAAGTCCTTTTATAAAATAAATTATAAGAATCATTTACTTTGTCATAAAGGAAAACTTAACAAATAAGAACCCCACGTCTAATATTGTTTCTCTCCTGGTATGGTGTAGCCATGGGCTAATGCGCTGAACTGCAAAGTTGGTTTGAACCACAAGGTTGGTGGTTCAAACTCACCAGCTGCTCCTTGGAAACCCTACATAGGGTTGCTATGGGTCAGAACCGACTCAACAGCACTTAACAACAAACAACAAGTGCTGTTAATTTTTTTAGAGAGATCATGGTGGTAGTTGTGTGCCATGGGGTCGCTTCCTTGTTGGAGTAGAAAGCTTCAGCTTTCTCCCATGGAGCAGTTGGTGCATTCAAACTGCTGACCTTTTGGTTTACAGCCCAATGTGTAACCCAATACGCCACCGGAGCTCCTTTTTTAAAGAGGAGGAGAAAAAGAAGACTTTCAGAGGCCATTAAAAGACCTTACAATCAAAAGATCAAGGTTTTGGCTAAAATTAAGAGTCAGCGCCCAATCTCCAAAAATCCCTGCGCTTATATCAATACACTAACTTCCCTAGACCAAGAAACCTGATTCTCAGCAAGATTAACTGATCATAGGTGGATGGATTTACTTCCGGATTCTCAATTCTGTTCTATTGATCTATGTGCCTTTCATTGCACCAGTAGGAGGCTGCTTTGACTACTGTGGCTGTGTAGTAGATTTTGAGATAGGGAAGGGAGAGACCTCCTATTTGTTCTCCTTTTTGAGTAATGTTTTGCTTATCTGAGGTCTCTCTCCTTTCCATATAAAGTTAGTGATTAGTTTTTCCATCACTTTAAAGAATGATGTTGGAATTTGTATTGGGAGTGTACTATATCTATAGATTGCCTTGGGTTGTGTTAACATTTTACAATGTTGTTTTCCTATCCATGAGCATGGTATAGTCAGTCATCCATTTTGTAGGTCTCTTGGTTTCTTATAGTAGTATTTTGTAGTTTTCTTTGTGTAGGTCTTTTGTTTCTCTGGTTAGGTTTATTCCTAAGTATTTCATCTTTTGAGTAGCTATTGTAAATGGTATTGCTTTCCTAATTTAATTTTCAGAGCTCTTATTATTAATGTAAAGGAATCCAACTGATTTTTGTATGCTGATCTTGTACCCTGCCACTTTACAGAATCTTTCAATGAGTTACAATAATTTTCCTGCCTAGTCTTTGGGGTTTTCTGTGTATAGAATCACATCATCTGCAAATAAGAGTTTTACTTCTTTGTTAATTTGGATGCTTTTAATTTCCCTTTCTTGATTTATAGCTCTGATTAAGACTTCCAGCACAATATTGAATGTTGTTGTTGCCGTCGAGTTGATTCCTACCCATAGTGCCCCTGCATAGGGTTTCCAAGGAACAGCTGGTGCTTGAAATACCGCCGTTGCAGTTCAAACGACTTTGCAGTCTGACACATTAGCCCACAGCGCCACACCAGGACTCCACAATATTGAATGTTGTTGTTAAGTGCCTTCGAGGCGGTTCCGACCCATAGCGACCCTGTACAGGGTTTCCGAGGCTGTAAATCTTTACGGGAGCAGAAAGCCTCATCTTTCTCCCGCGGAACGGCTGGTAGTTTTGAACGGCTGGCCTCAAGGTTCGCAGCCCGATTCGTAACCACTACGCTACCAGAGCTCCTTACAATATTGAATAGGAATGGCGATAAAGAGCAGCTTTGTCTGTTTCCTGTACACTAGGGGAATGCTTTCAGTTTCATATTTTCCTCACCATTTTTCTCTTCTTTGTCACTGGCTAGTTTGCCTTTGATCATGTTGGTCTACCAGGACCATTCTCTACAGCTTCACTTTAGCCTTTGTCACTCTATATGTAGCAATATCCTTTTCACATTTCTACTTTAGCTTGGCCACTTTTTGCTCATATGGTTGTTTATCTTTGGCTAATTGTTGAGACCACATTTAAGCCAATTTTTTTTTTGCAGTATCTCCAATGGACAGTCCGGGTGCTCACTTTTGATCTTCCAGCGGCATTCAGACCAAAACAGGTAAGAGGCAGATGATGACCTCTTAGGGGCATTGGGATCTTTTTTCTTTCCTTTCCTATCACCTTTGGAAGGCAAGTAATTTTTCATCGCCCTGTCATAACGAGCTTTTTCACTTTTTGCCGTATCTTCCAACTTCGAGTTTTCCTTTGCAGACATAGTCTTCCATCTTTCGGAGCACTTCTTAGAGACCTTGGGGAAGGAGATGGAAGGGTCAGGCGTTTATTCCTGTGCTCTTCCCCACAGAGACACTTCCTTCCAAGGGCTCCGTTGTGAACTAGTTTCTCCTAACCTGTATTATTTATTTTCTTCTGGTGGCTGTAGGCTTGCTTTTGTTGTTGTTATGTGCCGTGGAGTCGGTTCCGACTCCTAGCGATCCTGTACAGGGTTTCCGAGGCGGTAAATCTTTCTGGGAGCCGAAAGCCTCATCTTTCCCCCCAGCGAAACATCTGGTAGTTTCGAACTGCTGACCTTGCGGTTCGCAGGCCGATTTGTAACCAGTACGCTCCCAGAGCTCCTTGTTTTCTCTTGGAAATGTTGGGTTAAAGTGTTGATATTGGTTCTTTCTTCTTTTATTTATTTATTGCTGTAAATTGCCTTATGATCACTGCTTTTGCTGTGACCCAAAGGTTTTGGTACTTTGTGTTTTTATTCTTGTTTGATGCAAGGAATTTTCTTTTTCATTTTTAATTTATTCTATTACCCAGTGGCTTTTAAACAAGGTGTTTTCCATGTATTTGACTTTTCCCCCTTGATCATCCTTTTGTTGACTTTTAATTTTGTAATGTTTTGTTCTGAAAAGATGCTTTGTAGTATTTGATGTTCTAAAATTTATTTAAGTTTACTTTGTGATCTAACATAGTCTATTCTAGCAAATGTTCACTATGCAGTAAAAAAGAATGTATACTGTGTAGTTGGGATGAGTGCTCTGTATATATTTATGAAATCAAGTTGATTGATTGTTTTTAGTTCTTCTGTGTCTTGAGTTTTCTAGTTACTTTGTCCGTCACTGAATGTGTGTATTAAAATCCCCTACTCTATTGTTGTTGAGTTGTGTATTTCTTTCTTCAGTTCTATTAGAGTTTGATTTATGTATTTCAAGTTCTTTTATTGGGGGCATAGATATTTATTATGGTTATGTCCTCTTGTTCAATTGACCCTTTAATCCTGAGATAATGTCCTTCTTTGTCTCTTATGCTATTTTCTGCCTTACGTTTGTTTTATCAGAGATTAATATCACTATTTTTGCTAGTTTTAAATTTTTCTGTTGTTGTTGTTGTTATGTGCCGTGGAGTTGGTTCCGACTCATAGCGACCCTGTACAGGGTTTCTGAGACTGTAAATCTTTACGGGAGCAGAAAGCCTCATCTTTCTCCCTTGGAACAGCTGGTAGTTTAGAACAGCCGACCGTGAGGTTCGCAGCCCGATTCATAACCACTATGCTACCAGAGCTATATTTTTTTCCATCCTTTGATTTTCAGTTGATCTTAGTCTTTGCGTGTAAGGTTTGGCTCTTGTAGACAGTATATTGTTCTTATCCATTCTATTACGTTCTCTCTCTTTTTTAGAACCAAATCCTTTTCAAACCTATAGTCATTTTCAGCCTTAATGGACTTCTGGTGTGGCATTGCTGGATCGGCACTGAACTGCGAACCACAAGCTCATTAGTTGAAACCCACCAGCTGCTCCTCAGAAACCCTATACATTGTCACCGTGAGTTGGGACCAATCCAAGGCACTGAACAACAACAATTGGTATTATGTTCACAGTAGAGATATGAACATATGTATACAGAAACACACACACATGAACATTGATTGGCACAGAGCACATACTTACACCCAAAGCTTGTTGCTGTTATTAAATGCTGTCAAGTTGGTTCTGACTCATATCAACCCTGTAGAGGGTCTCTGAAGAGTGGTTGGTCAGTTTGAACTGCCAACCTTGTGATTCAAACTGACCTTGGGGTCTAGTGCTTTCTACAGTGCCCACCAGCGCTCCACTCTGAGCTTACATCTGTCCAAATTAGATAACATTTAGATGCATGTGTGTTCACGGACTAAATGTGAAGAATTTTATTTAATTTCTTGCTCCATGGAAGACTCTGTCATTATAATAGAACTGAAGGGAGAAGAAGCCATGACATTTAAAATGGCACCCTAGAAAATGTACTAAATCATAAATGAGTTGGTTGCCGCTCTTCATTTCAGCATTCATTTTGCATGTTTTAAACTTTTCTTGTAAGCTCCTAATAATATTAACTGTTAATTTTTAAAAACTTATGAATTGAGTGAAGGTTTAGAGAGCAGATACTGTTTTACATTTGGCAAATCATGTACTTTGTGTCATTACGATGATTGCAATTTCTTCCACATACCATCAGCTAATAGTATTTACCTCCAGTCACTTTAATTATTGCATTCTTCCTTGAGTCTCCCGCTACCTTCATCTTTCCTCTGCTGACATCTCTCACTGTATATTACCTGCCCTGTCACCATGTTAACACATGTTTACCCTTTAGCCCATGAATAATTTCCCTACCCACCCCTGTAACTACCATAGATTGTTCTTTAATTAAGAAAATCTTTTAATTTTTTCCAGCTTTGGTCTCAACAATACTTGTCCTTTTGTGATTGACCAATTTTACTCAGCATAATGCCCTCCAAGTTTATTCATGTTGTGAGGTGTTTCACAGATTTATCAGTATTCTTCAACACTGCATAGTATTCCATTATATGTATGTACCAAGTTTGTTTAATCATTCTTCTGTTGGTGAACATTTAGGCTGTCTCCATCTTTTTGATGTGTCTCTTGTAGACCACATATTGAAGGATCCTGTTTTCTTATCCATTCTGCTCTGTCTCTTGACTGGTGCAGTTAATCCATTGACATTCAGTGTAATTATTAATAGGTATGAATTGATTGCTGTCATTTTTTTGTGCGTTTTTTTGTGGTGTTACTGGTTTCTTTCCATGTAATTTTCTATACTGAGTTCATTTTGTTTGTGGATTTTCTTTTCATTTTCTTGATTTCTATTGTGGTAATGGTTACAAAAACTTTGTAATTTCCCCCTTTAAAATTTTGATGTAAAGATATATTAGTTTTCTTTGAGGTTACCCTTTAATGTGTTAAATTTTTTTCTACATTAAAAAATCTATTTTATCTCTAAATTGACTTGACTTCCTCTCTATTGGAAGTTCTGCATCTATACTATTCCTTTTATGGCTTTGTATTGTCTTCGTTATAATTCATATCTCTGTTCCCTACTTGCATTCTTGCAGGTTTGTTTTACTTTGGATACTTCTATATTGGATTGAGTTCTGGGTGCAGTTATCATGTATGTTAATCTCAGGCTGTTGTCTGCTGTTGTTGGTTCTCAGTCCAAAGAATACCATTTAGTGTTTTTTGTAAAGTTGATCATCTACTTATTATAGCGTCCCTTAATTTCTGTTTATCCAAAAATGTCCTAATTTTCCCATTGTATTTGAGGGGCAGTTTTTCTGGGTATATGATTATTGGTTGGCAATTTTTTTCCCCCTTTCAGAATTTTGTATATGTCATCCCATTGCCTTCTTGCCTGAATGGTTTCTGTTGTGAAATCAGAGCTTAGTCTTATTGGTTCTCCTTTGTAGGCAACTTTTCATTTTTCCTGAACTGCTCTCAAGATTCTTTCCTTGTCTTGGTTTTGGAATGCTTGATTATGCTAAGTCTTAGTGATTTTCTTTTGTGGTCTATCCTGTGGGTTCACTCAGTTTTTTTGAAAGAGTATCTTCTCATCTTTCATGATGTTAGGGAAATTTTATCTTTGCTTTTGTAAAGTTTGATTATGATATGTCTTGATGATTTTCTTTGGGGATCTATCCTGTTTGGGGATGGTTCAGTTTCCTATTGTATGCTTCTCCTCTTTTCTTTCATGATGTTAGGGAAGTTTTCTCCAGCCAAGGAGCTTACTAGGTAGGTGGAGAAGGGATGTGAAGGCTGACTTCCCAGCCCTAGATAGAGTTCCTATAGGTCTAGGTGGTGTCCATGTGTAGCGCACCCAATCAAGAAGTAGTTGATGGTGGCCCTTCAGGTTTTCCATTTCAGTGTCTGTCAGAATCAGAGGACAGCTGGGGGCAGGATGACTGATTATGAGGGTTCTTGCTAGTCTAATTGTGACCTGGAGGCTCTGTGGGTTCTGCAGTTCTGGAGCAGAACCCTTCTACATCCAGGTGCCAAGGCTGTTGCTGCCTCACACTGGCTCATGATGCTCCATCTCTGAACTTATGGGGAGCAGGGTCTGAGCTAGGGGTAGATGAGCATGGAGGCCAGCCACAACTCTGGTCTATAGGGGACAGTGGGGAGTAAGAAAGAATCGCACCTTTTCCATCACCTGTGTGAATCTGCGCCATCAGGCTACCATCTTGTCTGTTTCTCCAAAATTGTTCACAAGATCAAGATGAACTTTGCTGCATCTGGTTGGTAGTCCATTCACCAGTCAGTCTCCTTTTGCTGCTCCTGCTTAGCATCTCCTCCCAGGAGATATACAGACCACTTCTCTAACGTTTCCTCTGAAGCTCAGACTTCCAGGATTGTCCTCTGTGTGTGTTTCATTTGGTCTCCTGTATCTCTATTCTAGGGGGCCTATGTAGCATGTCTGCCTAATGTGCCATCTTGCTGGAAGTTTCTCTCCATTTCATTCTTCCACAAACATATTGGAGCCTTCTTGTAAATCTTCACTTCTATACCAACTTCCAAAATCTTTGAGGACAGTAAATTAACCATATATTTTAATTTTACAATAATACTTGTTACAGTATGGTGGCAATTAAGTACTGCTGAGTCAGTTCTAACTCATAGTGGCCCTATATAAGTTTTCTGAGGCTGTAAATCTTTGCTGGAGCAGAAATCCTCCTCTTTCTCCTCAGGAACAGACTGTCAGACTGACTTTGTGGTTATCAGTCCAGTGCTTATCTTACAAGTCATGCTTTTATAGTATGTTGTAGTTGTTGTTATGTGCCGTGGAGTCAGTTCCGACTCATAATGACCCTATACAGAGTTTCCAAGGCTATAAATCTTTATGGGAACAGAACGCCTCATCTTTCTCCCACGAAACAGCTGGTAGTTTCTAACTGCTGACACTGAGGTTAGCAGCCCAATTCGTAACCAGAGCTCCTTTTATAGTATAGATACCTGTAATCCTCTTCACTAATGCAGATAATCAACTGTTAATTCTAGTATTGTTTTTATTTTACAGAATGAGAAAATCAGTAGATAAAATTTGCAAGAAACTAAGATTTAGTGAGATTATATTACCTAAATACCTTCTCCCTGCTGGTGGCCCAGAAATCTTTTACCAGAGCTCCAGACCCTACCTTACAAGCCTCAGAAACTGCAGAAGAGACTTAAGCAAAGCCAGAATCAAGCTCAGAAAAGCCCAGTGATGTTAATACAGACGAGACCTCTATGGCAGTTAAAGAAGTTCCACCCATCAATGTGGGAATGCCTAACAGAAGCCAATGTAGTGCCTACGAGCTATAGGAGAAACCCATCAAGAGTATGAATGAATATTTATTTGCTTTACAGTCATCTATGCTACTTGCAGTCTGAAGATACAGTATGGCTGGTCCTCAAGGAAATCTACCAAAACTTCCTTGATCAGCTTTTACAGTAAAAATGACCCATATGTGTGGCTGCTTCGTATGGACACTGAAGGATCCTTCCCCTCCAAAATCCACCTGTTTGTTGCTGCAGTTTTCCTCTGCTCAGCTGCATACATTTTCTTCAGGCTGCCTGCCATTCCTCACCATTGGGATCTTTGGAGGAAAATCTTCCTTTCTGAAGTGAGTGGAAGAGCAAAGAGAAGACCCTGTTATTGTTTTTTTTTTAAGCACTGGCCATTCTTCAGGTGTGGTGCTGGACCACATGGTTAGTTTGAATCACAAAGTTGGTGTTTCAAACTTACCAGCTGACTCCTCAGAAATCCTTTACAGGTTTGGTAAAAGTCGGAACTGACTGGACGGCATTTAACAATTCTTCTGGCTGGAGGTGGTTAGCATCCTTAATCCTTGGTGCCACACTTTGTTGCTTTATTGCTCCAGATAATATTTATTTTTTGGTCAGGTAGAAATTTCTTTAGGAAATGGTTATTTATCTTTAGACAACCTTGTAGTTCGAAAGCAGATTCTTGGGATTTGGAAGTATTTGGGGATACTTGAAGACTGTCAAAGTGGATCTAGAAAAGATTTTGTCAGGCAGGCAGGTTTTTGTTGTTGTTGTTTGCGGAAAGCCATCTTCACTTCTGCTGTTTGACACAGTCCCAGAGGGAAGAGAGACATCATGCAAAGCAGGTGATCCTCAGAAGCTGTTTTCTATCTCCTCCTTAGGATAACTTTGAATTCACTTGTAAAAATATATAATATTGCCATATTCACAGCCTTTTACTATGAGCTCTGCAGAATTTGGGAAGAAACAATTATTTCAGGTTCAGTGGTTTGAATTCCAAGGGATTTGTATAAGCAACTCCCCTTCACAGAAAACCTAAGTGCAAAGTAAATAAATTTATGAGACGACAAAAGCAGAGAACAGTCTGAAATAAAGCTGATTGACCACTATAGACCTCACCGCAATCAATTACCAGCAAGAATTCCCAAACTCCCACATTCCCTGCAGCAATTAACCAGGTTGGGCCTTATGCCTCACAGCTTCAAATGAAAGAAATACAGGAACACTGAGGTTAAGCAATTTAATGGATACTCTAGAAAAACAAAATAATTAAGTAGATGTCAGTAATACTTTTACTGTGAAAATTGTAATACATTATGTAGGATAGAAGATTGATAATCACCTAGTAGAAACAATAAAGTAGTGCAAGCATTGATGATTTATAGAAACTTATCTTACCAAGAGAATGTGATCAGGGGTCTAAGTAGAAATGATTTGTGTAAGGTTTAACTTAATCTTTTAATGGAAATATGTCGGGGTCCAGCCTCAACAGAGGGGTGGGCTTCACGAAGGTGGGGGTCTGGAAGGTGAAAGAGAGGTTACACAAAGACATAGACACACAAGGTTGATGCAAGCTGACAGGCAGAGAGTTCTGCTGCAGACATTGCACACAGACCTAGCTCCACCCCAGTCTTTTATTCTCCTTTTTTTAAGGAAGAGATCTTTACAGAAGAAGAATGTGATTATTCAGATGAAACAATGCTTAATGGTTCATAGAGACAATCTTTAAGATAATTCCTGAATACAGCATGAGTTTCTTACTAATCTAACATTTTTATCTCTGTTGCAGACCGTGTAAGACTAGTC
>NW_006408731.1:2200520-2201024 GCF_000296735.1 Chrysochloris asiatica | reverse complement strand
GCTATCCCTATTGCCGCTGGATCTCCCCTCCTCGTGAACCAAAAACTCGTGACAACTATGTCGAGGTCAGACCCCGGCATATCTCTATAGGGAAAGGTCAAGTAAGCTATTATAGATTAACTTTTAGGCCTACATGACCTAGGGCTTGTCTCCAGCTGACCTCCAGTTCCTGGGACTTTTGGTTTTTCACCTGACCTGATTCACCAGCTCCTACAGCCTTGTGCATCAGTTGTCTGTCAATTGAACTGCTGATTTGGGTTCCTCAACTCCTGAGATTATGTGGGTGAGAATTCTCCTGAATGACCTCTGAACTATGGATATGGACTCGTCACAACAATTGTGTGTCATTTCTTTGATAGCTGTGAGATCTATGAGACCTTGCAGTGTGTGGCAGAGGGCTGGGTTGTGAGGGAGGTGGAGGAGTGATTGATATCAGGGATTATGGAGGGGATATAACATGTTGGATATTTGGAATATCTTTAACCTCCACCTCATAGGGACCAG
>NW_006408731.1:2193772-2200135 GCF_000296735.1 Chrysochloris asiatica | reverse complement strand
TCTCCCAAGGAACAGCTGGTAGTTTCGAACTGCTGACCTTGAGGTTCGCAGACCAATTCATAACCACTACGCTACTGGAGCTCCTTTATTTTTCATTATAACTTACCTTAATTGCATTTTAGATTACTTGATGTAAAAAACACCTGAGTCTCATTTATTTAAACCATCTTCAAATGTCATCTGCAGATGACGAGTTTATTCATTTCTTAATATCCTTTACCTTCTATTTCAGAGGCTCACCTTTTTTGATATTATCACCAAATAATAAAAATGGCACCTGTTGTGAGACTAACAAGGTGTAAAACAGTAGTAGAGCCAGAAAACAAAGAATAACCATTTTCCAGAAGTGGATGGTTATAAAATCATTTCCTATTGACAAATACAAATGTGAGCATGCACATAATATTCATAAGGATCAGTAAATGTGAAGTATTCAGGAACACCAACCCATTTACTCTAACTAAAATGCTCTTCCACTATTTTCCCCACTTCCTATAGGATGCTGTCCAAGTGGCACTCTCACATATTTTTGGTAGGAGAGGGGTTTCTTACTGGCATCATGAAAACTGAGGGCCTGGTGGCCTCTAAGTTCACTACCAGGTTATCTATTCCAAACACATGGCACAGAAAGACTCATAATCTAAATTAAAATGCTTGAATTACATTCTTTATTTCACACTATTAAATCAATTAAAAATACACAGTAATAACAAAGGAAGAAAAGATGAAATTAATAGTGTGTGCAATCCAGTTGAAAGGACCACACCATCTGAAATGTCTGGTCTTTTTTTTAAACAGTGTTAGTTAATATCAGAGGCTGCAGGTGCCCTGGACCAATGAAAAAATCTTGCTCTGTTGAAAAGATCCAAGGACGAGTATGCTTGGCTACAGTTGTAGCTCATCAATTAGACTGCTGAACAAGTTTTGTGTTTCCTGAGTAAAGAATTTGTGGTGCCCTGAATGTGTTTTTAAATTAAGGTCTCTTGAGTAATGAATGAGTGCTTCATAAGCATCATTAATGAATTTCTGAATATTTGCCACCATTACCAAACCTGTACATAGCAACCTTGTACAGGGTTTACAAGGAGCAGCTGGTAGATTTGAATGACCAACCTGTGGTTAGTAGTCCAATGTTGATCCTTGACACCACATACCAACTCTGGAAACCACATATGGGGCCCCTGTGAATTAGAACTGACTTGATGGCAAGGTCAGCAATTTGAATCTACCAGCTACTCTGCAGGAGAAAGATGAGGTTTTTGCTACTGTAAAGATTTATAGTCTCAAAAACCCTACATAGTATTGCTATGAGTTGAAATTGACTCTGGCAGTGGGTTTGGGGTGTTTTTGTGTGTGTGTGTGCGGTTGTTGTTGTTGTTGTCAGGTGCCGTCGAGTCCACACCGACTCATAGTGACCCTATGCACAGCAGAACGAAACTGCCTGATCCTGGGCCAACCTCACTGTTGTTGCCCCGCTGAAGTCCATTGATGCTGCCACTTATCCAATCCACCTCATTGGGGGTCTTCCTCCTTTTCTCTGACCTTCCACCCTACCAAATATGATATCCTTCTCCAGCAACTGGTCCCTCCTAACAATATGTCCAGAATTATGAGCGATGAAGTTTGGCCATCCTGGCCTCCAAGGGAGCGCTCTGGCTGGAGTTAAATACTATCAAATCGATTCTGACTCATAGCAACCATGAAGCAGCTGGGGGGTTTGAACTGCAGACTTTGTTATTTACAGTTCAGTAGGGAGCTCTGGTAGCGTAGGGGTTACAAATCAGGCTGTGAACTGCAAGGTCAGCAGTTCGAAACTACCAGCTGTTCTGCGGGAGAAAGATGAGGCGTTCTGCTCCCGTAAAGATTTACAGCCTCGGAAATCCTGTACAGGGTCGCTATGAGTCGGAACCGACTCCACGGCACATAACAACAACAACAACTTATCCTATAGCACCATACCAGGAGTCCTTTCGTTTTGTTTGGAGGTAACTAGAAGTGCAGCCAGAGTGCTCCTTGGAGGCCAAGATGGTTAAACTTCGTCTCTCATACTTTGAACATATTGTCCGGAGGAAACAGTCGCTGGAGAAGGATGTCATGCGGGGTAAGATGGAGGAGGATCAGAGAAAAAGAGGAAGACCTCCAACGAGATGGATCAGCCAGGTGGCATCATTGATGGCGTCAAGTGTGGCAGCGGTAGTGATGTTGTCCCAGGATCGGACAGGTTGTCCCAGGATTGTTTCATTTTGCTGTGCATGGGGTTGCTATGAGTCAGTTCCGACTACATGGCACCTGACAACAATAACAACAACAACAACAACAGTTTCCATTTCCTCAAATATAAATGAGGGCAGGGGTTTAGAAAAATGTTCTTTAGATTTTTTTTTTTTTTTCCTAGTGTTTAGGGTCTCAGTGATTTCTTTATTCCTCTGCTCTAGGAGGTTTCTTTGTGCTGTGAGTAATCACTTGTTCATTCTCCATAGTCCCAGCCTATCAAATATGTTTCAACAAGAACAAAATCTTTAAACAATCACCATTGCTATGAGAATCACTGCCAAGATACTAAAACGCAGGACATTTTTGCTATACAGCATAATTTAATTTTGCATAAGTGAATCTAGGAAAATGATTAAATTTTAAAGCCTTTTAAAGTGATCTGAGGGGAGTGCAGTGCCTCTGTACAATAAGCACTGGACTGCGAATCACAAGGTTGGTGGTTTGAGCCCACCAGCCACTTTGTGGGCGCAAGATGAAGATTTCTGCTCCTGCAAAGATGCACAGCCTGTAGATGCACAGATGTAAATCCTACACAGGGTTTCTATGAGTTCCAACCAACTTGAAGACACTTAACAACAGCAAACAGAATATGAAGTCAAAACAATAAGAAATTGTCATAGATAAGTCTGGATCTTTCCAGCGCTCTCTGCTAAATGATTAAAAAACCTATACTAACATTCTCATTATAGGAATAAATAACAATCCTGTATCATTATACATTGTCATCATTGTGAAAAACAAAAATTAAAAAGGAATGACAAAGCAACTTATTTATGTATTTCTTATGTATTAGAAAATTTCTGTACTATTGTATCCCACAAGAACAATAATAAAATTACACTATTCTACCAACTGACCAGTTAATGCAGACTTTGCTATTTGTCAAAATTGCATATGTTTAATGATGTGGCACTGTAGGATAAGCACAGGATTGAAAGGTCGACTTGAACTACAGGGTTAGCAGTTCAAACATACCAGGTGTTCCTCGGAAACCTTACAAAGGGTCACCATGAGTAGGAACTGATTCAACAGCATTTAATAAATATACCATAAAAACAAACTGTCATCAATTTGATTCCGACTAGAAACCATATAAAAAGTTTTCTAAGAGCAATTGGTGGGCTTGAACTACTGACCTTGTGATGGTCTAGGGCTTAACCTACAGTGCCACACATATGTTTAATATATTGTTGTTATGTGCTGTGGAATTGATTCTGACTCACAGTGATCCTGTATAGTGTTCTGAGACTAAATCTTTGAGAGAACAGAAAGCCTAGCTTTTTTCCTGGCAGAGCGGTGGTGGGCTCAAACCATGAACCTTGTGGTTCAAAGTCCAGTGCTTACTGTATGAAGCCACAACACTTCCCCATGTTTAATATATTGTTGTTAAGTGCCAGTCAAGTCAGTTCCGACTTACAGAGACCTTGTATAGGGGTTCAGAAGAGTGACTGGTGAGTTCGAACTGCCTACTTTGAGGTTCAAACAGACCTGGTGGTCTAGTGCTTATTCTATAGCACCATAACAGGATGTTGTTGTTAGGTGACATCGAGTCAATACCAACTCATAGCGACCTTATATGCACAGCAGAACTAAACACTGCCCAATCCTGGGCCAATCTCACTACTGTTGCCACACTTGAGTCCATTGATGCTGCCACTTGTCGTTGGGGGGTCTTCCTCTTTTTCTCTGACCCTCCACCTTACCAAACATGATATCCTTCTCCAGCTACTGGTCCTTCGTGACAACAGGATGTTGTTGTTGTTGTTGTTAAGTGCCGTCGAGTCAGTTCCGGCCTATAGTGACCCAGTTAGGGTTTCAGAGGATTGACTGGTGAGCTTGAACCACAGACCTTGCAGTTCAAACGGCTTTGCAGTCTGGCACATTAACCCACAATGCCACACCAAGACTCATATAACTTAATATAGATACTATGAGAGGACTTCAGAAAGTTCATGGAAAAAGTTCATTATCTTTTAAATCCATTTTTCCACAAACATTTCAAGTTCTCTTGTACGTTAACTACCCAATATATTTAATTTATAATATGCTTAGGACATAAATGAAGGTCTTACCATTAAAAGTTTATCAAGTCTGAAGTCTTGAGATGGAGGGAGGGGTACTTTAAACTCCTTTAAATTTGCTTAAGGCCTTAGAATCAAATCTGAGTATGTAAGGCCTATATCTTTTTTGGAAACCATATTGTATTAATTTTTTAGGTGATTTGTAATTTTAAATTTCTGACTTTTTATATTAGATGTGAATGTAAAAAAAATAACTTTAGTGTGCATTACAATAAAATACAGCTACAAAATATTTCCCAGAGGATTTCCTCAAATTTTTAGAATGAAGGAAAAAAAATCCAGTACTAGATATTTTATTGTGTGCTTTGTATACAATGTCTGCTTTAATTCTGGAATTATTATAGAATATAAAACTGAAAGAATCAGAAATGGCCTATTCACACTGATGACTGGGCAGTACTTAACAACAAAACAATTCATGCAAAGATTCAGGTTTTTAAAAAAACTAAAGTGTTCTATAATGGTAACTTTCTAAAGTTCTAAATGGTAACTTTCCAAAGATACGCATTGGACCACAAGGTTGGTTTGAACCACAAGGTAGGGGTTTCAAACCCACCACCGCACCAAGAAAACCCTATAAGTGTTGCTATGAGTCGGAACCAACTTGATGGCACTTAACAACAACAAAACAAAAAAAAATCCTCTAAAGTTGCAGAGTTACCACAATTGACATTAGAAATATGTATTATTAAATGCTGTGGAGTTCGTTCCAACTAATAGCAACCCTGTATAAGATTTCCTAGGAGGAACTGGTGGGTTTGAACCTTACTGTTAGACCAGTGCTTAACCTACAGCACCACACCAGGATTCTAGGAGTACATATTAAAAGGATGTATAAGGGGTCTTGTATGGCACTACAGGATAAGCACTAGATTGCTAACCACAACATTGGTGGTTCAAACCTGCCAGCCACTCCTGGGAAACCCTATACAGGATTTCTATGACTTGGAACTGACTCACTTAACAACAACATAAGCCCTGGTGGTGCAATGGTTAAGCACTTAGCTCTGTGCTTAGATGTTAATAGAAAAAAAAGATTACAGTTTTAGAAACCCTATGAGGCGATTCTACTCTGTTTTTAGGGGTATATGTGACATGAATATGGAGTTTCATCTTATAGTATAGTCCAAATACAACAACAATAGCAACAGCAATCTAAATATGTTGTGTTAAGTGTCATCCAACTCTTAGCAACCCTGCATAGGATTTATGAGGAGTGGCTTGGGGGTTTGAACCACCACCCCACAGTTTAAATGAGCTGGTGGTCCAGTGCTTATCCTTCAGTGCCATACCAGAAC
This sequence comes from Chrysochloris asiatica, assembly GCF_000296735.1. NCBI lineage: Eukaryota > Metazoa > Chordata > Mammalia > Afrosoricida > Chrysochloridae > Chrysochloris > Chrysochloris asiatica. The sequence continues at coordinate 2,194,482 of NW_006408731.1, read as the reverse complement.
TCCAGTCCAAGTTATACCAGTGTCTAAAATATACCAGTTGTTGTTAAGTGCCATAAAGATGTTTCCAACTCATAGTGGCTGGTGGGTTTGAACCACCAACCTTTTGTGGTTCACAGTCCAGTGCTGATCCTACACCAGGAGTCCCAAAGTGGATTGTTGTTGTTATTGTTGAGTGCCTTCCAGAGGGCTGTGACCCATAGAGACCTTGTATAGAGTTTCTGTGGAGCAGCTGGTGAGTTTGAACCACCGACCTTGCAGTTCAAACTGACTTTGCAGTCCAGCTCATTAACCCACAGCACCATAATGATACTGAAAGAGGAAGTCCAAGGTGCATTGAAGGAATTGGCAAAGAACAAGGTACCAGGAATTGATGGAACAAAAATTGAAATCTTTCAAGAAAGTGAGGCGGCACAGGAGACACTCACTCATCTATGCCAAGAAATTTGGAATACAACTATCTGGCCAACTGATTGGAAGAGATCTGTATTTGTGCCCATTCGAAAGAGAGGTGACCCAATGGAATGTGGAATTCATCAGATAATATCTTTGATATCCCATGCTAGTAAAATTTTACTAACGGTAATACAGAAATGGCTGTAAGCACACATTGACAAAGAACTTCCAGAGGTTCAAGCTGGATTCAGAAGAGGCCATGGAATGAGGGATATCATTGCTGATGTCCAATGGATCTTGGCTGAAAGCAGAGAATA
>NW_006408731.1:2161010-2192957 GCF_000296735.1 Chrysochloris asiatica | reverse complement strand
GTTTTGAAAGAAGTGCAGTCAGAGTGCTCCTTGGAGGACAAGATGGCCAAACTCCATCTCTCATACTTTGGACATATTGTCAGGAGGGACCAATCGCTGGAGAAGGATATCATTATTTGGTAAGGTGGAAATGGAGGGTCAGAGAAAAAGAAGAAGTCCTCCAATGAGATGGATTGGCCAAGTGACAGCATCGATGGACTCAAATGTAGCAGCAGTAGTGAGTGAGATTGACCCAGAATTGGGCAGTGAGTGTTTCATTCTGCTGTGCATAAAGTTGCTATGAGTCGGTACTGACTTGACGGCACCTAACAACAAGAACATTCAATGTGTACGTGGAACAAATAATCCAAGAAGGTGGATTATATGAAGAAGAGCATGGCATCAATCAGTACTGGAAGAAGATTTATTAACAACCTGTGATATACAGTTGATACAACCTTGCTTGCTCAAAGGAAAGAGGACTTAAAATACTAATGAAGATCAAAGACCACAGCCTTTGGTATGGTTTGCACCTCTGTGTAAGAAAACTAAAATCCTCACCACTGATCCATATAAATGGAGAAAAGATTGAAGTTGTCAAAGATTTCATTTTGCTTGGATCTACTATAAATATTCATGGAAGTAGCAGCCAAGAAATCAAATGGTATATTGCATTCAACGAATATGCTGTGTAAGACCTCTTTAAAGTGTTGAAGAGCAAATGTGTCAGAGGACTAAGGTGCACCTGAGCTCAAGCCATCGAATTCTCAGTTGTTTCATATGCATGTGAATGTTGGACAGTGAATGAGGTCCACTGTAAAAGAATTGATGCATTTAAGTTATGGTATTGGAGAAGAATATTGAGAGTACCATGGCATATCAGAAGAACAAACAAACTTGTCTGTGTTGGGACAAGTACACCCAGCATATGCCTTAGAAGCCAGGATGGCCAGACTTTACTTCTCATACTTTGGACATGTTAACAGGAGGGACCTGTCTGTGGAGAAGCAATCATGCTAGGTAAAGTGGAGGGTCAGCAAAACAGAGGAAGGCCCCCAATAAGAAGGATTGACATAGTGGCAGCAGTAATGGGCTTAAGTTTAACAAAGATTGTGAGGATGGTACAGGACATGGAAGTGTTTCATTCTGTAATGCATAAGGTCACTATGTGTTGGAACTGACTTGACAACACTTAACAACAACAATATGTATATGTTGTTGTTGTTGAGGGGTGCTGTTGAGTCAGTTCTGACCCACAGCGACCCTGTATAGGGTTTCCAAGGAGCTGTTGGTGAGCTTGAACCACCAACCTTGCAGTTCAAACGGCTTTGCAGTCTGGTGCATTAACCCACAACACCACACCAGGACTATATGTATATATATATATATATATAAAATGAGTGTACGTATAGTATATGTATATATATATGTTGTTAAGTGCATTTGAGTCGGGTCCATAGCGACCCTGAATAGAGTTTCTGATGAGCAGTTGGTGGGTTTGAACCACTGACCTTGAGGTTCAAACTCACCTTGCAGTACAGCGAATTATCCTGTAGCACCACACCAGAACTACATATATATGTGTGTATATATATGTGTGTGTGTATGAACACACATAAGGAGCTCTGGTATCGTAGTGGTTACGAATCGGGCTGCGAACCGTAAGATCAGCAGTTTGAAACTACCAGCAGTTCCGCGGGAGAAAGATGAGGCGTTCTGCTCCTGTAAAGATCAACAGCCTCGGAAACCCTGTGCAGGGTCACTATGAGTCGGAACCGACTCCACGGCACATAACAACAACAACATGAACACACGTATTCAAAGCAGAAGTTTACCCAAGCCTTGTGATCCTATAAACAGCGATGAAAAATCCCCCATCATTTAATGTTCTTGGAAATGACTGACAAAGATGATACTGAAAAATGGCTGCTCTTGCTGCCTGCTATGAGAAAAGATTATTACTGGGAGACAGGGGTATGGTAAAGCAAGCAAAGCTTAATGTATATCAGATATACAGGAGGCAGGGGAACTGTGTGTCCTTCAAAGACTTCTTCCCTGGGACGAAAAGGAAAAGAGAATTTACAGTGATTTGGAGCATTTGGTGGAGTTGCAAGGACTTTCAGAAATTTCTTCATTGTACTGCTTATTACAAGTTGTGCTGATCCTTCAGGGAGAACTTCAGGAACTTCCTTAGTCCTATAATAGCCCTTGGGTGGGTGTTAACAAGGTCCATGGTTCAAGCTTATCAGCAGCTCCTCGGAAACCCTATATAGGGTCGCTATGAGTTGGAACCAACTCAATGGCACTTAATAACAAACAACAACCTGAAGTAGAGTACAGACCAAGGTTAGCATTACAGACCTCTCTCCTTACAAGATGGGAGTCACTGTAGTCTGTCTCAGCTTCAAAGACACCCTTAATAGTTCCCTAGGGGTCCTGGTGGACTTTTGGTGTGGTGCTGTAGGATCAGCACTGAACCACAGAGTTGGTAGTGCAAACCCACTGGCTGCTCCTTGGAAACCATAAACAGGGTAGCTATGAGTCAGAACTGATTCGACAGAATTTAACAACAGGTGTCCTGGTAGACTCCTGGTGTGGCACTGTATGTATGATAAGCACTGGACTGCTAACCACAAGATCGGTGCCTCAAAGCCACCAGGTGCTCCTCAGAAATTTTATACAGGCTTGTTATGAGTCAGAACCAACTTCATAGCACTTAACAACAACGATTCTGAACTGATCCGATGGTACTTAACAACAATAGGGAATCTGGTGTGGTGCTGTAGGAGAAGAACTAGGCTGCTAACCACAAGGTTGGTGATTCAGACCTATCAGCTGCTCCTCGAATACCCTACACAGGGTCACTATGAGTCAGAGTTGACTCCACAGCACTTAACAACAACAGTGTTTACTAAATGAAGCAGGCTTCTTCCTGACCCTAAGTCAGGGCTTCGAAGCAGTTCATCTGGTTGGATACCCGCTGAGAATTTGCATTACCACTGCAGGTATATTGAATCAGAATCTACATATTAACATGATACCCGGGTGATTATTTACATATAATTGAGTATATAAAACATTTGCACTACCCAGAGCTCTATTTCATTAATTGTTGTTGTTAAATGCTGTTGAGTTGATTCTGACCCATAGCAACCCTGTATAAGGTTTCCAAGGAGCAGCTGTTTAGCTTGAACCACCGACTGACCTTTTAGTTCTAACGACTTTGCAGTCTTACATGGTAGCCCACAGCGCCACACCAGGACTCCATTTCATTAATTATCATCCTTAATTATTTTGGAGTGGTGAGTCTTACATACACATAGGAATCACCTTGGGATCTTGTTAAAATGTAGTCTCTACTTTCAACCAAGATCTACCTGATGTCAGCAACGATACCCTCATTCCATGCTCTTGTCTGAATCCAATTTGAACCTCTGGCAGTTCCCTGTTAGTGTACTGTTGCAACCATTTTTGAAGTATCTTTATCAAAATTTTACTTGCAGGTGATATTAATGATATTGTCCAATGACTACCACATTCCATTGGGTCACCTCTCTTTGGAATGGGCACAAATACGGATTTCTTCCAATCAGTTGACCAAGTAGCTATCATCCAAATTTTTTGGCATAGATTAGTGCCTGCAGTATGGCATCAATTTGTTGAAAGATTTCAATTTGTCTTTCATCAATTCCTCATTCTTTGCCAATGCCCTCAATGCACCTTGGACTTCTTCCTTTAGTACCATTGGCTCTTGATTACATACTACCTCTTGAAATGGTTGAACACAGACTATTTCTTTTTAGTACAGTGATTGTGTATTCCTTACATCTTCTTTTGATGCTTTCGGTTCAGTATTTCGCCTATGTTTGTTGTTAGGTGCCTTCAAGTCAGTTCTGACTCATAGTGACACAATAGAACAAAGTATGTCTGATCCATTGAATCCTTCAATATTGCAACTCGAGGCTTGACTTTTTACTTCAGTTCTTTTAGTTTGAGAAATACTGAGCTTGTTCTTCCCCTTTGGTTTTCTAACTCCATATCTTTGCACAATTATTTATAATACTTGACTTTGTCTTCTTTTTATGTTGTCCTTTAAACTTTCCTGTTCAGCATTTATTTTCTCATTTCTTCCATTTGCTTTTAGCATCTCTACACTGGAAAGCAAGTTTCAGAGTCTCTTCTGACTTCTATTTTAGTTTTTTCTGTCTTTCTTGTTTTCCTAAGACCTTTTGCTTTCATCCTGTTTGATGCTTTTGATGTCATCCCACAACTCTTTTGGTCTTTGGTCTTTAGTGTCTAATGCATCAAATCTGTTCTTGAGATGATCTTTCAATTCATGTAGGACAATATGTTCATGGTCATATTTTGTCTCTCATGGACTTGTTTTAATTTTCTTCAGCTTCAGCCTGAACTTGCATATGAACAATAACAATATTTTAATCTACCTATCCATTGTTATTGTGTTTTAAATTATAACCATAAATACATGTATCCTGGATTCCTGGTGTGGGACTATGGGTTAATGCGCTGGATTGCAGAGTCCGTTTGGACCACAAGGTTGGCGTATCAAGTTCACCAACTGCTCCTTGGAAACCCTATACAGGGTGGCTATGGGTTGGAACTGACTTGATGGGCACTTAACAGCACCAACATGCATGCATCCTTACTAGTTTCAAGTGGCCATTGAGTTTACCCTGACTCATGGCAACCCATATGCCTATGACAGAGTAGAACTGTACTCCATAGGGTTTTCAATGACTGATTTTTCAGAAGTAGATTGACAGGTCTTTCTTCTGAGGTGTCTCTGGGTGAACTGAAACTTCCAATTGAGTTATACAGTTAAATGCATTAACTATTTGCACTACCCAGGCACTCAATGGCCACCACAATGTCTTGGAGACAACAATTTCAGCTTTTATGAAGGAACAAGAGAGTGCTTCAAATGATCAAAATACAGTGTCAGAAAATATGCTATCAGAAATATCTGCTAAAGAGTGATATTTATGTACCTTCAAAGGATTGAGAGAGTGATCAAGAAAACTACAGATGAAATTACAGACAAAACTTTACAAGAATTGAGGAAAACACTACAAGAACAAGCTGAAAAAATAAATGAAAAAGTTGAAACCATACAAAAACAGCAAATAGATGACCAGAAGATTAATGCTAAGACTTCAGAACATATTAAAAGGGCAAAGAAATACAACTGAATCAATAGAAGGCTCAATTAGTTAGCTTGAACACAAATTGTTCAATATTTATTTGCTAGAGGAGCAATTAGAAGAAAGAACAAAAAGTTCTGAAATAAGCCCAAGATTTATTTGGAACACTTTCAAGAGGAATACTTCATGTGTGATTGGAATTTCAGAGCAGAAAGAGGCCACACTCCTCCAAAGAGAGAGACTCGTATAAGAGTTTTTGGGATAAAACTCCCCTAACATCATGAAAGATGAGAAGCTATGCCTCAAGAAGTTAAATGAACTCCATTCAAGAAGTTGAACAGGTTCCAAACAAGATAAACTCAAAAAGAAAATCACTGATGTATTATAATTAAACTTTTCAAAGCCAGAGACAAGGAAAGAATCCTGAGAGCAGCTCAGGAAAAATTGTTACCTAGAAGGAGAATTATTAAGAATAAGCTCTGATTTTTCAGCAGAAACCATGCAGGCAAGAAGACAATGAAATGACATATATAAAACTCCAGAAGGGGGGGAGGGGAAAAGGGGATGCCAACCATAAATCATATATGTAGAAAAATGGTCCATCAAATACGATGGCAAAATTAGGATGTTCCTAGATAAACAGAATTCGAAAAAGTTTGTAAAAACTAGAGCAAATCTTACAAAAAATACTAATGGGAGTTCTCTGGACAGAGAACCAATGACAGCAGACAGCCTGAAATGAACATGCATGACAATATCACCCAGAATTTAAACCAGCTATTGTTGTTAAGTGCCTTCAAGTGGGCTCAGATTCATAGATTCATAGTGACCCTTTCTAGGGTTTACAAGGAGCAATTGGTGGGTTTGAGCCGTAGACCATGAGGTTCAAACGGACTTTTTCGGTCAGTGCATTATCCCGCAGCACCACATCGATATTCTTAAAACAAACTTATTAAATTGCTGTCAAGTAGGTTCCAACTCATAGTAACCCTGTATAGGAATTCCAAAGAGTGGCTGGTGAGCTTGTAACCGCGGCCCCTGCAGTCCAGTTCATTAACCTACAGTGTCACAAACTTTAAAAAGAATGAAAATAGGGAACCAGAAACATCCGTTTACAACAACAAAGAATACAAAGTAGAAAGAGGGAATAATGTAGGTACAAAACTTCCAAATAAAGAAATCAAGTAACTTTCAAGAAATATTAGTAAAACAACCTAACCCCAGCCCTAAAACTAGACTCAGCCTTAATCCAAAACTCTAGCTGCCCAATCCCTAAAACTAACCATAACCATAGCCCTAAATGTGGCACTGTGGGTTAATTCGCTGGACTGAAAAGTTGATTTGAACTGCAAAGTCAGTGGCTCAAGCTCACCAGCTTCTCCTTGGAAACCCTATACAGGGTTGCTATGGATCAGAATTGACTCGATGGCACGCAACAACCTTAACCCTAAATCTTTACTCCTACTTTTCTGCTCCCCCCTACTTCCCCCCCAAAAAAGAGAATTCTAAAGAGAAAATTATCTGGGGAATGGTTTATTTTAACCTAATGTTCGTCTTATAATTCACAGAGCTCCTTATTATTGAAGGCCTGAGATTGAAGGTGTAATCTCTAAGGTAAATTGACATTCAGCTTCCATTTTCACTAGAGACTGATATTTTTAAGAGTATTTGAGGTTTACTTAGTCGTTTATTAAGTGCCATCGAGTCAATTCCGACTCATAGCGACCCTGTACAGGATTTCCTAGGGTTTGAATCGTTGACATTGTAGTTCTTTACAGCCTACAGCTCCACAGTTAAGTCCATTTAAGCACACTTAACTCCACATAAGCAGCTTAATTATTAAATCTCTGCATTAATTCGTTAGAATGTTAGGTGAATAAGAAATATAGTTTCTAATGTCTGGAAACTTGGCATCATGTACCTTAATATTATAAACCAAAATAACTTTTGCACTAATTGAAAAGGAGTCATCGTAGCTCAACAGGCTACACAATGGTTGCTAACTGCAAAGTCAGCAGTTCAAACCTACTAGTCACTCGGCGGGAGAAAGATGAGCCTTGGATAACCAACATATGGTCTCTAAGTCGGAACCGATAACCACCAAGGTACAACAGTTAAATGCCAAATGCCGTTGGGTTGACCCGCATAGGGTTTCCAAGGAGCGGCTGGTGAACTTGAACCGCCGACCCTGGCGGTTTAGATTGCCATTGCAGTCCAGCGCATTAACCCACAGCGCCAAACCAGGACTCCAAGGTGCAATTAGACTAATTAAAAATGCATTTACAATGGGTAGTAAAACGAATGTCAGTTCTTTTTGGAAAGCTTAGTGGCTCTGAAAAGAGCCGTTGGGGTGAGATTTCAACAATTAGTTAAGGCCACAGACTTGTGGCTCACTTGGAGCTGGTGTACTTGGTGACAGCCTTGGTGCCCTCGGACACGGCGTGCTTGGCCAGCTCCCCCGGCAGCAGCAGGCGCACAGCGGTTTGGATCTCCCGGGACGTGATGGTCGAGCGCTTGTTGTAATGCGCCAGGCGAGAAGCCTCACCTGCGATACGTTCGAAGATGTCGTTCACGAAGGAGTTCATGATGCCCATGGCCTTGGAAGAAATGCCGGTGTCGGGGTGGACCTGCTTCAGCACTTTGTACACGTAGACGGAGTAGCTCTCCTTGCGGCTGCGCTTGCGCTTCTTGCCATCCTTTTTCTGTACCTTAGTCACAGCCTTCTTGGAGCCCTTCTTCGGGGCAGGAGCAGACTTGGCAGGCTCAGGCATGATGGAGGTTATCGACGAGAGAATGAGAATGTAGAAGAATGAAAAACCCGCTGGACAGGGTCCTTTTATTCTCAGATCTTAAGCAAACAAGGCGTTCAGTAGTCATGCCTATTATTGGTGATTTCTGAGATGACGTATCAAAATGTTGTCCAATCAAAATAAACGTGCTTTACGTCATAATTCCATTGGTTTAATTAAAATTAATTTTAGCCAATAGCATAGCTTTATTTTCGCGCCTAGAAATGCTACTTGTACGAGAGCTCTAGGATTTTAGTCTGAATTTGCCTTCCAATGCAGTGGATTACTGTGGTCATGTCTGGACACATCAAACAAGGCAGAGTAAGGCTCGCGCCAAGGCAAAACTCGCTCTTCTCGTGCCAGGCTCCAGTTCCCAGTCAGCCGTGTGCACCGTATTTTTTCCTAAGGGTAACTACTCCAAGCGCGTCGGCGCGGGCGCTAGGGCACCTAACAGCCAAGACTTAGCTGGCCGGCCACGCAGCTCTAGGCAAAACATGCATTAATTTTTCGCCATCCGCAACAACGATCAGCAGTTGCGGCAGTCACATTCGCTCTCTCAAAGGCAAATAGGTCATTTACTACTTTTGGAGCCACAGCCAACCTGTCACCACTGCTTTTGATGTAAAGGATCCATCCTTCTAAGCAGGTTCGAGCAAAATTTGAGGGAGAACCAAAAACTCCATGCATATAAAAACAAGACACTAATTGTGTGTGACAGTGCACAGCTTTTTCACAGGTATATTTGGGTGGCTCTGAAAAGAGCCTTTGGGGTTAGGTGTAACAGGAAGTTCTTACTTCTTCTTAGGAGTAGCCTTCTTAGCCTTTGCAGCTTTAGGCTTCGCTGCCTTAGGCTTGGAGGCTTTAGGTTTTGCTGCCTTAGCCTTCACTGCCTTTGGCTTAGCAGAGGTCTTAGCCTTTTTCGGTTTGGCAGCAGATTTGGCCTTCTTTGGGCTCTTGGCCACTTTCTTAACTCCTGCTGTAGCGGGCTTCTTCGCCTTCTTGGGTGTTTTCTTCACTGCCTTTTTGGCTCCTGTAGCCTTCTTGGGCTTTTTAGGAGTAGCTCCAGCGGGCTTCTTGGCCTTAGCGGCGCCTGCTTTCTTAGTTTTTGGCTTGGCTTCCCCAGAGGCTGCCTTCTTATTGAGCTTAAAGGAGCCCGAAGCGCCGGTGCCCTTGGTTTGCACCAGGGTGCCCTTGTTCACCAGGCTCTTCAGGCCAAGTTTGATGCGGCTATTGTTCTTCTCCACATCGTAGCCCCCGGCTGCTAGCGCTTTCTTAAGAGCGGCCAAGGAGAGGCCATTGCGCTCTTTGGAAGCTGCCACAGCTTTAGTGATCAGCTCAGAGACAGGAGGCCCGGTGGCCTTGCGCTTCGCAGCGCCACCAGCTGACTTCTTGGTTGCCTTCTTCTTGGCGGGAGACTTCTCCACCGGCGCTGGGGCGGCGGTCTCGGTAGGCGCCGTCTCCGACATGGCGATAAGAAAATCTACCAGAGAAGGTTTCGAATCCAAGGAGAACAAATTTTGCAATGCTAGCTCGCTCCGGCCCGGGGCTTATATAAGCCGGTGCTGTCTTGTGATTGGTGGAGCAGTCAATCCACCGCCCTCTGGCAGACGCCGGTCAGGGTTGCACTTTTAAATTGTGTTTGTTAGTCTCCGAAATTTGATTAAATGAGAAAAACATCGGTACTAAATTAAGTATTTTGAAGAGCCAAAGGAGGAAAACAGATTACAGGTTCACAAACTTATTTGTGTTTTCATGAATCATGCAAGAAAGAGGAAATATATATTTAAAAAACCCCTTAGCTTTGCGTATGAATCTACTTGCCTGTAAACATCGCGATAGTTAGTTGTATGTTGCAATAAATTTCTAGTAAATATCAAGCGAAAGTTTAAAAAAAGGGTCTGTAAGGAGATTAGGCTTTTGATTTTTGCCTAAGGAAAGACACTTAAGGTCTTGTGTTTAGTAGAAACTTTGTTTCAAAGTGTAATAATTAGCACAGGCATAGGGCAACTGGTTCCCTATTCCCCCAAATCAGTCACCTAGACCCTGTTTTAAAACCGGTTCTGCCTTCATGGCGTTGCCACGTGCTTATGTCTTTATAGACTAGGGATTTTGCAGTTTGGGAAAACTAATTGCCGGGGTGGCTTTCTTCCCATTACAGCAAAAGGAATGGAGATCTTTGCTCCCAAATGCAAAGCCCAGATTGAAATTTCAATTTCAGTCGCGTATGTTATCTAATTTAGGTTTTCTTTGATTCCTAGGCAAATCATTAAAACGAGGGCAAAAAATGATTAATTTAGATCCTTTCATAAACCTGCTGAAAATTATACGTGGTCTCCCAGTTGTTAAATGTTATCGAGTCGGTTCCAACTGACAGTGATCCTGTATAGGGTTTCCGAGGAGCGGCTGGTGAGTTTGAACTGAGCTGACTATGCTTTTCAAACCTAAATAAATCCCACATTGTTTAGATGAGCACGGATTTTGTCAGACTTTCAGTACACTTTTCCAAGTGCTCTTACTAAACTCATTAACATTTAATCCGTTGTAAAGCAGCTCTGGTAGAGTAGCGGTTACGAATGTTGTTGTTAAGTGCCATCAAGTCGGTTCCGACACATAGCAACCCTGAACAGGGTTTCAGAGGTTTTAAATCTTTATGGGAGCAGAAAGCCACATCTGCCTTCCGCGGAGCAGCTGGTAGTTTCGAACTGCTGACCTTGCGGTTCGCAGCCCGATTCGTAATCACTAAGCTACCAGAGCTCTTGAGTGGTTACAAATAGAGCTGCTAATCTCACGGTCAGCAGTTCGAAACTACCAGCTGTTTCGCGGGAGAAAGATGAGGCTTTCTGCTCCGGTAAAGATTTACAGCCTCGGAAACCCTATGCAGGGTTGCTATGAGTGGCAACCAACTCCACCGTACACCACAACAAATGGAGTCCTAGTGTGGCGCCAGACTGCAAAGCCTTTTGAACTGCAAGGTCGGCGGTGCAAGCTCACCAACTGCTCCTCGGAAACCGTAAACAGGGTAGCTATGGGTCGGAACCGACTCTACAGCACTTAATATCAATGGTCAGGAAAACCATCCTCTGCAAGTGGCCAGGAGACATCAGGTCCAATCCATTCATGTGAGAAATAACTCTTGTGATCCATCTTCAGGAATTCATGAGATTGCAAGAGTTGGCAGACAGATTGTTGATTTAAACAGGCTATTCTGGGAGTAGGAAATTTAAATAAAAATGCAACCATTAAGACCTTGGGCAAGCCATTTTGGCTTCTCTGGGAGGAGGGAAAATGGGATGTACCATAGAATTGTATATGGAGAACTGGAACTGGAGGAGGGGCTTTTTGGGGGACAAGAATATGTTGTGTCTCAATTTACCCAGATGACCACTCAAGACCCTCAGGATCAGCAACGAAGCCTTTATTAACTGGCCAGCGACTACAGCCTCTCTAAAAGCAGGAAAAACTACAGCCCCAACCCAGTTTTTCAAAGAGTATCTACACATAGGCAGTGTAACATTATCTTGTACAAACCAAGGGTATGATGTATACATGAGCTGTTAGGGTGGGAGCTAGGAGTACATTTGCTGGGACAGTTACTTTTCAAGATTAACTTTGGCCAGCTGTTCTCAAGGTTAGCCTTTGCCACTGGTCGCAGTGTCCTTATTAGTCAGGTGGGCCCACTCAGATGTGAGGAATTTGCATAAGCATTTTTACAGAAGCCAAGTTTAGCTACAGTTAAGGGGGAAGGGGGTTTCTGCATCCAGGGAAGTTGTTAATGCTAAAAAATTTCCACTTCAGCCTGAGCCTTTCTTTAAAATTGGTTACTATTATAGGGCAATTGGGCCTTACAAATAAAAACCATTTGTTGAGGGCCATGTGGGCATCTGCCGTGTCTACGAGGCTGGGCACCCGATTTTGCAAAATTGAATAAAGGAAACCTCACTCTCAATAAAATGAGTACAGATTGGATTACTTGAGGGTTTGTCGGTATAGACATTTCTCACAATCCGTATTTTAGAAAAATAAATAACAGATTATTTCAAGGATAGATTTGGTATTGAGGGGCTGGAGTTTACCAAGGTTCAGCAAATGAAAGAAAATACTGATGCCTAAGAGAGCTAAGACAATGACTATGATGTTGAAATGAAGCTTGGAAAAGTTTGCTGTTTATTTGAGAGAGGAAATTAAAGGATTGTGTGGCTGCTTGATAAGAGAGATCAAATGATGGTTCAAATCTCTGATACAATCAACAGCCAGAAAAACTGTCAGGAAGGCTAAAATGGCCCCTTCATTTCCCTCCTTCCCCCACTCCCTCCAGGAGCTTCTGGACTGCTATTATTCATCCTTAGAGTCCTGGTGTGGTGCTGCATGGTAATGCACTGGACCACAAGGTCGGTTTGAATCACAAGGTTGGTTTGAACCCCAGGGATGGTGGTTCGAACTCACCAGCCATTCCTTGGAAACCCTATACAGGGTTGCTATGAGTTGAGATTGACTCTAAGGCACTTAACAACAACAAAAACTGGAATTATTCTAAGTATGCTCTATTACAGGATGTTACTTATTTGCTGTGATGCTATGCCACCAGTTTGATGGACATGTTTCAGGAGAGTCCAGAATAAGACAGACTAGAAAGAAGGATTTGGTGATCTACTTGTAAAAAAAGACCAGTGAAAACCTTATGAATATCAGTGCAACTTTGTGTCTGATATAATGTCTGAAGTTGAGGCTTTCAAGTTGGAAAAGCATTCAAAATAGGGAAGCCTGAAGTTGATCACACATGCAATTAAGATGCATTGATATTACTGGTGATTGTAAAGACAAGGTTGGAAGAAAGAAATATTAGTAGTTAGACAATATGGCTTGATATTAGAAATGATACCAGAGATCTCATGATAGAATGTCTGCTTCCTTGGAAATATTTTTTTTTTTATTCAACCTCTCACATTTCAACTAAACATGTGAATCTTGCTAGATGGAATACACAGGAAATCAAATCAACTACATCTGTGGAAAATGGTGGTGAAGAAGGTGTTTCATCAGTTAGAACAAGGCTGACTAGAACAGACCATCAATTGTTTATATGCAAGTTTAAACTGAAGCTGAAGAAAACTAAAACAAGTCCTCAAGAGCCAAAATATGACTATGAGTATGTTGTTGTTATGTGCTGTAGAGTCGGTTCCGACTCATAGCGACCCTGTACAGGGTTTCTGAGGCTGTGAATCTGTACAGGAGCAGAAAGCCTCATCTTTCTCCCATAGAACAGCTGGTAGTTTCGAACTGCTGACTGTGAGGTTAGCAGCCTGATTCATAACCACTATGCTACCAGAGCTCCTTGACCATGAGTGTATCCCACCTGAATTTAGAGATCATCTCAAGAACAGATTTGATGCATTAAACAACACTGACTAAAGACCAGTTGAGTTGTGAAATGACATCAAGGAAGGATATCATATGAAGAAAGCAAAAGGTCAGTTTTAAAAAGCAGCAAAGACCAAAATAGATGTCAGAAAGAGACTCTGAAACCTGCTCTTGAACATAGAGTAGCTAAAGCAAATGTAAGAAATTATAAAGTAAAAGTTCCGAACAGAAGATTTCAGGGGGTAGCTGGAGAAGACAAAGCAAAGTATTATAATGAAATGTGCGAAGACCTAGAGTTAGAGAACCAAAGGGAACAATACACTTTGTACTTTTCAAGTTCAAAGAACTGAAGAGAATTTCAAGCCTTGATTTGCAAAGGATTGTACAAGTCCTGGTGTGGTGCTGTAGAATATGTACTAAACCACAAGGTCAGTTTGAACTTTAAGGTTGGTGGTTAAAACTCCCAGCTGCTCTTTAGAAACCCTATACAGGGTCATTATGAGTCAAAACCGACTTGACAGCACTTAACAACAACATGGACAAAAAGGCTTCTGGACTCCTGGTGTGGTGCTGTAGGATCAGCACTGGACTGTAAACCACAAGGTCGGCAGTTTAAACCCACTAGCTGCTCTTCAGAAACCCTATACAGGTTCACTATGAGTCAGATTCGACTCTGGGGAACTTAACTACAACATGGGCAAAAAGTAGTCCTGATATGGCACTGTTGGATAAGCACTGAAATGTTAACCTAAAGGTCAGTGATTCAAACCCACCAGAAGTTCCTTGGAAACCCTATACAGGGTTGTTATGAGTTGAAACTGACTCAACAGTACTTAACAACCACAACATGGACCAAAAAAAATTGAACTATCAAAAGAAGATGGAAGTAACACTGAGTACCAAAAAGAATTGGTCCACCTTCAACATTTCAGGACGTGGAACTAGTAATGTCATTGCTATTATCAGATCTCTACTGACAAGAGAATACCAGAAAGATGTTTATTTGTATTTTATTAACTATGCAAAGGTTTCTGAATGTGTTTGTTCTTAAGTGCCGTCAAGTTGTTTCCGACCCGTAGTGACCCTGTATAGGGTTTCCGAGGAGCAGCTGGTGAGCTTAAATCGCCGACCTTGCAGTTCAAATGGCTTTGCAATCTGGCGCATTAACCCACAGTGCCACACCAGGATTTCTCTGAATGTGTAGATCATAACAAATTATGGGTAACATTGCAAAGAAATGGGAGCGTGTGTTTAAAACCCAGTTTAGTGTGAAGACCTGCATTGCTTGCACATGCTTTTAGTTTTCAATCCCATCTTATTGGGGGGGAAAAAAATCATGAAAACCCTCTAGCAAGAGCATTCTTAAAATTTAAGGGACAAACTAATTTTAGAGGCAGAGCTCATTGTAAAAATAGCTGTAAATGTACTTATTCTCAGCTGTTGACCCAAGCTCCCTAGAGTTCATCTTTTGGTACACATGATACTGAAAGGATCTAGAAACAGCAATGAGTCTAGTCTCTAATTCTGTTCTTAAAATGACACATAGGCAGAGATTCCATTAGCAAGGTTAAAGCGAGTCGCACATGAGTTGTTTCCTGTAGTAAATCGTGTATACAAACATAAGACTTGTCATAGTCTGCGTATGTTTATATAAAGCATGACTGCAGTCTACCAACAAGTAGAAAAGAATGTCATCACTGTGCAGCTTTTACGAGTCCGACACTAGACCGCAAGTCTCTACTCAATCCCAAAGTTAGAACCGACTCGGTGGCACCCACCATTCACTGTATTAGTGAGAACAGCTCTTTCTTAGTGAAAACTGAGGGGCTCTGAAAAGAGCCTTTGGGGCGTGCGTATTATGGGCTATTTAATAGCTTAAGCTCTCTCACCACGGATACGGCGGGCTAGTTGGATATCCTTGGGCATAATGGTGACACGCTTGGCGTGGATGGCACACAGGTTGGTGTCCTCAAAGAGCCCCACCAGGTAGGCCTCGCACGCCTCCTGCAGCGCCATCACGGCCGAGCTCTGGAAGCGTAGATCAGTTTTGAAATCCTGAGCGATCTCACGCACCAGCCGCTGGAACGGCAGCTTACGGATAAGCAGCTCGGTGGACTTCTGGTAGCGCCGGATCTCGCGCAGCGCCACGGTGCCCGGCCTGTATCGGTGAGGCTTCTTCACGCCACCGGTGGCTGGCGCACTCTTGCGGGCAGCCTTAGTGGCCAGCTGCTTGCGCGGCGCCTTGCCACCAGTAGATTTGCGAGCTGTCTGCTTAGTACGGGCCATTTCCAGAAAGAGGTAACACAACCAGAAAATGAGGTTTTCCAGCTCATAATCGCAGTATTTATAGGAACTCTCGTGTTCTGATTGGACAATTTACTGCTACTCCGCCCTACCCTCGCCGAATTGGCTCCCATCTTAACCCAGTAATTCATGCAAAATGTTTCCCGCGCCCATTTTGGTCTAGAAAACGTACAAAGAACTTATTTTATTGTTTTTTCTCCCCTCTTTTTAAAAAGGATTTTGCATGTATGAAGATTACTAGAGAGTGTTGTTTGCTTCAGTATCCATTGCTTTAAATAGGTGTTATGGATTCTTTCGACTGTTGATTAACATTAAAGGGAAAAACTGAGATTAAAAGACTTTTTTTTTTTAAGACTTTGAAATCGAAATTCGAACCACTCTGCTACATAAGTGCCGTGGAGTCGGTTCCGACTCAAATTGACCCTGTATAGGATTTCCGAGGAGCGGCTTGTGGGTTTGAACTGCTGACTTTGGCAGTCCAATGCTGTATGTTGTGTGCTGTCAAGTCGGTTCCGATTCAGGCAACCCTGTATAAATTTTCAGAAGGCGGCAGGTGGGCTCTATCAACCTTTCGGTTACTATGGCTAAGTGCCGTTGACACGGTTCTGACTCTTGTTGTTATGTGCCATGGAGTCGGTTCCGACCCATAGCGACCCTGTACAGGGCTTCCGAGGCTGTAAATCTTTACGGAAGCAGAGATCCTCCTCTTTCTCCCGCGAAACAGCTGGTAGTTTCGAACTGCTGACCTTGAGGCTCACAGCCTGATTTGTAACCACTAAGTTACCAGGGCCTGTAAAGGGTTTCCGGGGAGAGGCAGATTAATTAGAATTTAAACGTTGAGGTTCAGACGGACTTCTCAGTCCAGTGCGTTATCCTGCAGCGCTACACCTCGCACTTCCAAAATGTAAGAACCCCGTACTTAATAACTTCCAAAGCTTTTGTAAATTGTAGTCAGAACCCTTGGCTTTGCCAAGTCATACAGTTCCGCTCACTACCTCGTGTTAAGTGGCGTCGAGTCGGTTCTGACCCTGTATAGAGTTCCGGAGGAGCAACTGGAGATCTTGAGCCGATCACCTTGCGGCTCAAACTGATCTTGCAGTCAAGCGCATAACCCACAAGGAAAAAGTATGGAAACATGACATGTAGTTTTGCCAACAGCAGTCTTTCGCCCTCCTGGATTTGCATACCCTGCATAAAGTGGTTATTCTGCAGATGGATATGCAACATGGCATTGAACTGAGCCACCTAACTTTAAACTCAGTGAAAACATGGTCATGTATCTCAGAAACCCTTTAAAATGTTCCAAGCTCTTTAACAGATATCGTGGGTGGCCCTTAAAAGGGCCTTTGGGGAACGAAAATATCCAAAAAAATTCCTAACCCCCAAAGCCGTAGAGGGTGCGCCCTTGGCGTTTCAGCGCATAGACCACATCCATGGCAGTGACTGTCTTGCGCTTGGCGTGTTCAGTGTAGGTTACGGCATCACGGATCACGTTCTCCAGAAACACCTTGAGAACCCCGCGGGTCTCTTCATAGATAAGGCCAGAAATACGCTTGACACCACCACGCCTCGCCAAGCGGCGAATAGCAGGCTTGGTAATGCCCTGGATATTGTCTCGTAGCACCTTACGATGGCGCTTAGCGCCTCCTTTCCCCAGGCCCTTACCACCCTTACCGCGACCAGACATGTTGGAGTCGATATGGAATACAGTCAGCTAAGCCCTGAAGTGCTGTCTTATATAGCAGTTACTCGGACCTGTTTGAAGACTTCTCACCCCACCCTTCCCTACCTCCCCACCCCCTGTATCCGCTTAGCTCTCTGATCTGTAGCCCTGCCTACAAATCCTGGGGGTGGGGGAGGGGGAGGAGGGCGGCGTTTAAACGCCTAGTTTCAAAATGATGCCTAAGCAAAAGTTACTACTGGTCATATAAAAAGCTCTCCCTTCAGTGCTTTGCACCTACTCATCAATGTAAGGCCTTCCTTTTGTTCTGTTCAGGCCATGAAAGTCTGAAGTCACCTTTTGACACTGATCACTGGATGCTGGAATCATTTTGACAAGGAGGATGGTGCTCACTTCAGTTATTTGTGAAACTGTCTCAGATGCCAAATACTTCCCATATAATCTCATTTAATCAGTTGACTCAAAAATTCTTTCCTTATGATCTTGATTTAGTGAGCCTGAAAAGAGGCTAACTTCAATTAATGCTTGATTCTGACTTCAAGATTCAATTTAATAATCCATTTCTCACTGAATTTATAGGCTGGCTTCTTTTTTCTTCTGTTAAGTAATAACAGAAGGAAAAAGTCCTAGTGTGACACTGTGAATTGGCACTGGATCTCAAAGTTGGTTGAATTGCAGGATTAGTGGTTCAAGCTCGGTCACCAGCCTGATAAAGATGATGAACTCTGAAAGGTCTGCAGTTTGGTTTGGTTGCTTTGACAATTTGCCTTGAGACTGATACATAGTCATCTTGCTGTGTGTCATCCAGTAGGTTTGGACTGATAGTGAACTTTTATAGGGTTTCTGAGAAACTGGTGGGTTTGAATTGCCAATCTTGTTTTTATCAGTCCAGTGCTTATCCTACAGTGAATGCCACACCAGGATTTATCTTGTTAAGCACCATCAAGTCATTCTGACTCATAGAAACTCTCTATAAATTTTCCAAGGAGCTGCTTGGCTGGTGGGTTTTGGACCACTGATCTTGCAGATAACAGTCCAGTAGCACTTATCCTACAGTGCCACACCAGGACCAGGTTCATCTTGTTTTTTGTTAAGTGCTATAGAGTCAGTTTCATGTATAGAGTCAGTTCCACTCACAGTGACCATGTATAGGATTTTCTAAGGAGCCACTGGTGGATTTGAGCCCCCACCATTGCAGTTAACAATCCAGTATTTATCCTAGAGCGCCACCCCAGAACTTTACAAGGATTTACATGGGGTCTCATCTTTGTTAGTGTGCCATTCAATTGATTTCAACTCATAACAAACCTGTTTCCAGGAGTGGCTAGTGGATTTGAACCACTGACCTTGTGGTTAGCAGTTCAATGCTTATCATACAGTGCCACACCAGGACTCATCTTGTTGTGTGCTGTTGAGTCAGAGTTGGTTCCAACACAGGAAACCCTGTATAGGGTTTCCAAGGAAGGGCTGGTGAGTTTGGACCACTGATGTTGCAATTCAAACTGACCTTGAAGTCAAGTGCTTATCCTATGGCACCACCCCAGGACTCTAGGCTCAAAGATTCATCTTGCTGTTGTGTTGCTGTGAATTGCCGTCAAGTCAGTTCCAACCCATAGCGACCTTGTGTAGGGTTTCCAAGGAGCAGCTGGTGAGCTTGAACCTCCAACTTTGCAATTCAAACGGCTTTTCAGTCTGATGCATTAACCCACAGCGCCACATCAGGACTCCAAAGATTCATCTTATAAAGGTGTAAATACTTGTGAATTCTCTGTTAAATCAGATACTTTGTCAATTCTTTTCTCCCACTTACATAGAGGAAACACTTTGACTAACTCTGGAGATTTCTTAATTTGGAAAGGGTTTAAGAATCTTGTTTTACTAGAATTAAGAACTCTTTTAATGTTTCATTTTTCTCTTCTTCCGCAAATAATGGTGCTAATTGCCATAACTGTCCCAATAAATTCTTGATGATTACATGGAACAAGTACTGTGTGGTTGGTTTTCTTGTTGTTGTTGTTGTTGTTTTTCTTTTTCTTCTCATATTAGGAAGGATTGAATAAACAGTGAAGCAATTTGACTCTAAAGTACATAGTGTTGCCATGATTAGGATTTGACTCAGTGGCAACTGGCTAATCCAAATCCTAACTCACTGTCACTGGATTTCAACTCAGCAACCCTTCTCAGGCAATAGGCTAGTGGGTTTTAACCACTGACCTTTCGATTAGCTGTCCAACGCCTAACCCATAGCACCACCATGGCTCCACATATGGCATGTTGTTGTTGTTGTTAAGTGCTGTCGAGTCGGTTCCGACCCATAGCGACCCTGTACAGGGTTTCCGAGGGTGTAAATCTTTACGGGGAGTAGAACACCTCATCTTTCTCCCGCGGAGTGGCTGGTAGTTTTGAACCGCTGCCCTTAAGGTTCGCAGCCCATTTCGTAACCACTACGCTGGTAGCGTAGTGATTACGAATTGGGCTATGAACCGCAAGATCAGCAGTTCGAAACTACCAGTGGTTCCGCGGGAGAAAGATGAGGCGTTCTGCTCCCGTAAAGATTTACAGCATCGGAAACCCTGTGCAGGGTCGCTATGAGTCAGAACCGACTCCATGACACTTAACAACAACAACCTCCCTGAGTATACGTCAGGTTCATCAAATTGCAGCAATTTACCCTTACATATGGACTCAAAAAGCCTCACTGCCATCAAGTTGATTCGGATTTATAGTGACTGAATGAGTCCTGGTGTGTTGCTGTGGGTTATTTCGCTGGACTGCAAGGTCAGTTTGAACTGCAAAGTCAATTGTTCAAGCTCACCGGCTGGTCCTTGGAAACCCTATACAGGATCACTGAGTCGACAACACTTAACAAGAACAACAAGGGTTTCTGATGCTGTACATCTTTAAGGGAGCAGAAAACCATTGCTGGAGGGATCTGACCTTGAGATTAGCAGTCCAGTGCTCCAGCACCACACGAGGACTTCTCATGAAACTGTTCTAGTAGTTTGTAGTTTATTATATGTTATACAATAAATGCTAGATGAATTGAAAACAAATGAGATTTCCCCACTTCAAAGCTGATAGTCATATATCACCATCCCAGGTCCATACCTACAAATCAGGCCTACCTGAACAATCAATAGATTTCACCTTCTTTCTAAATCTCTGGTAGCACTAAACCTTCAGTATCTGTGGATAACAATAAAAGAAAAACCTGCTGATTCCTGGATATTGAGTAAGGCAAATTCCTCACGGTCCAGACATTTCTGGACTCTGTTGGATGACTCTTTACTCTACTTGTTTTTTTCCTTTTGCCTCATCTTTCTCCCAGAGTGGTTGGTGGGGGTTGGATGGACCTTTTGGCTACCAGCCCAATGCTTAACACACTGTGCCACCAGGGCTAGTTTTCCCTAAAGATTTACAGCCTTGGAAACCCTATGGGGACAATGTAGGATAAGCCCTGGAGTGCTAACTGCAAGGTTGGCAGTTCACACCCACCAGGTACTCTCGGAAACCCTATACAAGATTGCTAGGAGTTGGAACTGACTCCATGGCACACAACAACCACAACAAAGTGACTGGAATGAAATGCATGGTGTAGGACATGTCAGTATGCAACAAAAACCTGAGATTGAGTGGGACCTAGCTCCTGTATAAACGTGAAAGCAAATTAAAGGGAGGGATTATTGGTTGTGTGCTGTAGAGTTGGTTCTGACTTATAATGACCCTGTATAGGGTTTCTGTGGCTGTAAATCTTTATGGGAGCAGAAAACCTCATCTTTCTCCCATGGAATAGCTGGTAGTTTTGAACTGCTAACCTTGCGGCTTGCAGCCCGAGTCATGACCACTACGCTACAAGACTCTTTTATTAACACTTAAGCAGGACAAAGACAAATCATCTGGATGAAGGAGACCACCTGTATAAAACCATGATATCTAAAGGATTCACAGTCAAGTGGCTAATTATAGAAAACAAAGGAAATCTTCTCAAAATCTTAATTGGCAGCAAATCAGTTCATCAATATTGCAGACCAGACTACAGAAGTGGGGAAAAGATCATGATTGGGCTACATATACAATTACAGATTAGAAAATTTTACAGGGTTGGTTCTGGGGTCTTCAGGCCACCTGGTTATTGTTAAGTGTCGTCGAGTCGGATCTGACCCATTGCAACCCTATACAGGGTTTCTGAGGAACAACTGGTGAGCTTGAACCATCAACCTCGCAGTTCAAACGTTTGCAGTCTGGAGCATTAACCCACAGGGCCACACCAGGATAGTTAGGGTATGAAATATGACTATGCAGCTCTGATAACCCCAATCTCCACTAAGGGAATGCATGCCCAGGCAAGTCATTTTGAGGCTGGTAGGCTTGTGGAAATAGGCTCTGACCCCTCATGTCCCCTAGGCTCATAGTTCATTCCTGGAGCAAGGTTTACATTCCAGGAAATAAGCAACAGACCACCTCAGCCTCATGTGATCACCCAGGCTAATCTCCTGTTCCTGACCCACCTCCGGGTGGTGAGCTAATGTTTACCTGCTTCCACTTCTGTAACTGCTTGTTTGTATGCTCCTATGTCTTTCCCCCGCCATGTGTTTGAACCAACCAATCCCAGGTAGCCCTGTGAAGTTGTTGACCCCCGCTAACCAATCCCAAATGAACTCATGTATGCACCCCTTGTTGTTGTGAAGTGCCCTTGAGTCGGTTCCAGCCCATAGTGACCCTGTATAGGGTTTCCAAGGAGCAGCTGGTGAGCTTGAACTGCCAACCTTGCAGTTCAAACGGCTTTGCAGTCTGGCGCATTAACCCACCGCGCCGCACTCCCTATAAAATATCCTCAAACAGAGAAGATGGGGGCTAAGCCTCTGGATATGAATTTGCTGAGCCACGTGCTAGCACAATAAAGCCCTTCCTTTGTTACAACCGCGTGGCCTTGGCAACTCCATCAGAGCGACTCCGGTAACAATTTCAAGGCAAGACTGTCCCTTTCCCTGTTGCTGTTAAGTGCCCTGGAGTCAGAACGGATTCATAATGATCTTGTATGTTTCCAAGGAGCAGCTGTTGAGTTTAAAGTGCCAATCTTGTGGCTAGCAGTGCCGTGCTTATCCTACAGCTCTACACCAGGAATCATCTCCCTGGGCTGGGTAAAAACCCACAACTATTGACTTGATTCTGATCAATAACGACCCTATGGAACAGAGTAAAACTGTTTCTTAGGGTTTCAAAAACAGTAAATCTTTAAGGGAACTGTACTGGTATAGTGTAGGATAAGCACGCAACTGCAAGGTCAATTTGAACTGCAAAGTTGACGATTCAAACTCACCAGCCACTCCTGGAAACCCTATACAGGCACTTTACAATAAACATTGGCTAGATGAGATTGTAATATACTTTCAAACACACTCTGCCTGAGGGAAAAGCATTTTACATTTCTGATTAATGGTCAAAGAGAATTTTAAAATAAACAATTTATGTCAAGACTAAAAATGGAATCAGTTCTCACTGTAAACAGCATCATTCAGTAAAGCAATTGCTTAGGATTTAAACCCTAACCGTTTTTAAAATGATTACTGATCTTTCTGAACTTTTATGAGGGAAAGAAATAATAAAGGCAAGTGCTTTGTGAATTTTAAAATAAAGTATGCATAATGAATTAACAAATTCACTCATTTAACAAATATTCATTTATTTAACCTGTCTTGTGCTGGTCACTTTCTATTCTAGGGACATAACAGCAGCGAATCCAGTCCAAAGAAACTTTGACCTATGACGTGAATATTGTATAGAAAGAGAAAGTGAGTAAAATTTTATTTTTAAAACTGATTTACAGATTTTGGAGAACAAATGTCTCCTAGGTCTAGTGTTTCATACACATAAGTATGACATCAAGTAAAGTCGGGCAGTCAGCTGGAGGGTTTAGGAACGGGGTTGATGGCAGAATGCCTGTCACGCTTGTGGATACTGCCGAATAAAAACCAGTGGGTGAGCTAATTTGCTTTAATCTTGGAGTAAATGTGAAGAATAACTTTTCAGAGCTTTTATTTTTAAGATTGCCAGAAGACAAACTACTGGTAGACAAAGTACAAAGTTTCTAGGCTTCCAGATTATACAAACTGTTTCCATCAAATTTACAGTCATAATGTGGGAAGAGATGACAATACCTATGCTCTGAACTCACTTGTAGTTGGCTAGTAAATCCATGCTTGCTGTAAATAAACTTGTTTCTTAGGGCCTTTGCTACATCCATTGTCTCGGAATCCTGTGTGGCGCTGTAGGTTATTAACCCACGATACTGGGTCCCTAGGGATTGGAACAGATTCGACTGCACTAATACTGAAACCTGCAGAGCGAGATAACTTGAGGACAGTTAACTTGCTTTACAGTTATTAACAGAACCTAGCGGTCTCCTCTGCACAGGGGGCGATTCTTTAAACATTGTGTTTGCAGCTGCTTCCATTGGAGTGTAAATGGCTCTAAAAAGAGCCTTTGGAAAGGAATAGATTACCAGGACTAGCTGCAAGGCATTAGGCCCGCTCCCCACGGATGCGACGGGCCAGCTGGATATCCTTGGGCATAATGGTAACGCGCTTGGCGTGGATAGCACACAGATTGGTGTCTTCAAAAAGTCCGACCAGGTAGGCCTCGCACGCCTCCTGCAGCGCCATCACGGCCGAGCTCTGGAAGCGCAGATCAGTCTTGAAATCCTGAGCGATCTCGCGCACCAACCGCTGGAAGGGCAGCTTACGGATCAGCAGCTCTGTGGACTTTTGGTATCGCCGGATCTCGCGCAGCGCCACGGTGCCAGGCCGGTAACGGTGAGGCTTCTTCACGCCACCCGTGGCCGGCGCGCTCTTACGGGCAGCTTTTGTAGCCAACTGCTTACGCGGTGCCTTGCCGCCGGTGGACTTGCGAGCTGTCTGCTTGGTACGAGCCATAGTTTTAAGCTGCGCTTTGAGAAAAAACTGAAGAAGTGGTGTTGGGACCAGACTTTATACTAATGCTCCGATCCTGATTGGCCAGTAATGTTGTAGTTGTGACTGGATTGGTTCTTACTTCAATCTTTATTTGGTTGCTTCCACCCCTACCCCCCCACCCCTGCGGGGAGTCCTGGTGTGGCGCTGTGGGTTAATGCGCCAGACTGCAAAGCCGTTTGAATAGCAAGGTTGGTGGTTCAAGCTCACCAGCAGCTCCTTGGAAACCCTATACAGGGTCGCCATGCGTCGGAATCGACTCGTTGGCACTTAACAACAACAGCAACAACCCCTTGCGGAGTCCTGGTGTGGCCCTGTAGCATAAGCACTGGGTCGCTATGAGTCGGAACTGACTGACCGCACTAAACAACAATGGGTTAGAACGGACTCGACAGCACTTCACAACACCAACAACCCCTCTGAACTGCTAGCTTCAGGGTCCGTGGTTCAAACCCACCAGCTGCTCCTTGGAAACCCTGTACAGAGTCAGTATAAGTCGAAACCGATTCATGTCACTCAAAAATTCAGGACAGTTTTGTTTCCCTTGAGACATAATTTTTATTTTCTAATGTTGCAGGACACAGTGATTGCTGTGTTTCATTGTACTTTACTCTCTTCGACGAATCACTTTATTAAACGATTCCCTCAGTGAACAGGGAATCTGACGGTGAATTTTTGGATGTTATGCGCCTATACTATTCTTAAGGAAACGCATTTTCATTGGAGCCTCTTTTCTTTCTCAGATAATACGAAAAACAATTCCAGAATACTGTATTAGTCTATGAAAAAAGGTTGTTTAATCACCAAATCATCCTGTTCTGCTTTTAGTGACTGTACTAAACTCAGAACAAAAGTTCTGGAGTAACAGAGTTTTACTCTGCCTAGTGTGGCTTTTGGACTGGATACAAGCTCTAAATAATGTGCAATTATTTTCGTTAACATGATTTTGATGCAAACAGCTAACTATTCAATAAGAAAATTCAAGTTTTTAATCAGGATGTATGCGGTAATAGATTTGCACTGATCAGTGATTAGGGTTTTTCCGGTAAGCATAACACTGGGGGAAAAAAAAGTTTGGGTTAGGACTGAGGTTTTAATTGAGCAGTGGATGACCAGGCTCTACTATTTGCAAAGAAAAAAAACTGGCCTAAAGTATTTAACATATTATCTGGAGCAAATGTTTACAACTGTGCTTTTTGAGACAGGATGAAATGTTCATGACAATAAAGACGAACTGCATTTGTATATTGCTTTTTATTATGAATTTAGTGAATGTTTTGCAAGCAATATGCGTACACCTTCGTTTCATATGCTTGCAATCACCTCCACGTTTGTCAGTTAACGGTATTTACCTCTACTTACTAACTTTTGCATTCTTCCGTGTCTTTGCTTCTGTCATCTTTCCAGTCAACCTCGCTCTTGCATTGACTGCCTGGTCCCAAGTTAACATGTGGGCACCCTCTAGCCAGTAGATAATCTCTTCCCTCCAACCCCCTAGTAAGCATGTTATGTGCCGTCGAGTCGGCTCCGACCCATAGCGACCCTGCACAGGGCTTCCGAGCAGCTAGTGACCTTGAACCGTCGACCTTGCAGCTCAAACGGCTTTACAGTCTGGCACATTAACCCACAGCAGGAGTCTCTTTCTGCTTTTGTGTTTATGTGCTTTTACTAAAGTAGATACTGGTTTACAAATAGTGTTCAGTTCTTTCGAAGAAATGCTGCATGGCTCTGAAAAGAGCCTTTGGTTAATCAGAGGTTTATAGTGAATTCAGACCTTACTTGCCCTTGGCCTTGTGGTGGCTCTCGGTCTTCTTGGGCAACAACACGGCCTGAATGTTAGGCAAGACGCCACCCTGGGCGATGGTGACTTTACCCAACAGCTTGTTGAGTTCCTCGTCGTTGCGAATAGCTAGCTGCAGGTGGCGCGGAATGATGCGTGTCTTCTTGTTGTCGCGGGCTGCGTTGCCCGCCAGCTCCAGGATCTCAGCCGTCAGGTACTCCAGCACCGCTGCCAGGTACACCGGAGCGCCGGCCCCGACCCGCTCGGCATAGTTCCCTTTGCGGAGGAGGCGGTGGACACGGCCCACTGGGAACTGGAGTCCGGCGCGGGAAGACCGAGTCTTAGCTTTGGCGCGTGCCTTACCTCCCTGCTTACCACGTCCCGACATAATGGCTTGTTTAAGACAACTGAGACAGAGTGTAGAAACCGGCACCTTTTATAGTTACTGATGGGCGCGAAAATACAACTGTGCCATTGGCTAAAGGGCAAACACAGTTTTTTAAAATGTTATGGTCTGATTGGAAAATAGAGATTGATGTCATTTCCGAAGGGCCTCCAATCAGGCAAAATCTATACGCATCCTAATTTACATATGACACTATAAATCGAAAGAACGCTACTGTTTCTCTGTTTACTGTGGTGTTCTGTAGCTCCACTATGCCTGACCCGGCCAAGTCAGTCCCTGCCCCGAAAAAGGGCTCGAAAAAGGCGGTGACTAAGGCGCAGAAGAAAGACGGCAAGAAGCGTAAGCGTAGCCGCAAGGAGAGCTATTCCATATACGTGTACAAGGTACTGAAGCAGGTCCACCCCGATACCGGCATCTCATCCAAGGCCATGGGCATCATGAACTCCTTCGTGAATGACATCTTTGAACGCATCGCTGGTGAAGCATCACGCCTGGCGCATTATAACAAGCGCTCTACCATCACATCTCGGGAGATCCAGACAGCCGTGCGCCTGCTGCTGCCTGGAGAACTGGCCAAGCACGCCGTTTCTGAGGGCACCAAAGCCGTCACCAAGTACACCAGCGCCAAGTGAGCTGTCTGTCGCATTTCATACCCCAACGGCTCTTTTAAGAGCCACTCACACTTCTCTAAGAAAAGCTGTAGCACATTACCTGTCTTGTTTTTGTGTGGGTGAAGGGTAACTTGGAGTAACCGGAAAGGGAGGGAAATGGCTTTAGGTTTTGCTCTCTGCAGCAGTAGTAATAAATTACCATTATTGTCATTAGTGAAAAAAATACCAACTGTTCTGCAAGAGAAAGATGAGGCTTTGTGCTCCCGTAAAGATTTGCAGCCTTGGAAACCCTTATGAGTCGGAACTGACTCCACCGTGCTTTACAACAACTGTCAGCGCCTCCTATTATTGGGCACTGTTCGAAAAGCCCGCCACGAGCTGCAATTGGCTTGGCTTGGCACTCCCGCTCGTTTTACGTTACCTGTGGGAAAGTCCTCGGCTCTAGAGTCTGAGCTGTAAATTAACAGTTTCGTTTTCCAAAACCCAGAGATAATCTAATTACACTACAAAATAGGGATTGTAACTTTAGCCCTGACTGCAGCACGGAGTAGAACTGGAGAGTAGGATTTTCAATGCTGATCTTCCGGAAACATGCCAGTTTGTCTTACGAAGAGCGCCATTTGGTAGGTTTGAACTGCCACTGCCAACTTTTAGGTTGGTATCGAGACAATGATTTAGGTTAAAAAAGCCACGTGAACAATAAAGGTCAAGGAAGTTCTTATAAAGATCACATTTTTAAGCAGCTAAACCAAAAGCTTGGGGAAGTTGCATTTTAGAATATTTTCATCAGGTAGGCCAGCTAGGGCCAGAGCTTTTTGAACCATCAACCTTTCAAGAAAAAAATGAGACATATATACTACTCAGGGATTCCTACTACCTCTTTTTAAAAGGCACATCACATACTCTTGGCCTTTTAAAATCAGCTACTTATCTAGCAACTCACTAGTTTTATTCTTCTTTTTTTTTTTTTAAGTATTATTTTCATGTA
This sequence comes from Chrysochloris asiatica, assembly GCF_000296735.1. Lineage (NCBI taxonomy): Eukaryota > Metazoa > Chordata > Mammalia > Afrosoricida > Chrysochloridae > Chrysochloris > Chrysochloris asiatica. The sequence continues at coordinate 2,164,931 of NW_006408731.1, read as the reverse complement.
CACGGGAGAGGTTGTTAAGTGCCTTTGAGTGGGTTGCGACTCAGTGACCCTGTATTGGGTATCCGAAGAGCAGTTGGTGGATTTGAACTGCCAACCTTGTGGTTAGCAGTTCAGTGCTGATACTAGAGCACCACACCAGGAGTCCACCTGGGAAAGGTAGGAAGAACAAATTGTTCATTTTGATTTAGCAAAGAAATATCACATGAATTAAGATGAAGGTAAGGATGTCAGTTTGCATTTTATTACTACAGCTGCAACAGTAAAACAAACAACCAATTAGAATTACAAACTGATAGAAGTTTAAAGTGACAGTAAACAATGTCTGAGGTATGGGTGTCTTTGGAAATCATTTCCCATTAAAAATATTAGTGACCAGTTCTGTTTTATGATACCTAACAAGTTTTTCTCTGTAGCTAAAAATAAGGGGATTTCTCTCCCATCACTTAGAAGGGCCTATTTCAAGGCTGAGTGATGTAAATTCCTAGAGATAAAAGCAGGCCAGACTGACAATTTGGCAGGTCAAATTAAAAGGTAAAAAAGAGGGTTGCTAACAAAAGTGCTATGGATTGTCAGGATAAATCACCAAAGACTTGCAAGTGGACAAAAAAGACTCCAGTCGTTTCAGTGGTACATTGGGTGCTGTGTGTTGGAGCCTCTAGGATGATTTATTCTAGGGGGATATGTATCTTTGATGGTCTATGATTGATTAGGCTATTTTACAACTCTGTTGTCAAGTGCCAATAAGTTGATTTCAACTCATAGCAACCCTGCATAGGGTTTCTGAGGCTGTAAACCTTTTCAGGAACAGAAAGCCTTATCTTTCATCAGCTGAACAGTTAGTTGGTGAGTTCAGATCTCTGATTTTGTGGTTAGCAGTCCAGTGCTTATCCTACAGAGCCACTGTGCTCCCATTTTACAACTTTTGTTGTTGTTGTTAAGTGTCATTGAGTCAGTACCGACTCATAGTGACCCTATGCACAGCAGAACAAAACACTGCCCGGTCCTGGGCCAACCTCACAATCATTTTTATGTTTGAGCCCATTGATGCTGTCACTGTGCCAATTCATCTCTCTGGGGGTCTTCCTCTTTTTCTCAGACTCTCCACTTTCCTAAACATGATATTCTTCTCCAGTGACTGGTCCCTCCTGACAATATGTCTGAAGTATGAGAGACGAAGGCTTGCCATCCTGGCTTCCAAGGAGCACTCTGGCTGTACTTCTTCCAACACAGGTCTATTTGTTGTTTTGGGAGTCCATGGCACTTTCAATATTCTTCTCCAACACCATAATGCAAATGCATCAATTCTTCTACAATCTTCCTTATTCATTATCCGACTTTCGCATGCATACGAGGTTATTGAAAATACCATGGCTTGGATTAGGCATACCTTAGTCCTTCCTCAAACTTACATCTTTGCTCTTCAACACTTTAAAGAAGTCTCTTGTGCAGCAGATTTGCCTAATGCAATACATCTTTTCATTTCTGGACTGCTTCTTCCATGAGTGTTGATATTTGATCCAAGAAAAATGAAGTCTTTGACAATTTCAATTTTTTCTCCATATGGATGTTGTTTATTGAGCCAGTGGTGAGGATTCTTGTTTTCTTTACATTGAGGTGTAACCCATACCAAAGGCTGTGTTCTTTGATCTTCATCAGTAAATATTTTAAGTACTCTTTGCCTTCAGCAAGCAAGGTTGTATCATCTGCATATCACAGGTTGTTGCTGAGTCTTCCTCCAATCCTGATGCAACATTTTTCTTCATATAATCCAACTTCTTGGATTATTTGCTAAGCCTGAAAATTGAATAAGTATGGTGAGAGAGTACAACCCTGTCTCTCACCTTTCCTAAATTTTAAACCATCCGGTGTTCCCTTGTTCTGTTCAGATAACTGTTTCTTAGCCTGTGTACAGGTTCCTCATGAGTACAATTAAGTGTTCCAGAATAGTCTTACTTTGCAATGTTATCATAGCTTGTCATTGTCCACACAATCAAAAGCCTTTGCATAGTCAGTAAAGCACAGGTAAACGTCTTTCTGGTATTTTCTGCTTTCAACCAAGATCCATCTGACATCAGCAATGATATCCTTCATTCCACATCCTCTTCTGAAACCATCTTGAACCTCTGGAAGTTAACTCTCAATGGACAGTTGTAGTCATTTCTGTATTATCTTTAGTGAAACTTTGCTTGCCTGGGATATCAATAATATTGCCTGATGATTTCTGCATTCCGTTGGGTCGCTTCTCTTTGGAATGAGGACAAATACGGATCTCTTCCAAATTTCTTGGCATAGATGAGTGAGTGCCTCCAGTGCCACATCAGCTTGTTGAAAGATTTAAATTTGTATTCCATCAATTCCTGGTGCCTTGTTCTTTGCCAATGGCTTTAACTCACCTTGGACTTCTTCCTTCAGTATCATTGGCTCTAGATCATGTGCTGTTCTTGAAATGGTTGAACATTGATCATTTCTTTTTGGCACAGTGACTCTGTGCACTCCTTCCATCTTCTTTTGATGCTTTCTGCATCATTCAGTATTTTGCCCAGAGAATCCTTCAACACCACAAGTCGAGGTTTGAATTTTTTCTTCTGTTCCCTCTGCTTGAGTAATGCTGAGTGTGTTCTTCATTTTTGGTTTTCTAATACTTTTGGTTTTACAACTTTATAGAGATATAATTTAAGTTATAGAACACTGATAATATGGAGATGATGCTGTTTTTCCTTTTTACTGTGAATTGGGAGGTTTTCAGAACAGGTCACCTTTACATTCATACACATTTTATTTTACTTTGTTTACTGCAATCCCCACTATGGAACAGCTCTTACCCCATTTCTTCCCTGTGTTTCAGGGTTCCATTCTTCCTTCTATCATACATAACCCTTCTGAGCTCTGTTCTTGGGACAATGTTATCCTTTGGATCTTAAATAGTTAGTTATTCTAAGGTACGTGTGCTTCCCAATATTATTATTAGCCATGAAAATGATTCTTGATGATAGTGTGGAAAGGAAGATAGGGAGCACAAGTCACCTTTTTTTCTTCTAAACCTCACCAGAGACAGTTCACTGCCATAGGAATATTGCCCCACAAAGAAGTTTCTGGACCACTCTTGTTGTTGTTAAGTGCCGTCGAGTTGATTCCAACCCACAGCAACCCTGTATAGCGTTTCCAAGGAGCAGCTGGTAAGTTTGAACCACCGACCTTGCAGTTCAAACGACTTAGCATTAGCCCACAGTGCCACTTAAAATTAGGAAATTTCTGTAATTTCATTAAAATCTATGAAATGGGCAACTCTGAAGAATCAGATTCCAATTTTGAGGAATTAGAAGATTTTAGTTCTACCAACCTTAACCTAGGTACTACTGTCACCATCATCCTTGTACTTTATTGAATTGTCTGAGATTGCTTGTCTCCCTTTTCTCAACTAATAGTGATCTTCGGAGTCTCTTCCAGCAAAGTTTGTTTCTAAAAATAAGTCTCTTAGATGTGTAACTAAAAGTGTTCGTTTCAGGAACAGACAATCTCAGGACCATCAAGAAGGAAGAACATGAGATCCCTACCTAGAAAAGCAGCGACAGCAGAGATAGTGGCAGAGGCAATGGCAAGACAGATAGAGCAGCTGCAGGCTCGAGGCCTATGGACTGAGAAAGGTTGTGTGCCTGCCAGCAGGAGGCAAACTTGCAAAATATGCCCTTTGGATATTTAAATGATATATGTTTTTCATTTTATATGTGTACATCAAATATTTTTTCTTTGTTCATTTGTGAAATATAAAAGGGAAACCACAGGGAGGAAGTAGGATAATAGTTGTTGCAAGGAGGGGATTGTAATCCCTGAGATTAAACAAATTGCATGATTTATTGAATGTAAAGATGATGCTCTTGTATGTTAACCTTCACTCAATTCACAATGAAAATTGGGGGGGGG
>NW_006408731.1:2158110-2159926 GCF_000296735.1 Chrysochloris asiatica | reverse complement strand
CACCAATATACTGAGTTAATTCCTTGGGGAAAACTTGTCTCCAGAGCTTCCCAGCAAACTTGTTTTTGGAGCTTTTTACAGTCTCAGCTTTAGGAGCAGTTTAATATTTGTCTATGGGTATCAAGGGCTCGTGTATTAAGTTAATATCAAACATAACTGAATAATTTGATAAAGAACAGTTTGGACGAGCTTGCCCAGTGGCCAGAGTTTGTTCCTCAGAGAGATTTGTTCCCAGAACACCTTAAGCACTGCCAATACAGTGGAGACATTGAGAGGCACATAAGAAACCATTTTTTCAGAGGCTACAGTTACAGGAGTTCGAAGCATAGCATGAATTAATAGGACTAAAGAGAATTATACAGAGCTAGCCCAACAGTGAGTTTGTAAAAGCCAATGAACCCGGAACGTCCGGAGGTTACTTCCTTGAGCCCTCAGGGTCTCTGGCCAGCAAGTCTGAGTGCAGCCACGTGCTGGATTTTCGTCCATGACACTGGTCCTCAACATCCCAGTACCTGCAGTCTGCAACATTAATGAATGTTTGCAGCTGTTCTTCTCATATTGAGTCATGTCCCATCAGCAAATGAAAGTCTCAAAACTTTGTTTCATCCATGTCATTAAGATCTCCTCTACTTCAGGAGACAATTCTTCCCTAGTTGTATTTTGAATGTCTGCCAACCTGAGAGAGTCATCTTCTGGCACTATATTACACAACATTCTACAGCTATTTATAAGGTTTTCAAGTGTAGGTCACCTGGTAGTCCTTCCTAGAAAATAAATAAATAATAAAAATAAGTCTCTTCATGTGGGTCACATGAAGCTATCACTAACAAATGTAACTTATGCTAAGATTCATTACAATCTTGGAAAAAGTGGTACTTCAAGCTGTCAGCTTCCTCAAAGATTTACAGCCTTGGAAATCTGAAGAAGCCACTCTTTCTATCCTATAGGGTCGCTATGAGTTGGAGTTGACTCTGACAGTGGGCATAAGAAGAGTATATTTGAGATCCCATAATCTCTGGTTCTTTCCAAATGACTATCTTTAATATACCTGTTCCAGTTTCAATTTTATGCTTGCTTATAGGAAAGGCTTTATATACAGAGAAGAATTAGTGCTTTGTAGAAGATAAAGAGGCAAGTTGATTTCACTTTGAGAGAATGTTCCATCTATGGTCGCAATATCCATGAATAAACTGAAAATCCATTTCTTATATAGGGCCCAAGCAAATATAATATTCCAAATTTCCTGGCAAATTTCTTCTTTTAGATTAAATTACACCTGCCCCCATATAATCCATGAAATAACAAAGCTTGTTACTGAGAACAGTGTTTTAAAAGTCATTTCGGATGGAAATTGTATAAGCATGTATGTTGGCAAGGTGAAAATGGAATGGAAGAGATACACATCAAATTTGTGATAGAGTTGCCCAGAGGAAGGATTAGAAATAGAGGTGGAAGAGTACTTCAATTTTATGTGTCTTTTTTCTTTCTTTCTTTGTGCATACAAGTTTTGTAGTGACTATGACATGATATTAAACAGGATAATTCTGTGTGGTCATTTTTGTTTTTCACTCTAATTTTTTTTAAAGGTAAAAGAAGGGAAAAAATAATGTTGAATACTGGTGTTTGATGAATTAGAAATTGTGGCTTTTAAGTAATTAATAGTTATGAAAGCACCAGTACCTAAGATGCAACAGACCATGTTATAGGTGCTACCAAAACTGCTATGACAAAACAGACAAAAATCCCTATGCTCCTGAGAAAAACAATAAAAGAATTTATATATATATCATATCCTATGTTAAAAGAATTTATATAT
>NW_006408731.1:2154262-2157740 GCF_000296735.1 Chrysochloris asiatica | reverse complement strand
GCTTACCAGCTGTTCCTTGGAAACCCTATACAGGGTCGCTATGGGTCGGAATTGACTCGACGGCACTTAACAACAACAACAACAACATATATATATGGAGCTCTGGTAGCGTAGTAGTTACAAAGTGGTTATGTAGTGGTTTTACATATATATAACATATATTATATATTTATTACATATCATATATTGCATATATAATATTTATTATATATGTTATATGTGATATATATATATACACAGCCATGGACTGCCAAAGGAACCAACAGATCTGTGTTGGAAAAAGTGCAGCCAGAGTGCTCCTTGGAGGCCAAGATGGCCAAACTTCATCTCTCATACTTCGGACATATAGTGATTAAGTGCTAAGGAGGAAAAGGGAGCAGGAGCCAAAGATTGAAAGATTGTTGGGAGAGTTGCAATATTAAATAGTTGCAATTGCCTTCAAGTGAATCGCTAAAAGTGAACTTACCTATGTATAAACTTTTGAATTCTTAACATATTCTTGTCTATAATATAGTAGTAAGCAGAAATGGAGGTCTTTCAGCTGAGGTGTTTTATAAAAATTCTCTACTCTCTAATTCTTTAATTAGAAGTTGGTTTTAGATTTGTGCATTATCTTAATTCTAAAATTTACCTGGGAGGGAAAAACCTGTATTGGAAGCTGTGGTTTGATGAATTTGTAAAACTGGTGAATATTTTTCAAATGCTACCAATATAAGGAGGCTTCAAAAAAGTTGGTGGAAAAATAGAATTTAAAATCAATTTTTAATTATATTATTCTACCGAATTTTTGAAGCCCTCTCGTATTTACTTATTGAAATTAGGAGACAAAAAAAAAAAAAAATCACCATTAGCAGAGGATGGTTTCGATCCATCGACCTCTGGGTTATGGGCCCAGCACGCTTCCGCTGCGCCACTCTGCTGGACACGTGTGTAAGTGCCACAAGCAATTCCTTTATTATAATATCATTCTGACGGTAGCTGTTTTAGCATAATTCTCTTTCCAATGAAATTTTTTGGACTCAAAGGTCACTAGTTATATTCATGATTCACATAAGAGAATGAGTTCAAAGCACAAACATTTATTCCACATATTCTGCATTCGATCAGATTCTTCACCGCCTCCTGCCAAGCAGCTTGCCTGCCTCTTTTATCTAGCATAAGGCACAGCGCAGACAATTGCAGGTCTTAATTATGTAGTTACAAAAAGTATGAATAACTAACAAAAAGGTAATCGCGAAGATACGCGATCTTTACAACGCTGCGTATTAAAGATGATTTCGTAGAAAGATAAAGCTGAATCTAAAAATAGAAGACTGCATTGGCCGGGAATCGAACCCGGGCCTCCCGCGTGGCAGGCGAGAATTCTACCACTGAACCACCAATGCTCTCATGGAGAAAGGGACCTGCTAACTCTAGGAATAGGTCTCTTTTTCCTGTTAATTTGCACCAATATAATTTCTTTTTTTAAAAGAACTATTTAAGTAGCTTTTTTGCTTTTATTGAATACAACTTTGCAGAGTTCTGCCTCAGTTTTTTTTTTTTTTAAAGGAAAATCTTATCTGTTGAATGTGGAATTGATGTAAACCTTCACTCAATTCACAATTAAAAGTTTAAAAATAAAAAGAGATAATCTTTCACAAGGTCAAAGCGTGCCTCTGCGCTGCTGGAGGCAGGCGAGTGGCGCAGCCGGTTACCGGGAGCGTCTCCGTGGCGTGGAAGCACAGCTCCGTGATCCACCGGCCCCCTCGCCTGCTTCAGCCTCCTCTTTGCCACCGCAGTAGCGGGGCGCTCAGAATTCAGTTGAGGACCTCTAAGGCTTTGGATTACTTGCAGGATGCTTAATACCTTAGATTGTTTAGAAAGCGGAAAATATTTTTGACTGTGGGAAGGCTTTTCGAAATGTAGGCTCTAGAGAGAAAGGTGGAAGAGGGGAAGGAGCCAGATGGGAAGAAGAAGGGCACGACAAAGGGAGAGAACCTACCGGTGGTGGAGGGTAGGAAGGTGCGGGAAGGTTGAAGACTGGGAGGTGAAAAGGAATGGGGAAGGGAGAAAGAAGAGAGTAACGGTGGGGAAGGGGGAACTTGAGGTTCTTGCATTGCTTCTAACTGGTCACCCCAGAGAAAAAGGAAGTGGATAAGGGATCTAGGTTTGCCTTGTGCTTTGGTAACCATGTTATGGAAGTGGCACTAGAATCCCCTTTCATTGGAATCCTGCTCAAAGGTCTCATTACCAATAACAGCTCATGACGATCCCATGCGTTACAGTCGGGAAATGCTCCATAACATTTATTTGGCTGTCATCTAAAGCAGATCGCCAGACCTTTCTTCCACTGCTCACTGGGTGAGTTTGACCTTCTAGAAGCTGAGGGTAAACCGTTTGCACCACTCAGGGACTTTCACATTAAAGGATTATATATTTATTTATTTATAATTTTATTTTATTTTATTTAAAGTAAATATAAATCACCACCTCCAGCCAGCTTGCCTGCCTCTTTCACCTAGCACAAGGCACAGGCAATTGCAGGTCTTTATAATGTAGTCACAAAAAGTATGAATAACAGCAACAAAATAGTAATCGGGAAGGTACGCGATCTTTAAAACTCTGCGTTTTAAAATAAAAAAGAACCCATGCTTAAAACATTTTACTCATAAATGAAGTATTGGTGAAGTATCATTACCAATTATTGCTTCCGAGAACTGGAAACATTTATAAATAAGGAATATTAAGATGTGTAAATAAGGACACAACTTTTTAGTTTGGGGGGGCTGTTAGTTTGCATGTCTGTAGACACGAATTGTTTTGCACTAAAATCCATTATCTACACTTCAGTTGTTGGTAAGTGCCTTTGAGTCATTTCAGACTCATAGCGACCATGTATAGGGTTCCTGAGGAATTTAGAGTTGTAAAACAGCTCCCACAGTATTTAGAGTCAGATGACACAGAAGATGTGCTATAGTTTTCCTTTGAAGCACAAAACATCCTTTACAGTCCTTTTCTTTTTAAAGGAGCTTGCTTTTTAAAGAGATTGTACCCTAAATCAGTCAGAAGGGCAAACTCTGAAGTTAAACATGCTTTTAAGAGCTAACTATATTGTTCAGTGTCATATGTGCTGGTTTGAGGATTCTGACCATCGTTAAAGAGTATAGTGAGTACCTAGCATGTGCGTTCACAGATCCCTACAAGAAGCTAAGGTAAAATGTGGAACTTGTGTATACATATACGTTTGCAGTATATTTCAGGACTTAGGTTTAGAGAAAGAGTTCCCGATCCAGTAGTTTTGGTGTCTTGGTGCTCCCTTGTTTAAGTTGGAAGTATCCCATGCTGTTCATTCATTAATTCTCATTCCTAACCACCGGGAGAATTGATGCCTTTGAGTTATGGTATTGGAGGAGAATATTGAAAGTGCCATGGGCTGCCAAAAGAACCAATAGATCTGTTTTGGAAGAAGTGCAGCCAGAGTGCTCCTTAGAGGCCAGGA
>NW_006408731.1:2153016-2154087 GCF_000296735.1 Chrysochloris asiatica | reverse complement strand
ATTGATGGACTCAAGCGTGGCAACAATAGTAAGGTTGGCCCAGGATCGGGCAGTGTTTCATTCTGCTGTACATAAGGTCACTATGGGTCGGTACCAACTCAATGGCACCTAACATGGAACTCACCCGGAGGGAAGTCCTGGTGTGGTGCTGTGGGTTAATGTGCTGGACTGCAAAATCAGTTAGAACTACAAGATTGGTGGTTCAAGTTCACCAGCTGCTCCTTGGAAACCCTATACAGGGTTGCTATGGGCCGGAACCAACTCAACGGCACTTAACAACAACCGTCTGGAGGACCTGCATGCTGTCTTTCCTTTTTGAAGGTCCTACTTAGAGGGATCAACTAAAATGGCGGCGGTGGTGAGGATAGTATGTAAACATTTCATAAAGCTTTAATATTATTCACAAGATCTACATGGCCTCTGCATTAGAATCTGAAATCTAGAGGGAAGAAGGAGGGGCTGTCAGTGTCTACATTCAGAAACCATCTTGAGCCATGATATAAATTCAAATGTAATCTTGAGTATTTTAAGCACTTCGGACAGCTGAACTGTCAGAGAGACACAATTTCATGAAACAGTGACCATGATCAAGCTGGGAAAGGCAGCTTTTCTTTCAGGGAGAGTGCATTTGAAAATGGGTTCCCTAGCCAGCTTTGGGTGGGGCAGTGTCTCCTACAGGTATTTGCCTATTGTTGTTAAGTGCCTTCCCACTCATGTTGTTGTTGCTGTGTTCCATGGAGTGGAGTTGGTTCCAACTCATAGCGATGCTGAACAGGGTTTCAGGGGCTGTAAATCTTTACGGGAGCAGAAAGCCTTATCTTTCTCCCGCGGAACAGCTGGTAGTTTCGAACTGCTGATCCTGAGGTTTGCAGCCTGATTCGTAACCACTGTGCTACCAGAGCAATCCAATATAGGGTTTTTTTGAGGAGCAGCTGGTGGGCTTGAACTGCCAACTTTGTGGTTCAAAGTCCAGTGCTGATCCTACAGCGCTACACCAGGAGTGCAAGTTTTTGCTTTGTTGTTGTTGTTAGGTGTTCTGGAATACTCATTCCTTACAATGTTGTCCATAGC
>NW_006408731.1:2148228-2150376 GCF_000296735.1 Chrysochloris asiatica | reverse complement strand
TAGACCCCCAGCCAAGAACTTAGCATATATAAACTAGCAGCCCTATGGCATGGCAGGCCTGGGAGAATTCATTATCTCCTGCAGTCCGGCTATAGCTGTCTGTTGGCCAATAAAATTCTCTGAATTGGACATTATAGTGGTCATCATACTTCTTTGGGATTCGAACCTGTAACAAGATAAACCAAGAGCAGCAAGTCAGAAGGTAGGTTGCTGAGGACTCCCAGGCACAAGTCCAAAGAACCAGAAGTGAGAGTACAAGCCACATGCAAGAGTCAGACCCAGCAGAGAGCAAGCCAGCTTTGCCTGAGTGTCTAATTACGGGAAGCAGGCCACCCCACCCCCACCCCCACCTCCAAGGAAACATCCTTTCAGTTGTTTGACTGCTTATAGCAGGCCTCATGTTAGAGGTAATTGTTGTTGTTAAGTGCCGTGGAGTTGATTCCCACTCATAGTGACCCTGTAGAGTTTCCAAGGAGCAGCTGGTGAGCTTGAACCACCGATCTTGCAGTTCAAACGACTTCACCAGGACTCCTGAGTTAATTATTAGGTCTCATTATGAGAAAAACTGTATCTCAACTGCCAAATCACTGAGAATCCTGCCCCAGTCAATTTGACACAAAACCTTAACCATCACAGGGATATTTCCAAAATAATCTTTGCCTCCCATTTTCCCTACAATTACATAATCTCTGCTCGGAATGTTATTTATGTGTTATTTTTACATAATAAGACTGTGAACTTGAGAGAACTGTGCTTAATTTACTTTCACACATTCCTCTTCACCTTCATGGGATTTAATGTTAAATAAAACTGTTATATTACACTGTATGTGCTGTCATAATCTCCAACCAGAAGACTTTTAATTAAAAAATTATTTTCCAGGAGCAAAACAAGTTGAAACTTGAACCTTTAAATTTCATTTTGAGTGTGTCCTTTGTTAATATTATTTTTGAAATGTACAGATAATGCATCCTAAAAACCTCCTGGTGTACTAATTGTTTGCTCTTGGCTGCTAACCAGAAAGTTGGCATTTTGAATTCACACAACGAACGACTTCACAGAAGAAAGGCCTAAAGTTTGCCCGATGATCCGCTTCTGTGAACATGACAGCCAAGAAAACCCTGTAGAGCAGTTCTTCTCTGTAACACACGAGGTCGCTGTTAGCCATAATAGACGAGACAGCATAACTTTAGGTGGCTATGAATCTGAAAGCACGTTATGGCAACCAACAACTGCATCTGTCTGTTAGCGCTATAAAAAATCGATTGAAGGACTCCATGCCTGATCAGCAAAATAGCATTGCAACTACCCCCAATTAGCACTGAATAAAGTCCTGCTTGAACTTCCCGTCTCCAGAAAGCTTGTCTTTTTTACACTTTTTTACCCTCCCCCCAGTAATTCCAGGTTTCAGGAAAATCTCCATTGTAAACTCGCCAGAACTGTATCCAGACCACACCGCCTTAAAAACCCCAGTCTGTGAGAGAACAGAAGGGCTGTTGGTCTCTGGTGACTTAGAGTACTCCCTCCTAGGTTTACTCTCAATAAACCTGCCTGCTGTTCAAGTCAAGACTCTCTTTTCTTTCTTTCTTTCTTTCTTTCCTTCCTTCCTTCCGTCTTTCTTTCTCTTTCTCTTTTTTTCTCTCTCTCTCTCTTCTCTCTTTCTCTCTCTCCCTCCTTCCCTCTCTCTCGCTCTCTTTCTTTCTTTCTCCTTACAGTTTGGTCCCCAACGTGGAGCCCCGGAGAGAAAGCCGAAGCTTCCCCGCTGGTTCTGGGTTGCCTTCGCCCAGTTCTGCCACATCCTCTTCCCTTCTCCTCACGATCTAAGGTGTGGTAGTGGGAGGAAGCTAGACGGGTGAATGAATCCTGGACGTGAGATTAACTTTTCTTTCTGAGACATATCCGAGTTGTGAGCAAACCAAGTCCAATTGAGGCTTGGCCGGGGTTACTCTCCGGTAGCCTCTAAAGGGACTTGCAGCGTTCACAACTTTGGTCTACTGTCCTTCCTAACCTCTTGGCTCCAGCAGAACACGGGAGGGACCACGTTCCAGACCGGCTCCAACCATCCACCACTGGAGGTTTGCTCTAAGGTACCTAGAGAACGCCTCCTCCGGACCCCAGTCATAAGGCCTTCCTTATATGTCTCAGGGG
>NW_006408731.1:2141082-2147293 GCF_000296735.1 Chrysochloris asiatica | reverse complement strand
CCCATCTAAATTCCACCCTCTGACAAGGCCTCACAAAAGGCCTTATCCCCAAGCAGCTCGCCCATTCTAAGCTCCACCCCCTCCCAAACCTGTTCTTGCTATTTAGCCAGGCTCTCCTGTCACTCTTCTCTTCACTCTTCTCTGTCTCTCTCGTTCTCTCTCCAGTGGACTGTGAGAGATTGCAGATTCAGTCCGGGAGGATTGTGAGGTTCTGACTGGGGCACACCCCAGTGAATTCTCAAAACTCCTGAACATAGGATCTCTTTCTCCAACTGCTCATATATGAGTAGACCGCTTTTCTCCTTTCTCTTCTCTCTCTCTCCCTCTGCAACTGACTACAGGGATTAGGGACTCTTTCAAGAGGATTGCGAGGCCAGGCCAGGGCACCCCTGGTGGTTCTCAAAACTCTTGTAAAGTCCTTTTCCCCAACAGCTCACTTCCAAGAAGTCCGCTTATTCTTTTACATGGCTCCAGATTTCAGAGGCCATTCTGCGAAATCTTTCCTCATCCAACACAGGTCACAAATTCCTGGGTCTAGGTAAGTCAACCCCCGGAACTCTTTCTGAGGATCCAAGGAGATTCTGCCTCATGTCCTGATTCTCAGAAGATCACTTGGACTCCTCTGGCAGAGGGTGCGGGAGAAGCCCATAACCCTCTCCTGGTCATCTGGTCCGACAGTCAGACACCTCTGGAGCCTCCCTTCTCACCTCTGGGAAGGCAGACATGGCCTTTGACAGTGACTCCTTGACCCACCCAAAAACGGGAGCTGGGGCTTTGCAAACCACCCCCTCCCCTCTAGGCTGTCTTCTGAATAACCTAAAGAAATTACATCTAACAGAAATCAATCCGAAAAGTAATTCATTGAGTTTTGCTCTATAGCCTGCTTGCATTTAGTCAGTGGCCAGAAAACAGCACTTTGACTTCCAAATTTTTAGAGACATTGACAACTTCTATAAGGAAATGGCAAGATGGCAGGTTGCCCACTTCCAAGCTTTTTTCTTCCTCCACTGGCACCTCTCCCCTTGCCAAATTAATCTGAATCCTCCTGAATCTCCCTTTGATCCTGCAAATGAACATCCCCCACCTTATCGCTGTCCCCACTCCCCTGAACCTTCTTCCCCCTCAGCTCCCTCTCCTCCTCAGTCCCCCTACCCTCCTCTATCTCCACCCCACCTCACCTCCAACCCCCTGCACCCCCAGATTCCACAAATCGGAATAACACCCCCCCCTCAGTAACAAGATCAAAAGGATCTCTAACCCTTTTCCTCTCAGAAGTTGCCAGCTATGAGGGCCCCAAGGCCCCACCCATATCCATGTCCCTTTTTCCCTCTCGGATCTCTCTCAAATTGAGAATAGGCTAGGATCTTTCAGGGGAAACCCAGCAAAATTTAGAAAAGAATTTCTCCGTCTTGCACAGACTTTCTCCCTGATCTGACAGGATGTCTATACCATCCTCAATAGCACACTAAAGACAGAAGAGAAAGATTTAATCTGGAGGAAGGCAGAAACATGCTGATGAGATGCATGATCAAGCCCCTACCCACTACCCTATAACACAGGAAGCAGTACCCTGAACTGATCCAAGCTGGGATTATCAGACTCCAGACGAAGGGACCACCAAGCTAGAACATATGATCTCCTGCCTAGCAAATGGTATGGACAGATATGCCCATAAGACAGTCAATTATGAAAAATTAAGGGAAATAACTCAAGGGCCAGAAGAAAACCCTGTGACTAAATATACCAAATTTGACCCTGAGTCACCAGAAGGGAGAATTTACCTCCATCTCCAATTTATTTCCCAATCAGCATCAGATATTAGAAAGAAATTACAAAGATTAGAACAAGGGCCCCAAACCCCTCAGGGAAGCTCCTTGACACTGCCTTCAATAATAGGGACGAAGAAAAACGGGCAGCGAAAGAAAGGCACCTCCAGCGAAAAACTCACCTACAGATGCTGGCCTCCACCCATAACCCTATCAAGGGACACAAGGCTGTCAACCCCCCAGGAAAGTGTTTCCGGTGTGGAAATGAAGGCCACTGGGCAAAAGTATGCCTTAACCCTAAGCCTCCTACAAAGCCATGTCCAACCTGTGAACAATGGGGACATTGGAAGATGGACTGTCCCACACAGAGGCCACCCCTCAGAGCGGGAATCCCTCCCAAAACAAACCCTGAAAACAGCCTTGTGTCCCTCCTGCCACTAACTGAGCAATGACTGGCTGGGAATCTCACAGCCTCCATGTCCCCCTGAGTTCTGGGTAAAAGGGAGTGTCACTGGAAAGACAATCTCTTTCCTACTTGACAAGGGCGCGTCAGCCTATGTGTTCTAACTGAATTTGCTGCGCTGCTTTCTCCTTCACTGACTACAGTAATAGGTATGGAAGGACTCCCAGAAACCCCCCTCCAAATATCCCCAGTGCACTGCAATTTCCAAGGACTGTCATTTACTCATTCCTTCCTGATATTACAAAGTTACCGTACCCCCTTACTAGTATGAGATAGCCTACAAAAATTAGGAACCACCCTATATTTCACTCAACTAAACCCCTTCCACCTCTATATCCTATTTTGCAACTCCCAAATACTCCCGGACACAACAGAACCCCCTTTACCTGGAATCAATCCTGTAGTCTGGGACACCAACACCCCAGTAATAGCAGCACATCATTCACCTGTAGTCATCTCACTGAAAGATCCTCAAGCTTATATATCTATCCCCCAGTACCCTATATCCCCCGAGGCCCTATATGGCTTAAAACCCATCATTACCCACCTCCTTATCCCTATCAACTACTTCCATAAAACCCCCATCTTACCTGTAAAAAAACCAGATGGAACTTTTAGACTAGTTCAGGATTTATGCCCTATCAATGCAGCCATAATCCCCACCCACCCAGTCATACCTAACACCTACACTATCCTCAACCATATCCCCCCTGACACTACCTAGTTTTCAATACAAGACCTAAAAGATGCTTTCTTTTCCATTCCTATATCCACTGAGTCCCAACCCCTATTTGCCTTTACGTGGACAGACCCTAACACCCATGTAAGTTTTAACAGTTGACCTGGACTGTATTAGCCCAGGGTTTTCCAGACAGCCCCCATTATTTTGGCCAAGCCTTCCAAGAAGACTTAAACACACTTAACCTAAAACCCAGTATTATCCCCCAATATGTTGATGACTTGTTGTTATGTTCTCACTCCATGTCCCTCTCCCTCAAGCATACCACCCAGTTATTAAATCAACTAGCACAGTGGGGCTATCGGGTATCCAAACACAAAGCTCAAATAACAAAGAAAAGAGTAATTTACCTAGGCCTCTCCCTAACACCAACCACTAAAGGAATTCCAGAAAATTGAAAAAAACTAGCAAAAGCCACTTCCCAAAACAAAAACATAACTCCAGTCTTTCTTAGGCCTAGCTGGCTATTTCCGCATCTGGGTTCCAAACTTCACATTGATTGCAAACCCCTATACCAACTTATAAAAACAGAATTCTCTGAAATTATGCTTAATTCACAAGACACGATCAATGTCTTTAACCTCTTATAACAAGCATTAACTGATGTCCCTTCTCTCAACATCCCTAATTATAATAAGCCCCTTTTTCTTTACATTACCACAAAACAGAACCAAGCCCTAGGACTCCTGGCACAAACAGCAGGGCATACCCCACTGCCTATAGCTTATTTCTCTCCAAGCAACTCGACTTTGTATACCAAGGATGGCCAGCCTGCATGAAGACCCTAGCCAGTGCAGCAATCCTCCCTAACCTAGGTTAGCACTAGAAGCAAGCCACAACTCCATCCTTGCCAACTCCATCCCCCTACAACCTTTAGGAGCAGCCCACTTAGCAACTTCCCTGTCAGCATGGGAAAGAGTAGCACATGTGGACAGGCCCCAACATTTCTGAACTTTCCAAATCCAAGGATGTATTAACCCTCACCAAGGAGTATTTTTCCTATGTGGAAAAAACTTTTACATTTGCCTACCTACTATTTGAACTGGTACATGCACCCTAGCATACATATCCCCACCTGTAACCTATTCTTTTGAAGATCAACCTATATTAGTCCCAATAAATACTCCCTTGAGCCAAAATACACGTGACTTGCAACTCTCCCTACTTTTTGGCCTAGGAATTGCAGCAGGCATAGGAACCAGAGCAGCAGGAATTTCTCTCTGCTGCCCTATCCTCCTCCCTATGAGAAAGTGTAGACGAAATATCTCTACAACTATCCCAAATTCAAGATCAGACTTACAGACGAAAAAGGAGGCACCTGCATATTTCTCAATTAGGAATGCTGTTTTTTTTGTGAACAATCAGGCCTAGTCTGAGATGGTATAAAGAAATTAAAAGAAAAAGCAGCAAGGCTGAATTCCAACAATTCTCCAAGCTCATGGCTCACCCAAAATATCCTCCCTTTGTAGGACCACTACTCCTCCTTTGTCTGGGAGCTGTATTCCTGCCTTGTATAATAAATTCTTTCCGAAGATTTCTTGCAAGCCAACTCACTGCCATTACGAAAGATCAGATGGCAACTGCTCTTCTGTTGCAGATTCACCACATCTACACCCATTAATCAGCAGGAAGCTGTCAAAGAGACATGTCTGCCCTTATCCCCCTAACATCTAGAGTCTGGAATGAAGGACCCTGCGCCTAATCAACAAAATAGCAAAGCAACTACCCCCAATTAGCACTGAATAAAGTCTTGCTTGAGTTCCCAGTCTCCAGAAAGCTTAAGTTTTTATTATACCTGGAGACCCTCCCCCCAGTAATTCCAGGTTTCAGGAAAATCTCCATACCTCCGTCCATCGTAAACTTGCCAGGACTGTATACAGACCACACCACCTTAAATACCCCAGTCTGTAAGAGAACAGACGGGCTCTTGGTCTTCTTTGGTGACTTAGAGTACCCTCTCCCAGGTTTACTCTCAATAAACCTGCCTGCCGTTGAAGCCAAGACTCTCTCCTCATCTCTTTCTTTCTTTTCCTTACATAGATAAAGGTAGTTTAGTATTTGCTCTTCTAAATTAATTTGGAACAGATTCCAGGCGTTGGGGGTAGGGTGGGTGGAATATATACATATATGAGCTTCATTCCATTTTTGTGGAAAATGGAATGAAAAGATAATGGAATTTTTGCACAAAGTTTTTGAAGCCCTGGAGTCCTGCTGTGGCTCTGCAAGATAATGGGCTGGACTGCAAGGTCAGTTTGAGTTGCAAGGTCAGTGGTTTGAACCCACCAGCCGCTCCTCAGAAACCCTATACAAGGTCACTATGCATCAGAAACAGCAGCACTTAACAACAACAACCTGTGTATGTGTAAAAATAAATGAATACACAAGGGGGCTTACAAATATATATGTGTGTATGTGTGTGTGTGTTAAGTGTCATAGAGTTGGTTTGACTCATAGGGTTTCTGAGGAGCAGCTGGTGAGTTTGAACTGCAAACCTTGCGATCCTCATTCCAATGCTTATTCTACAGTGCTACTCTGGGAGTCTCATACAGACGCTGAGTCAGAATTGATTACATGGCATTTAGCAACAACAAGTATATTGTTGTTGTTGTTGTTGTTGTTGTTAGGTGCCATCCAGTCAGTACGGACTCATAGCAACCTTATGTACAATTAAACGAAACTCTGCCAGGTCCTGCACTAATCTCACAATCTTTGCTACTGCCACTGTATCAATCCATCTGGTTGGAGCCTTTCTCTTGTTCTCTGACCCTCCACTTTACCAAGCACGATGTCCTTCTCCAGGGACTGGCCCCTCCTGATAATATGTCCAAAGTATGAAAGATGAAGTCTGGCCATCCTGGCTTCCAAGGAATATTCTGGCTATACTTCTTCCAACTCAGATTTGTTTGTTCTTTTGGCAGGCCATGGTGCTTTCAATATTCTCTTCCAACACCATAACTCAAATGCATCAATTCTTGTACAGTGTTCTTTATTCATTCTCCAACTTTCACAAGTTTATGAGGTTATTAAAATTACTATGGCTTGTGTCAAGCGCACCTTAGTCCTCAAACTGACATCTTTGCTCTTCAACACTTTAAAGAGGTCTTGTGTAGCAGATTTGCCTAATGCAATACATCTTTTGATATCTCAATTGCTGCTCCCATGAGTGTTGATGGTTGATCCGAGCTAAATGGAATCTGACAAATTCAGTTTTTTCTCCATTTATCTTGATGTTATTTACTGAAC
>NW_006408731.1:2138569-2140082 GCF_000296735.1 Chrysochloris asiatica | reverse complement strand
GAGGTTGGTCCAGGATCGGACATTGTTTCGTTCTGCTGTGCATGGGGTCGCTATGAGTTGGTTCCGACTCGATGGCACCTGACAACAACAACAACAACATCTGATATCAACAGTGATATCCTTGTTTCACATCCTCATCTGAATCTGGCTTGAATCTCTGGCAGTTCCCCATCAATATACTGTTGAAGTCATTTAAAAATTATCTCTAGCAAAATTTTACTTGCATGTGATATTAATGATATTTTCTGATGATTTCTGTATTCTGTTGCATCACTTTTTTTTTGGAATAGCCACAACTATGGATCTCTTCTAATCAGTTGGCCAGATACATGTTGTTCAAATTTCTTGGCATAGATGAGTGAGGAGTACCAGCAATGCCACATCAGTTTGTTGAAAGATTTCAATTTGTATTCCATCATTTTCCAGCACCTTGTTCTTTGCCAATGCACCTTGGACTTCTTCCTTCAATATCACTGGCTCTTGATATTATTATGCAAATCTCTTGAAATGGTTGAACATTGACCATTGCTTTTTGGTATAGTGACTCTGTACCATCTTATTTTGAAGCTCTTTGCGTCATTCAGTATTTTGCCCATGGAATCCTTTAATACCATAAGTTGAGGCTTGAATTTTTTCTTCAATTCTGTTGGCTTGAGAAATGCTGAGCTTGTGCTTCCCTTTTGGTTTTCCAACTCCAGGTCTTTACACATTTAGTTATAGTATTTGACTTTGTCTTCTCAAGCTGCCTTTTGAAATATTTCATTCAGCTCTTTCACCTTGCTGAGCAAGTTTCAGAGTCTCTTCTGACACTCATTTTGGTCTTTTCCTTCTTTTTTGTTGTTGCTGTTAAGTGCTGTTCAGTTGGTCACAACCCATAGTGACTCAGTATAGGGCTTCCAAGAAGCAGCTGATGAGTTTGAGCCACTGACCTTGCAGTACAAACTTACCTTGTGGTTGAGTGCTTATCCTACAGTGCCACACTAGGACTCCATTATTATCTTCTTAATGACCCTTTGCTTTCTTCCAGGATGATGTTCTTGATGCCATCCCACAACTCTTAAGGCTTTTGGTCATTATCAAATCTGTTCTTGAGCTGATCTCTAAGTTTAGGTGGGAAATGTTCAAGGTCATATTTTGTATCTCATGGGCTTTTTGAATTTTCTTCATCTTCAGCCTGAACTTATATATGAGCAGTTGATGGTCTGTTTTATAGTCTGCCTATGTCCTTGTTTTCAATAATGATATGGGGCTTTTCCACCATTTCTTTCCACAGATATAGTCAATTTGACTTCTGTGTATTAATCTGGTGATGTCCATGTGTATAATCAATCGTCTTTCATGTTTTTCATAAATGGTATTTGCAATGAAGAGGTCATTGGTCTTGCAAAATTTTATTGTGTAATCTCCAGCGTTGTTTCTACCACCAAGGCCATGCTTTCCAACTACTGATCCTTTCTCTTTGTTTCTAACCTTTGCATTCCAATGTTGTTGTTATGTGCCGTGGAGTCGGTTC
>NW_006408731.1:2136759-2138109 GCF_000296735.1 Chrysochloris asiatica | reverse complement strand
TACCAGTCCATTTCAGCTCACTAATGCCTAGGATACCATGCTTATGCTTTCCATTTCCTTTTTAACAACTTCCAATTTTCCCATATTCATACTTTGTTCATTCCATATTCTGATTCTTAATAGATGTTTACAGTTGTGTCTCTTCAGTTTGAGTCGTGCCCCACCAGTAAATGCAGGTCCTGAAAGCTTTACTCCATTCGTGTCATTGCTGTCAACTCTATTTTGAGGAGGCAGCTCCTCCCCAATAGTATTTTGAGTGCCTTCCACCCAAAGGGGCTCATCTTCCAGCACTATATCTGACAATATTTTGGTGTTCTTCATCATGTTTCAATAATGAATATTGTGGTCAAAAAGGCTTTATATATTTCCACTTTGTTTTTGTTGTGTGCTGTGGAGTCGGTTCCGACTCATAGTGACCCTGTACAGGATTTCTGAGGCTGTAAATCTTTACGGGAACAGAAAGACTCATCTTTCTTTCATGGAGTAGCTGGTAGTTTTGAACTGCTGACCTTGCGGTTCACAGCTTGATTCATAACCACTACGCTACCAGAGCTACTGATTGCATTTTCCTTTTTAATTATAATCTTCATTGATAGAAATAAAGGACAGGAACTCAGCAAAACAGTTTGTTTACTTTAACTGGTTCATACAATGGTTCTTAAGGTGTGGTTCCTCTGATTAGCAACTTCAGCTCTACTAGGGACTGCATTGGTGTTGTTAACTGTCACTGAATCGATTCCAACTCACAGAGACTCTGTAAAGTGTTTCCAAGGAGTGGCTGGTGGGTTTGAACCACCAATCTAGTGATTAGCACTCCAGGGCTGATCCTACAGGGCCACAACAGGACTCACAGAAAATTCATTAGAAATGCTCATTCTTAGGCCCTGCCCCACATCTATTGGATTAGAAACTGGGATTGGATTGAGGTACACAATCAAGATTTTAAAAGCCCTTTAGGATTCTAATATGTGTTAAAGTTGTAAAGCTTTAACTATGTATAGTTATACCAAGAAAAAAAATGTATGATGTTACTGTAGCATTTAAAGGAGAAATGTGATGATTGTGTTTCTTACTAATTGATTGTATTTGCTGTTTTTATGGCATATTTGAAGGAAATATATTGGGCAAGAGGTAACAGAAACAGTTAAAGTTGTTGTTAGGTGCCATTGAGTCAGTACTGACTCATAGCAATCTTATGCACAGCAGAACGAAACACTGCTTGATCCTGGGCCAACCTCACTACTGTTGCCACACTTGAGTCCATCAATGCTACCACTTGGCCAATCCATCTTGTTTGGGGTCTTCCTCTTTTTCTCTGACCCTCCACCTTACCCAATATGATATCCTTCT
>NW_006408731.1:2125198-2135349 GCF_000296735.1 Chrysochloris asiatica | reverse complement strand
GGCCATATTTTCCAACTACTGATCCTTCCTCTTTGCTCCCAACCTTTGCATTCCAAACACCAGTAATGATCAATACATCTTGATTACATGTTTGGTCAATTTCAGATTGAAGAAGTTGGTAGAATTCTTCTATTTCATCCTCAGTGGCTTTAGTGGTTGGTGCGTAAATTTGAATAATAGTGGTACTAACTGGGCTTCCCTGTAGGCGCATGGATATTATCCTATCACAGACAGCGTTGTACCTAATGACTGATCTGGATATGTTCTTTTTGACAATGAATGCAACACCATTCCTCTTCAATTTGTCATTCCCAGCATAGTAAACCATGTGGTCATCAGATTCAGTCCATTCCAGCTCACTAATGCCTAAGATAGTGATGTTTATGTGTTCTGTTTCATTTTTGACAACTTCCAATTTTCCCAGATTCATACTTCGTACATTCCATGTTCTGATTTTCAATGGATGTTTACAACCCCTAGGGTACTCGGCAGTCTCCCATCCAAGTTCTAGCTGGGCCGACCCTGCTTGGCTTCCAAGATTAGAAGACAGGGGATGCATTCAGGCAGCTGTGGCTCTGCAGTTAAAGCAATTATAGTATTATGTACATTAAATAACCAAAGTACAGTGTATGAATATTGTCTTCAGCACTTTAATTAGCTCTAAAGGTGACATGAAACTAGTGTAACTTGCAATCTATGCTAACTGCATCAAGGGAATTAACATGGTGTTAGTGAATTTTTCATCTTGCACAAGAAAAATGTATTTAAAAAACAGTGGACATCATATATGATGTGCTCTGTTTTCTGATTTAGACTATTTAGGATAGGAGTGGGGAACTTTTGTTTATGCCAAAATTCATAACATCATTCACAGGTCATACAAAATTATCAACTTAAAAATTAACCTGCTATATCTGGTCAAATGTTTAAGTAACTCACCCCTCAGGTGTGGTGCTGTGGGCTAATGAGTCAGACTGCAAATTCGTTTGAACTGCAAACTCACCAGCTGCTCCTTGGAAACCCTATACAGGGTCACTATAGGTTGGAATCCACTCGAAGGCACTTAACAACAACAACAACAACAACAACAACAATGTGATGACTAAGGAGCTGTGGTAGCATAGTGGTTACGAATTGGGCTGCAAATCACAAGGTCAGCAGTTCGAAACTACCAGGTGTTCCACGGGAGAAAGATGAGGTTTTCTGCTCCCATAAAGATTTACAGCCTCGGAAACCCTATAAGTCAGAACTGACTCCACAGCACATAACCAACCAACCAATGTGATAGCTGGAACTGCAGTTGTCTTGGCAGGATCAGGCCAAATGATTTTGCAGGCCTTATACGGCCTGAGGGCTGATGTTCCACACTTCTGATTTAAGGGTTAAAAGATAGAGAGTAGAAGAATCCTGAAAATGTTTTCCAAAAAACAATATTTGATTAAGGTCTAAAATGTAGTTAGAATTGTACTTAGTAAATGAAATAAAATAGAATAGTTCAATTTAGGGGAAATGGTGAGTGCAGAACCTTAACAAGAAAATCGAAGCGCTGGTAGAACTGTTGCAGAAAATTAACTGTCGATTTTGTTACTGTGGTGACGTGGGAATGGTACTAAAAATTAAGCTAGGGCTATTGACCTTACATCTACATGGGGGCCTCAAAATATTTGTGGAAAAAAATAATTATCTATTAATTATATTTTTCCCATGAACTTTTTGAAGTCCCCTCATATAATTGAAAGACTAAAAATGGTTTTATGAACTTGGTTAGACCTCCTACAATTGTCTAAAAAATTTGCATGTGTTTCTATATTATGTTTCTAGCATTTGTTCTAGTCTCAAAGACATCTGTTTATCCCAAGTTTGCAAACCAGTGATAAAAAACTTGAGATCTTAAAGTTTTAAGGCTATGCTATTTTTATGGATCTTAAAAGACCAGATGTGAAAATTCATGCAATGACTGTACTTAAGCAGAAGGAAAAAAATGTAGTTATATCAATGAAATTTGGAGGAAGATCACCACAAATATTCTGGTGGTGGTGGTGTGCCATGGAGTCAGCTCCAACTCATAGTGACCCTATGTAGGGTTTTCTAGGCTGTAAATCTTTACAGGAGAAGCAAGCCTCATCTTTCTCCCATAGAACCACTGGTAGTTTTGAACTAGCTGACCTTGAGGTTAGCAGCGTGACTCGTAACCACTACACTACCAGAGCTCCTACAATTATTCTAAGAGTAGTGAAAAGTAGAGCAAGTAGGAGAGAATTGAATTATTTAGCTAAGTACATTTTAAATCTTTAGCAAGGCCTATTGCATTTCTTATTTCTTGATCAAACATACCCTTGCAACCAACCTCTTAAAAGCTCCCTTTACATCTTTGTTTCTAAGTGTGTAGATAAGTGGGTTCAGCATGGGTGTGATGATTCCATAGAAAAGGGACACCATCTTTCCCCGGTCCTTGGAAGCAGGAGATGGTGGTTGCAGATACATATAGATAGCAGTGCCATAAAAAAGTGACACCACAAGCAGGTGGGAGCCACATGTCCCAAAGGCCTTTCGTCGACCTTCAGCTGACTGTATTCTCAACACTGCTTGGGCAATGAAAGCATATGATATAAGGATGAGTATCACAGGTATTAGAAGGAATAGCACACTGATGAAGAAGAGTTCAGCTTCATTTGCTGTTGTGTCAGCACATGACAACTTGAGCAGAGCAGGGACTTCGCAGAAGAAATGATCCACTTCTTTGTGGCCACACAATGGCATCTGAAGGGTCCAGGTGGACTGCAACACTGAGTTGCTAAAGCCGCTGATCCAGGATGCAGCTGCCAACTGAAGGCAGAGTTTTTGGTGCATGATAACTGAGTAATGGAGAGGCCGACAAATAGCTACAAACCTGTCAAGGGACATGACGGCCAGGAGAAGACATTCAGTGGAACCCAAAGCCAGGAAAATGAAAAGTTGGGCTACACAGCCACCATAACTAATGACTTTCCTGGTGCTGCATATGTTCACCAGCATTTGTGGAACTGTACTCGTGGTGTAGCAAAGATCCAGGAGAGACAGATTGGTAAGAAAGAAGTACATGGGAGTATGCAGTTTGGAGTCCAGACGTGACACAAGAATTATTCCCAGATTGCCAAAGATAGTCAAGATATAGGAAACCAGGAACACCACAAAGAGTGGAAGCTCCAGCCATGGTCGATCTGAGAACCCTAACAGGATGAACTCCAGAGGGATACTCTCATTTACCTTACTCATGTTCAGTGGTTCAACAACTGATTCCCTGAAATATAGAAAGCCAGCAATTAAATAAAGACAGTTAGTTACAATATTTTTGCTAACAATTTGCATACATTTATATATTAGTACTATTATTAATGGAGTCCTGGAGCGGTGCTGTGGGTTAATGCGCTAGACTGCAAAGTTGATTTGAACCACAAGGTTGGCTGTTCAAGCTCACCAGTCGCTCCTCAGAAACCCTATACAGGGTCACTATGGGTTGGAATCAAATCAATGGCACTTACCAACAACAACAACTATTATTAATGTGAAAAATGTATGGCATAAATATAAATATTTCTTTCCAAGTATTTTAAGTGAATTCCTATATTTGAAACAGTATATTAGTACAAAGTGAATTTCAAAACTTTAAAAGTGTGTCATCAGTTTCAATATTCACAGAATTTTTTTTTTTGATCTTCTGTTGTCATGTAAACATTGTTTTCACTTCTTTCTACTTGTTTTTAAGTGTCATCCTCAAATCAGTTACGACTCATAGTGACCCTTTATAGGGTTTCCTAGGCTGTAAATCTTTACAGGAGCAGAAAGCCTCATCTTTCTTCCAAGGAGTCAATCGTGAATTTGAACAGCTCATTTTGCTATCAGCAGTCCAACACATAACCCACTATGTTACCAGGGCTTGTTTTTAGAATTGTATGTTGTTGTTATTAAGTGCCATCAAATCAGTTCCAACTCATAAAGATCCTGTATAGGGTTTCCGAGGAGTGGCTAGTGGGTTTGAACCACCGACCTTGAGGTCCAGTGCTTATCCTACAGTGCCATACCAGGACTTTAATTACATGGAATTTGCAGTCTGAAAGGCCTGGACTCATATCCCTACCTTCCCAAATTAGTTGCATTGCCCTGGGAATGTTCTTGTCCTCTGATTTTTGGGCTCCTCATTTTAGAAATGAAGATAATATTTTAAAATTTAGACATAGAGCAGTGTGAATGAAAAGAACTACAGTGATCCAAGGTCTCTGAGAAACTCCTAGAAGTATAAGGACTTTCAGAATTTTAAATTTCCTAAAGTTACCAATGGAAAGGAACGGAGGTAGTGGTGGTTCAGTGTGGGATGTTGTTGTTAAGTGTCATCGAGTCTGTTCCAACTCATAGTGAAACTGTATAGGATTTCCCATGAGCAGCTGGTGGGTTTGAACTTCTGACCTTTCAGTTAGCAGTCCAGAACTTATCCTACAGTGCCACACCAGGACTCCCAGTTTTAATTCCTGGCCAATGCACCTCATACTGTCTCCCGTAAAAGCTTGCTTATTGCCATGATGGTGAACAGTTGCAGGGGAGCTTCCAGACTAAGATGGACTAGGAAGGAAAACCTAATGATGCATATCTGAAACCAATCATGGAGATGGCACAGGACTGGGCAGTAGTTTGTTCTGCTGTGCACAGGGTCTCTATGAGTTGGGGGATGACTCAGTGAAAGCTAATAACAACCAATGGAAAATGGCTCTGCAAACTGAAATCTTACCTTTCTATTTCCTCCATCATCCACAACCCATCAACCTCAAAAACAGGGATCATGGTAACTATCTTATGTGGTGTGCACATGTGATCATTAATGTAAATTGTCTGGCACAGTGCCAGGCACAAAGAAACACAGCCTTGTAGTGGAAATATGACAGTGATGCAGGAATGCTGAGATGCTTTGGACAGAGCTATTCAGAGTCCTAAATTTCCTGAACATATGAATGTAAATCAACTCCATCAGCTAGAAATGTAGTCATAAGTTATTTTATCAATATTGGAATGTAAATTTCTCTTTATTACTCTTTTTCATCCAAATGTTAACTATGTGTATTCTAATCTACTTTTCTAGAGTTATTAATTTCCTTAAAAATGTCCCTTTACTCTTAGCTGATAAGAAATTTGACGTATAGACTCATAGATATGAAATGATGTTCAAATGTATCATTAACTAAAAAAAAAAAAAAAAAAGTTGCTGAACATTTGTATAGCATGACTTTATCTGTTAAAGACACAGAATATTATATCATAATGTATTGTTTTATATTTACAGCCTCAGAAACCCTATACACAGGGTTGCTATGAGTTTAACTGACTCAAAGGCACTTAACAACAACACATATAAATAAAAAGCTATATTGAAAGATACAGAACAAAGTGTTACAGATACAGATACAAAAGAAAGTGCTAATTGGGGACGGTAGAACAAAGCACAGTAGAATGTTTTTGTTCTAATTTTTTAATAAACGGGCAATAATTTTATAGTAATTAAAAAGAATGTATTCACCAACTCGGAATCCTGGTGTGGTGCTGCAGGTTAAACACTGGCATAAGGTTGGCAGTTCAGACTCACCAGTCGCTCATTGGAATCCTATACGGGATCGTTATGAACCAACTCAACAACAACAATATTCACCAACTCATTGACTGTATTTAACTCTAAAACTAGGAGTTAGTTTGGTGGTGCAATGCTTAAGTGCTTGACTGCTAACCATAAGGTCAGCAGTTCAAACCCACCAAACTGTACCACAGGAAAAATATGTGGGTGGTCGTTGACTCCCATGAAGATTGTAGCTGTTGTTAAGTGCCATCGAATCAGTTCTGACTCATAGCGACCCTATATAGGGTTTCCCAAGAAGTAGCTGGTGAGCTTGAACTGCCCACGATGTGGTTCAAACAGACTTTGCAGTTCAGCGCATTAAGCTGCAGCACCACACCACTCCATGAAGATTACAGCCTTGGAAAGTCAATGCAGCCGTTCTACTGTGTCCTAGAGGGTCACTATGAATAGAAATCAACTTGATGGCACATACGTATATACCGACATACACTCACAGATTTACCAACTCACTTTCTGTATTTTGTTCTCAGACTAGCATTACTTTACTTTGACTTTGACCCCAAAAAGGGTACAAATCTTTACAAGAAATTTAATATTTTAAACTCTTTTTTTAAAAAAATATTTTAAATTCTTAATACACTTACAAATTTCTTTGAAGGAAGGCTTTTCAAGGAGCTTTTAGAAAAGAAGGGGTTATGGGAGTATGTTCTAATCTAATTGACAAAATAATGTTTTTGAGTAATTTGGATAAATGGCACCTGTAAATAAAGAGAGATTTCACATACCTCACAATTCCCTGTAGTGCTGCACAAATCCCCTCAAATCTATAACTGGCCTAGCCCAGTTGATCCATGACTGCCTACTCCCACTGTTGGGTTGGTCCTGATATAGCCACTAATACAGTCGCTCCTGTTCTCAGAAGTGTTGCTATTTGGACCATAAGTTTGCTGTAACTGAAATACTGAAAAGTTAAATTATTTTCTTATTATTGTTTATTGTTGTTAAGTGCCAAGCTGCCAGTTCTAATTCATAGACAGCCTGTATAGGGTTTCCAAGGAGTGGTTAGTGGGTTTGAACTGCTGAGCTTGCAGTTAGCAGCAGTCTATTGTTTATCCCACAGGACCACACCAGGAGGTATCTTATTATTGATGATTTTACATGTGTTTTCTTGTCTAACCTTGGCCTTTCCTAACCAGCCCTCATTCTAATATCTCCTTTAGAACTTGAAAGCCTTTCCTGTTGAAGTTACAGAAGAATAAAGGAGTTAGTTAACTGCTTTGCAATCAAATGATCCCTTAATTCTGAAATTCAGTACTTATAAAAGTAATAGACTAATTTTACCATCAATGCAATATATTGGTTACCGTATCTTGTCATGTGTAATAACTCCCCAAATTCTCTGAGAGCATAAGGAAGTGAAAAAGAATATTTCCCATGCTGGCAGGAAGCACTAGAGTGGGTTAGAATTTGGGGTCAGAGGAAAGGTGGGGAGGAAATTTGTGAGATTTTAGAGCACTGACTTGTCATTTTCTACTTTACTCACTTTTGCGCACATTTGTTCTTCCGAATACACAGTAACCTAAAAAATGTATCCACTCTGGAAGGTATCTCTTCAAATTAAATGATTGTGATGTCATTCTATATTTTAATAGGTTATGGAGTCTAGGATAAGCACTGGACCGAAAGATGTTGCTTTGAACCAAAAGACTGGCAGATCAAACCCACCAGTCGTGCTTTGGAAACCCTACACAAGGTCGCTATTAGTTGGAACTGTAATTTGAATATTTGATCATATTCCTCTTATTAGCACTGAAGTATTTGTTAATAACCAAACCAAACAAAAACAAAACCCAAACTAGAAAAAGCCTATCTGTATTTCTGAAATTATATCAGATAAACTACTGATATACAACCTGTACCAGATAAACTACCTTTTACAACCTGTACCAATTGTTTGCGACATGTCTAATACTTCAAAGGCCATAGAATAGATCCCTCTACTTTTGCCAGCAGCTCAAGGTAATGTTATTTTTATTTTCAGTAGCAATTGGATGGCAAAACAAAACATCTGAATTATGTGAGATACCAAAGGAATCAGAAGCAGAGTATTGAATCTGGGTTATCTCAGAAGTTAATGGAAACAAAGAACTTCAGAAAACTGCTGATGGGCTTTTTACAAATCATATCTGTGATTATCATGAGTCTTATTTTTTAACCCATAATTCAGCATACATCATCATCTCTCTCTTTTTTTCGTACCTATATACTGGTTGACTTGATGTCTGTCACCTCTCTATTGGATTTTCTCATTTCATATCCATGGTTAAACATTCAAAAGGATGAAATTCAACAAAGTCTTTGAAACTTCTTTTTAAGCTGAACTATGGAAAGAATATCAAAATAAGAATGGTAATAAGAGTTTAGTTTCAAATCTGCAACTAAGTTAATATGAAATTGGGCAAGTTAATCACTTTGGTTGTCAGTTTTATCTTCTGTAACATTGTGGGGTTTCTTTCTTTTTTTATTGTAGCAAATTTATATACAACAAAACATTTGCTATGTCTACATTCTACACACATACAGTTCAGTGGCATTAATTATACTTGTACACTCATCGTTTTGTTCCATCGTTTCTATTAACCCTTCCTGAATTTTTGTAGCAATCTCACAGGAGCTCACTGTCTCCTTGCCATTGTGTCTTTTCTCCCTCCTTCTCACCTACCCCCTGTAACCACTAATAAACTTTGATCTCTATATGCTTGCCTTTTCTAGAAATGAATTATGGATTTTCTATTTTCTTTTCATGATAAAACTATTTACTTTCATAAATTTATCTCATATCCCTATGGATGTATAGAAGGCTTCTCAATACCATCTAGAACTTCCATCTTCATGCTGGACTATGTTTTTGTTGTTGTTATATGCCGTTGAGTCAGTTCCGATTCATAGTGATCCTGAATAGGGTTTCTGAGGAGTGGCCAGTGAACTTGAACCACTGACCTTGTAGTTCAAACTGACTTTGCTGTCCAGCTTATTAATCCACAGTGCAATACCAGGACTATAATGATGAATAATAGCAATCAATTTATCCACTCAATTTTGTGCTACATTGGAGATTGGCTCACCAATACAAGGAAGTTTGTCCAAAATATTTTTCAGTTTATGAAAGACTAATGTGATAGGTAGAAATCTGAATTTATATGCTCAGAGAAGTTTATTTACTTTCTCAAGAACCTAGTAAGTTAGTAAGTAGCAGGCTGAAGATTAGAACACAAGGCTCACCTTCTTTAACATTCATATCTCTCAGAGGCTGCAAATATGTTAAAAATCGCATTGTATATTAAAAAAGTGTAGACACTGAAGTTGAGTGACTCAGATTGTTTCCTAACAGATACTTTTGTCTCTTCTTGAGATTTGAATTATGAATAGTTTAGCACATGAGTGCTCTGAACACACAATTGTAATATTATATTATTTGGTAATTTTCTGAAATAGGTTGTACTTACCTCCATTTTAAAGACTAGGGAGAGATCGAATTTTTTTTTTTTTAATGCTCAAAAAGACTTGAATTCAAGTAGAACTAATTTAAAGTGCACAGGTACAATGACATCTTCGTAGGTTATTTACTTGTATACTGATTTGATGAAACTCATTAAACTTCTTTTAGTTCCACTCAATATGTAGCAAGTCACAAGGTCTCCATTCAGAGTTACCTGGGGAATAAGGATGAAGTATTGCAGTTGACCAGGACATGTTCTGTGATCACATTTCTTGGCATTAGGGAATGAAATGTAATTTTCAGGGTTCGTTTCCAATCAGTTTTGAAAAAAAAAAAAGGAAATATGGTGTACTGTCTGTACTATCTCTATCAATAGTGGTGCTTGTCTTGACCTCCAACAGAAGTCTCAAGCACTAAATTGCAAAATTCTCCTTCATAGTTTATAGTAATTAACTACATGCCCAGTGGGAAGAGAAAAGGAGGAAATCTCTAAGACAAGATATTTCATCATTGATTTGCTCCGCAAACCTTTTCTCTAGGGACTTAATCCTCAACTTTTTCTAAGACAAAAGAAATTACAGTAGAATTTACAGTAAAAATTACAGTAAAACACCCTATCAAAAAAAGTTTGAATTTTGTGCTACTGAGTTTAGTTTTGTTTTGTAAATGAATACTTCTGCTGGCACCATCTGATTCTTTCCATCAGAGAGAAATTTTTTATTTCATGTATAAATTGTCTAAAATTCCATCTGAGGTCATGTCATCATGTCACCAAGTCTCCGATTTCTATAGCAGAGAAGAGACCCCTACTTAATGTATGCTTGGGTCACCATGAGTCAGAGCGACACAATAGCAACTTCTAAAAAAAATGTACATCTTACATAAAATTGTTTTAAAAAGTATTATATTGTCAACATTATCTATATTTTCTTTCATGAATTCTGAATTTATAGACCTAGTTACTAAGGTCTTTCCTAGCTCAGATTTTCTTGTACAATTTAAAAGCGTATTTTATATTATAGTATTTAATCCTGACAGAGTTTATTTTCTTAT
>NW_006408731.1:2081072-2125083 GCF_000296735.1 Chrysochloris asiatica | reverse complement strand
GTTACATCTCAAAGCAACCTTACACACAACAGAATGAAACACTGCCCGGTCCTGCACCATCTTCACAGTTGTTACATTTGAGCCCATTGCTGCAGCCACAGACCCTCCACTTTACCTACAATGATGTCCTTCTCCATGAACAGGTCCCTCCTGATAACCTGTCTGAGTATGAGAGGCAAAGTCTAGGCTTTCTGGCTTCTAAGGAGCATTCTGGCTGTTCTTCTTTCACAAGCATTTGTTGTTCTGGCAGTTCATGGTACTTTTAATATTTTTCTCCAATACCATAACTCAAATGCGTCAATTCTTCTATTGTTTGCCTTATTCATTGTCCAATTTTCACATGCATTTGAGGCAATTGAAAATACCGTGGCTTGTGTTGTTGTTGTTGTTAAGTACCATCCAGTAGGTTCTGACTCATAATGACCTTGTATAGGGTTTCTAAGGAACAGCTGATGAGTCTGAACTATCAACCTGGTGGTTCAAACCAACCTTGCAGTCCAGTGCTTTATTCCACAGTGCCACACCAGGACTCCATGACTTAGGTTAAACTCACCTTAGTCCTCAAACTGACATCTTTTCTTCTGAACTCTTTAAAGTGGTCTTTTGCAGCAGATCTGCCTAATGAAAATATGTCATTTGATTTCTTGGTTGATGTTTCTGTGAATGCTGATTGTGGATACATTCAAAATGAAGTCTTTGGCAAATTCAATTTTTTCTCTATTTATCATGATCTTATTTATTGGTCCAGTTGTGAGGATTTTTGCTTTCTTTACACTGAGGCACAATCCATACTGAAGGCTATAGCCTTTGATCTTCATCAATCAGTATTTTTAAGACCTCTTTGCTTTCAGCAAGTAAGATGATATCATTTGCATATCACAGGTTGTTAATGAGTCTTCTTCCAATCCTAATGACATGTTCTTCTTCATATAATCCAGTTTCTTAGATTATTTGCTAAATATACAGATTGAATAAGAATGGTGAAAGATGGAAAGAACTTTTAAACAAATTTGGAAAACAAAAACCAAGTCCAAACCTACAAATTGCCTTGCTGGAAAATGACAAATGATATGTCAGACAATTTAGAGAATACCAAATCCAAATGACAAATGATAGGGGTATGTCCTTGATTTGCTTCCGACTCATAGTGACCCTGTATACATTTTCTGAAGCAGTAGGTTTGAACTGCTGACCTTGTGGTTAGCAGACCAAAACGATCCAGTGCCACACCTGTACTGTATATATAATATGTATACACACATACACATATATCTTTATTTCTATTTGTGTGTGTGTTTGACTATTACTCTTTATCAAAGTTAATTCAATTAGTTTTTTTTCTTCCTTACACATTTTAGTATGGTTATGCTGTGCCTTTATAATGTTGTTGTTAACTGAATTGGTTCTGGCTCCCTTCCCTTCCTTTCTCCCTGCCTGCTTTTCCCACCAACTCCATTATTGCTGTTGGTAAGTGCTGTCAAGTGGGTTCCAACTCATTAGCGACCTTATGTAGGGTTTCTAAGGTTTGACCTGTATAGATTTCCAAAAGCTGCTAGTAGGTATGAACACTGACCTAGGGATTAGCAATTCAGTGCTTATTCTATAGAGCCACACCATTTATAATATTGTTGTGTGCTTTCGTGTTAGTTCCTATTCATAGCTAGACGTATAGAGTTTCTGAGAGCAGTTTGTGGGTTTGAACTGCCAACTTTCAGTTAGCAAGATCATCAATTTAATGCTTAGCCAACAGTTACACACAGGGCCCCATTTATAGTATGTTGTTGGTGTTAAGTGCTGTCAAGTTAGTTCTGACTCATAGTGACCCTGTATTAAGGCTTCCAAGGAGCAGCAGGTGGTTTTGTGGTCAGCAGTCCAGTGCTGATCCTACAGAGTCACTGGTTAATTTAATACTGCTTGTATGTCATTTTGATGTTCACCACTCCCCCATTCTGGTTTCTTTTATTTATTTAAAATTTGAATACATAAAGTGTTATTCTGATTATGAGAGGAAAAACCTTTACAAAAATTATACTCAGAAAAGTGTCAACTCCACCCCCCATCCCTCTCAGTCTATTGCCATCTACCCATTCTTCACACTGTTCCATATTTATCACCAATCTCATTGGTTTCTGGTTTATTCTTCCTGTATCTTTCTTGCACAAGAAGAGCAGATACATAAATATTTTATTGTATCCTCTTCCTTCTTAAATGAAAGGTAGCATACAATAGACATTTTTTGCACTTTAATTTTTACACTCAGTATACTTTTTAAATTAGAGGCCTGGTGTGGAGCTATAGGATAAGCACTCAACCGTAAGGTTGGTTTAAACTGCCAGGTTCCAACTCACCAGCTGCGCCTCAGAAACCCTCCTCAGAAACTCCAAGGCACTTAACAACAACAACCTGTTTTAAGTTACCCTATGTTAGTTTATAGGAGTGCTAGTGGCACTGTAGGATAAGCACTGGACTACTAACCTCAAAGTCGGTAGCCGTGCTTCCAGGGAGAAAGATGAGGCTTTCTGCTTCCATAAAGAATTACAGCCTCTGAAAGCTTACACAAGGCCACTATGAGTCCGAAACTGCTTGTTGGCAATTAACAACAAGAGCCTGTTAGATTACAAGATTTAGCTCATTCTATTTCTTAAAACTTTCATTTTGAAAAAATTAAAGACTTAAAGAAGTTGCAAAACAAAACTAAACATTAATATAAAGACTCAGTTTCTCCCAATAATAACATAATATAATATGAATTGTTTAACATCCCCAATACTGTGAAAAAGGACGTTCTGTGATTTGGTTGTTGTTTGAACATATTATATACTGGAGAAAAGTGCACAGGGCTCCCTGGACACTTACTGCGTTGGCCGCTTCTATTGTTAAGTAATATTTCATAGTATGGATATTGTTGTGTGCCATGGAATCAGTTCCAACTCATAGCCACCCTGTATAGGTTTCTGAAGCTGTAAACCTTTGCAGGTGCAGAAAGCCTCATCTTGTTTAAAAGGTAAGTGCATATGTAGATTTTTTAGGGTTGACAATGTTCTCTGCAGAAGCCTTGAACCAATTTGCATTTCCACCAGCATGTATGAGAGAGCCTGTCCCTCCTCAGTCTTACCAACAAAGGTCTTGTCAAACTTTTGAGCTTTTGCCAATAGATGAGAAATTGTATCTCCTTGTTTTAATTTACATTTATCTTATTATGAGTCAGTTCTAACATTTTTTTCATACTATTTAAGAGAACTTTATGTCTGTTTTTTGGGGTGTTTTTTTTTCTGTCCCCTACCTTGTGTTCTACCATTACCTCCCTCTAACTATGTCTGTTTTTGATAAATGTCTTTTTCTGTGTGGATTAAAAAAAAAATCAGCTTGTTAATTCTGTTGTGACACTAGCTAAACAAGCAGTGCTTCTTCCTCTGACCCTAACCTTACAGAGATAGGTGCAATCTCTGTAAGCTTAAAAATGCAGTCGTCCAGCCTGTCAGGTCTGAACTCAAGACCTTAGATACCAGCTGCAAGCTTGGGAGTCCACATGCCACTCACTTCTGATCAGCAGGCTACAGATTTGGAGGTTTCCTTTACCTCCTCAGATGCCAACTACAAACTTGGACCCCTCAGTCCTTTCACATCTGACCTACTGGTATTCACTACTCCCTTGGGTTTGATAATTTATTAGAATTACTCAATGAACTCACAGAAAGTATCTATAATTATTATAGTTTTATTATAGAAAGAGGGATGTAACTGAGGACCAATGTAAAGAAGAGATGCCTAGGATGCGGTCCCCACGTGAAGCTTCTGTGTCCCATAAAGGACATGTCACACACTTAAGTACAGACACTTGAGTGATGTATTAGAGCTTACATTCTAAAGCACTTGGTTTGTGGAAGCTGTAAAGCTATAACTTCATTTTGAGTTTTGACATAAATTCAACCTCTGTTTGAATTCTTCCTGACCAATGACATTTGCCCTCAGGCAGAATGTTTTTGAAAGTAAACTATAACCCCAGGGCTTCCCAGGGAAAAGGTGGTCTTGCCTTCAGGGACTTGCCTAGGCAAGTTGTTAATGTTTACAAATGCCTGAAACCTGGAAGTTGGGGTACCAGGACCACATTGTCATGAGTCATACCTGACCATTAAGTAGCCAGGCAGTCAAAGGGCTCTAGGACCAATTCTGCAAACTTTCCTAATCTGCAATTGTGTTCCATATCCCAATCATGGTCCTTTCCCTGCTTTGTAGTCCTACCTGCAACAGTGATGAATTATCTGCTGCCAGTCAAGCTTTTGTGACAATTTCATTTGTTTTCTTTCATTCACAATTAGTCACTTGGCCGTGAGTTCTTTGGACACCATTATGGACTCATACTATGGGTTTCCCTCATCTGAATTATTTGTCTTTGTCTAAGGCTTAATAATGAGATCTCTATAAAATAAATTTTAATCTGGGGTCTGTTTCCCCCTAGAACAGTAGTAGTGTTTTGTTTTGTTTTAATTTTTTAATGTGAATTGAGTAAAGGTTTACAGAGCAGATAATCAATTTTACAGTCAACAAACCATATACTTTATTTCATTACAATGATTGCAATACCTCCATGTACCATCCATCAGTTAACAATGTTTACCTCTATTCACTTTAACTCTTGTGTTCCTCCCTGTGTCTTCTGCTACCATCATTTTTCCTTTGCCAACTTCCCTCTTGTTGCATATTGCCATCCAAGACAGCAAAGTTAACACATGCTTACCCTCTAGACCATGAATATTTTTCCATTCCCACCTACCCCTGGTAAGAATCATAGAATGTTTCTTTGAGCAAGAAAACCTTTTCTTAACATTTTACAATGGTGGTCTCATACAATATTGTCCTTTTCACTCAGCATAATGTCCTCCAGTTTCATCCATGTTATGAAGTGTTTCACAGATTCATCATTATTCTTCACATGGCCTAGTATTCCATGTGTGTATGCACCAAAGTTTATTTAACCATTCTTCTGTTGATGGGCATTTAGACTGCCTTCATCTTTTTGCTATTGTGAATAGTACTGCAATGAACACGGGTGTGCATTTATCTATTCATGTCACTACTCTTAGTTCTTGAGGATATATACACCAAGTATAGGGATTGCTGGGCTATACAGTATTTCTATTTCCATCCTTTTAAGAAATCACCATACTGTTTTCCATAGTGGTTGCACCATTATACAGTCCCACCAGCATTGTAGGAATGTCCCAGTCTCTCCATACCCTCACCAGTGTTTGTTATTTTCTGTTTCTTGAGCTTTGCTATTAATGCTGGGCTAAGATGATATCTCATTGTTGTTTTGATTGGCATCTCTTTAATGGCTAATGACTGTAAGCATTTCATTATATATTTGTTGGTCACTTGAATGTCTTCTTCTTTTTCTTTTTTTTTAACTTTTTATTGAGAATTGAGTAAAGGTTTACAGACAAGATCACTCTGTGGTTCCTATTTGCATTCCACCCACCTTTCCATCCTTTCTCAACTTTGTCATTAGGAAAATGTTGTCCTTCTGGTTTCGAGTGATTTACCGTTCCATGGTGAGCATATGTTGCCAGTGTTGTCTACCCTCGTATAAACTTATCTACTGCTTGACTGAAAACTGGTCGAGGGTGAGTTCCTTCCAGACCTGAAGGGTGGCCAAGGGCCATAGTCTTAGGTTTCTCCAATCTCTTTCTGACCAGTAAATCCAGTCTTTCATTATTATTATTATTATTAGATAATTTTGAATTTTTTTCCACATTTTTCCCCATTGTATCCGGGACCCTCTAATGTGATCCCTTTCAGAGCAGTTAGTAGTGATAACCAGGCACCGTCTACTTCTTCATGGAGACCGATGTTCATTCCATTAGTCCATAGGATGAATTGATTCCAAGTCTCTTTCATTCTCATTACTCTTCTTTCTTCCACACATGAACAGACCAATAGCTGTACCTTAGACAGCCGTTTATGAGCTTTCAAGATCACAAATACTATTTACCCATGTAGGATGTAGAATGTTGTCTTTGTGGATTATGTTATGCCAGTTGACCATGGTGTTCCCTGAGACTATGGTCCTGAGCTCCCAGGCCCAGCAACTCATTGTTGTCTTGTTGTTTCTTTGTATTGCTTTTCTGCTCTCTGCTTCATTTATTACTGCTCTAATCTCTATTATTTCTTTTCTTCTGGTGACAATAGGCTTACTTCGCTGCTCTTTTCCCAAATTGTTAAAGAGTTTGCATTAATGTGTTGATTTTGGTTCTTTCTTCTTTTGTGTGTGTGTTTATTGCTATAAATTGCCCTGTAAGCACTGCTTTAGTTGTGTCCCAAAAGTTTTGGTATGTTGTGTTTTCATTCTCATTTGATTCAAGGAATTTTTTTATTTGAATTTTTATTTGTTCTATTATCTTTTAGCAGGATGTTATTTAATTTCCATGTACTTGATTTCTTGCCCTTAGTTTTGTTGTTACTATTTACTAACTTTATGGAATTGTGATCTGAAAAGATGCTTTATAGTATTTCAATGTTTTAAAATTTACTGAGGCTTGCTTTGTGGCCTAACATCTGGTCTATTCTGGAGAATATTCCATGTGTATTAGAAAAGAATGTGTATTGTGCTATTATTGGATTGAATGGTCTGTATAAGTCTACAAGGTCAAGTGGGTTGATTGTGTTGCTTAGTTCCTTTATGTCTTTGTTGAGTTTCTTTCTAGTTCTGTCCTTCATTGAAAGTGGTGTCCTACTATTTTTGTGGAATTCTGGTGTGGTGCTATAGGATAAGCACTGGGCTGCAAGGTTGGTTTGAACTGCAAGATCAATGGTTCAAATCCACCAGTTGCTCCTCAGAAACTCTATCCAGGGTCACTATGAATCGAAACTGACTTGATGGCACTAAAACAACAACAACTATTCTTTTTTTTTTTTTTTAACAATAAAAGCATTTATTATCAAGCAAACTGGGGAACACAATGTGCTTTAAACACTATGTATTTAGGGTGGGGGTGGGGGGACACACATACCACACCTCCACACATTTGTACACCTCAGCAGCCATCTTTATTTCACTCTGGTTAGGCCATGAATTCATAGGGAATCGGTTCTAGCAGCTCAGGCTCCTTTCCATTGGTTCTCACAAAGTGTGCCTCTCTGGGGGGAGCAGGCTGGCGCTTTAGCTGAACCCAGTCCCTTTCTCTTTGGCTTTCTTCTTTTTCTGATCATTTTCCTTAACTCGCTTCAGGAAGCTGTCTCTGCTCTTAGAGTGCTTAATATGCTCAATGTGCACATTAATTCTCTTGGCAAGAATCTTACCCTTGACTTGCTTGTTCACAACAATGCCGACAGCATGCTGGGTCACATTGTAGACTCTTCCAGTTTTGCCGTGGTAACATTTGTGGGGCATGCCTTTTTGAATTGTGCCCATTCCCTTGATGTCCACAATATCGCCTTTCTTGTAGATTCTCATGTATGTGGCCAAAGGAACGACCCCATGCTTTCTGAAAGGCCTGGAGATAATATAGCGGGTACCCCTCCTCTTTCCCTTTGTGTTCGTCATCTTGGGGGATTACTGCAAAATGGCGGCACCGGCCGAAAGGCAACAACAACTATTCTTGTGGCATTGTCTCTTTCTTTCTTCAATTCTGTTAGAGTTTAATCTATGTATATAATCCTGTATAGGGTTTCCAAGGAGTGGCTGGTATGCTTGAACTGCTAGCCTTGCAATTCAAACCGACCTTGCAGTCCAATGCATTAACCCACAGTACCACACCAGAACTTCTTGTTGTTAAATGCCATTGAATTGATTCCAATTCATATTAACCCAGTATAGGGTTTTTGAGGAGTGACTGCTGCTTCTATGAGCATTGATTATTGATAGGAGGAAATTGAAGTCCTTGACAGTTTCAATCTTTTCTCCATTTGTCATTGATCCAGTTGTGAGGGTTTTCGTTTTCTTTGCATTGAGGTGCAATCATATTGGAGACTGTAGTCTTTGATCTTTATCAGTATTTCAAATTCGCTGTACTTTCAACAAGCAAGACTGTGTCATCTGCACATTGCAGGTTGTTTATGATTCTTCCTCTAATCCTGATGTCATATTCTTCTTTATATAATCCAGTTTCTGAGTTTATTTTCTCAGCATACATATTGAGTAAGTGTGGTGAAAGGATACAGTTCTGGCATACACCTTTCCTGATTTTAAACTATTCATCTGTTTGTAGTGTAGTCCTCGTAATGACAAACTTGAATTTAGAGAAAATATAAAAGAGACCCTTGTTGTTGTTAAGTGCCATTGAATCGGTCCCGACCCATAGCAACCCTGTATAGGGTTTCCAAGGAGCAGCTGGTGAGCTTGAACTGCCGACCTTGCGTTTCAAACTGACTTTGCAGTCCAGTGCATTAACCCACAGTGCCACATCAGGACTCCGAGGCCTTTGTACCACTCATCAATCAGGGTAGAAAAACGATCTAATAATCTACTTAGTAAATAGTGAAATTCTTCATTTAAAATCAAAAGTTTAAACACCTACATATATGCATATATAAAATATTTATTTCTCTTGGAGGAAATGTAAACACCATGAGTAAAACATATTATTAATTTACGCATAGTGAATTTGTGCATAGAATAAGAACCTAAACCTCCATTCATGCATCAATTCTTTCACGTCTTCCTTATCCATTGCCTACGAGGCTACTGAAAAGGCCATGGCCTGGGTCAGGCGTACCTTATTCCTCCAACAGACATCTTTGCTCATGAATGTTTTAAAGAGGTTTTGTGCAGCAGACTTGCCTAATGCAATGTTGTTTGATTTCTTGACTGCTGCTTCCATTAGTGTTGATAGTGGAGCCAAGTAAAATGAATTGTTTTTTTTTAAGTTCTTTCAACTTGAGAAATGCTGAGTGTGTTCTTTCGTTTTGGTTTTCTTTCTCCAGGTCTTTGCACATTCATTATATCTGACTTTGTCTTCTCAAGCTGCCCTTTGAAATGTTCTGTTCAGCACTTTTACCTCCTGATTTCTTCAATTTGCTTTATCACCTTTACACTGGAAAGTTTCAGAGTCTCTTCTGGCATCCATTTTGGTCTCTTGCTTCTTTCTTGTCTTCTTAATGACCTTTTGCTTACTTCCTATATGATGTTTTTGATGTCATCCCACAATTCTTCTGGTTCATTAATGTCTAATGCATCAAATTTCTTCTTGAGATGATGTCTAAATTCAGGTGGGATGTGTTCAAGGTCATATTTTGGCTCTTGTGGGCATGTTTTAATTTTCTTCACCTTCAACCTGATATTGCATATGAACTATTGATGGTCTGTTCCACAGTCTTTCCCTGGCCTTGTTTTGACTGATGATATTGGACTCCTGGTGTGGCTCTGTAGGACCAGCACTGGGCTGGGAACCACAAGGTCAGCAGTTCAAATCCAACAGCTGCTCCTTGGAAACCCTATACAGGGTCGCTCTGAGTCAGAACCAACTCAATGACACTTACCAACAAGAACATGGAGGTTTGCACTGTCTTTTCCCACATATGTAGTCAATTTGACTTCTGTGTATTCCATCTAGTGAAGTCTATGTGTAGAATCCCAAATTTTGGAATCATTATTCACTTGTAGGAATTCTAACATAATTTAAAATTTTTCAGGTTTTCAAATGAGATTCATCCAATTGATAAGATTTTATTTTTGAAGGAAAATGCCTGCCTTTAAGATGAATATAGATTCATTTGACATGAACCTTTAAAACAATTTCCATTGCATCAACTGGTGAGGCATTTGTAGTAATTAATGTATGTGGGAAGAAACCAACTTGCAGGATACATCATAAAGATCCCAACAATTCTGTAGAGTCTATCTCATTCTTTCCTGTCTTTACTTAAGGTTAGCTTGGTAACATATAGAGCCTTGGTGGTGCTGTAGGCGTAGCACTGTACTGCTAACCAGAGGCTGGCAGTTCAAACCTACCAGCTGATCTTCTGAAGAAAGATGAAGTTTTCTGCTCCCACAAAAAAACAAAACAGAAAACTAATACAGGGTCGCTATGAACAGTAATCAACTCAATAGCAGTGGGGTTGTTTATAACATATAAGACAAGTGGAGATAAAAGAATCCTTAAAAGTTTTAAATAAAATTCCCTAGTCTTCTTGAGTCACCAAAACTCACTTCCATTGAGTTTATTCCAACTCACAGCAACCCTAAAAAGGGGTTTTGAAGCTGCAAATCTTTATGGGAGCAGGAAATCTCATCTTCTCTTGCAGAGCAGTTGGTAGGTTTGAATGACTGACCTTGTGGTTAGCAGTCCAGAGCTTATTCCACAGCACCACCAGGGATCCTTTCTTGAGTCACTAACAAGTATTAGCAAATATTGAACAATAACGAGAAATTCTTCTATCTAAAGCAAATATCTCATTGTCTTGCTTTATATTTTTTCTCTTTTATTTTCTATTCATCAGGAATTCAAATATAAATTTCATTAAACTTAATTATATAAATGATTCAAGATATTCAGGATACACATGTTTGCTATAGTGTTAGTAGTTCTGCAAGTTAGATAACTGAACAATTTATTTTGGCTCTCATTCAAGTATTTGGCACTATAAAAACACATTTGAATTTTCTGGAAAAAATAAACATTTCTTCTGTACTGCTTCTAACTTCATTCTAAGGCAAACCTGTTGTGATAGAAGTTAGTATAGGTACAAAGTGTGTAATGTCTAGTCTACGCTATGACTTGTCTTTTGCCAATATAAAAGCCAGTTGCCATCAAGTTGACTCCAACTCATGACAATACCCTGTGTGCCAAAGTAGAGTGTGCTCTATAGGGTTTTCAGTGGCTGAATTTTCAGAAGCAGACTAGGCCTTTCTTTTGAGTACCTCTAGGTGGACTCCAACCTCTAACCTCTCAGTTAGTAACTGAGTATGTTAATCATTTGCATACCTAGGGGCTTCTTTCACAAGGATCCCAAAATGGACCCAAATACACAGCTGTTGAGTCCATTACAATTCATAGGTCCCCTATAGGATGGAGTAGAACTACCCCATAGGGTTTCCAAGGCTGTGAATCTTTATGGGAGCACACTGTTGCATCTTTCTCCCACAGAGGAAGTGGTGGGTTTGAACTGTCAACCTTTCACTAGCAGCCAAGTACTTAGCCATTATGCCATGAATCACTATTCCACCCACCCCACTTCCAGGCCCCACATTAAAACCCTCCCAGTGATGAATGCAAGTCCTGGTGTGGTGCTATGGGTTAATGCGCGAGACGCCAAAGCCTTTTGAACTGCAAGGTCGTTGGTTCAAGCTCACCAGTTGCTCCTCAGAAACCCTGTGTAGGGTTGCTATGGGCCGGATCCCGACTCATTGGCACTTAACAACAACAACAGTGATGAATGCATGACTTATAGAAGGACTTGAGATGAGCACAAATGACTGTCAATCACCTCAAGTATATTTTCTCAGCTCCAAAACCAATGAATTCTTCATCTTATTAAGTGCCTCATTAGCCACAATGACAGAACATCCCTTTATTTAATAGAACTAACAAAATATATAGAAACTGGGTCAAAAGAGAACTCAAAACTTTGATCACCTCTTACTATATTTCTGCACCTCCCTTCCCTAGCATCTTCTTCATGGCCCCCTTGACATCTTTGTTTCTCAGTGTGTAGATCAGAGGATTAACACTGGGAGTGACAATTGTATAAAAGAGAGTAAGAAATTTGCCCTGATCCTGGGAATAAGTGTTTGCTGGCTGGAGGTACATGTATATGATTGTTCCATAGAAGAGAGAGACAACAATTAGGTGGGAACTACAAGTGTTGAAGGCTTTCCTTCGTCCAGCAGCTGACTTGATCCTAAGCACTGCACGTGCAATGTAACCATAAGAGATGAGGATGAGAATGAGTGGAACCAAGATGATAAAGATTGCCAAGGCAAAAGCCAGTGCCTCAAGGTTCATGGTGTCTACACAGGCCATGCCAATTAGTGCTGGCATCTCACAGAGAAAGTGATCCACCCGCCTGTGCCCACAACGGGGTAGCATCAATGTCTGGGGTGCCATTATAAGAGAATTTCCAAAGCCACTCAACCATGCCACTGAAGCCAGCTGCCCACAGAGACGTGGGTGCATGATGACAGTGTAGTGTAGGGGTTTGCAGACTGCAGCATAGCGGTCAAATGCCATAACAGCTAGCAGGACACATTCCACCCCTCCCAGGGCCAAGACAAAGTAGAGCTGGATGGCACAACCTAAATAACTGATGGTTTTATCTGGGCCCCAAAGGTTGTAGAGGATC
Organism: Chrysochloris asiatica; assembly: GCF_000296735.1. Lineage (NCBI taxonomy): Eukaryota > Metazoa > Chordata > Mammalia > Afrosoricida > Chrysochloridae > Chrysochloris > Chrysochloris asiatica. The sequence goes on along the minus strand of NW_006408731.1, from coordinate 2,112,804 downwards.
TGAGGAATGGAACCTGTGGTGAAGCACATGTCTAAGAATGAGAGATTAGCCAAAAAGAAATACATTGGTGTGTGTAGCTGAGAATCTAAGGCTGAAAGCAAGATGATGGTCATGTTGCCAAGAAGAGTCAGCAGATAAAAAGTGAGGACAATCACAAAGAGGATCAGCTCTAGTTGAGGACGGTCAGAGAAGCCCACCAAGATGAAGCCTTCAAAAGAACTTGTATTGTCTTTTTCCATTACCTGTGGCCACATATTACCTGTTAGGAGAAAGATGAGTGTATGTAAATTATATTGATATATTTTCCCAAAATAGAATGATTGGTAAGAAATAGAAGGAATTTTTCCTTGAAGATACTTGACCCAGAATTTCAATGTCATTGTTAAGCAGTTGCTTCCACTATCACTATTTACAGGAGCAGAAAGCACATCTTTCTCCCGTGGAATAGCTGTTGGGCTCTAATGCCAGTCTTGTGGTTAGCGGTCCAATGCTGACCTTATAGACTCACAGTGCTTCTGAATTTCAATGGGTATCTATTAAGTCATTATTTGACCTAAGGAGAACACTATTTGGGGATTTGAGATGTTCCTAACTGTGATTATTTATTTATAATTATGTGATAATGTATAACTCTTCAGATTGGCAAGATATATTTTAAAATTACTTTCAAAGATGATAATTTTACAAAAGAATTAACACTCTAATTTTTTCCCTTGTAATTTTTTTTTTATGGGGATATACTACATTAACCTGTGGATAAGAATAGTGACTTTTATCTCTGGATCAGAGAGCAAACCTTGATGTTAGGTGAAGCCTCATTCTAAATAACTTTCACATCAATACTGGGAAAACTAGTGTCATACCAAACTCATCAGGTTACAGGTAACTAAGTAAAATCTTAGGAATAAGATGACTTCATTATTGTTTATAACAACACTTCTTATTCCATCCATTCTTTTTACTGGATGACCTTAAAATAAACATCAGACAAGAAAATAATGAACAACAGCTCATATCATCACCTCAGTATCCCCCCCTGTCTAGTCTTATCCTAAACTTCTGTGATAAAATTATGGTTCACATCACTGAGGTGTATTTTAACTCTGGGATTGGGTAATTTTTATTAAATTGGGAAGTTTTACCTGTAAAAATGAACAAGATAGAAAATAGCAATTTCCAGAACTCAATCCCTATGGAACTAGCATTCAGTAAAGAGCCTTTCCCCTCCTCTTACTCACATCTCATTCTTGCAAAGCTCTCCATTTCCAGGAAACTCACACTGATTATCTTATCTGTCTCTTACAATCTCATACAATAGAAAGATTGTGTGTGTTCTGTGATACTTGACACTTGCACTGAAGTTATTTGGCAATTGCTTTGTGTTATAAGGTGAATATACCATATAGTGTAGATTATTCAAGGAAAGTGCCCATATTTACTAATATTTTTCTATCTTTTCCTAAACAATTAATAAAACATAATATGATTATAACTCACTTTTATCATAAAAGAATGTATTATATCTCTCTGGTGGGTTAGGGCACAAACAGGATTCAAATCCACTGATCTAGGAACGTTTTGCCCTAACTAAATCATGTGTGGTGTGAGTTCTCAATAACAGTTTTAAGATATTGTACATATATTTTTTGATACTTATTGGAACTTAAAGGATTGTCACATTTATGCCTACAGAAGCTACAACAAGCTTCTAGTGGTGATGAAAGGATGCAATAAATGGATAATATGCTATGTACAGCTAGATGGAGAGTCGTGGTGTGGCACTGTGGGCTAATGCGTTAGACTGCAAAGTCATTTGAACTGCAAGGTCAGTGGTTCAAGCTCACCAGCTGCTCCTTGGAAATCCTATACAGGGTCGCTGTGGGTTGGAATTGACTTGATGGCACTTAACAACAACAATAACAGCATCTAGGTGGATGGACAATCCCATATTTTATAAATGAGGGTCAACATTTATCATCAAGTTATTGTCAGCAAAGGCTTTCCATCTACTTCTGATAGTATGGGAAAAAAAGCCAACCACAGAAGATTATGTAATGGTTAAGAAAGAATGTATATGCATATACACATTAAAGTAAGCTGCAAAGGTAGTGTCGTAGATTGAATTGTGTCCCTCCAAAAATGTGTTGACTTGACTGGGTCGTGATTCTTAGTGGTTTAGCAGTAATGTAATGATGGCATGTGATAGTTATGTGATGATTCCCATGATGTGTCAAATCAATAGAGGATTGAAGGTGGACCTGTGTGGCACTGTAGGATCAGCAGTGGGCTACTAACCACAAGTTTTTTTGGTTCAAACCCATCAACCACTCTGTGGAAACCCTATACAGGGTCATTATGAGTCAGAACTGACTCTACAGCACCTAACAACAATAATGACAGCAACACCTCAATCCCATTGCAACTCTGATGTGATATAAGGGAATTTCCCAGGAGTATGGCCTGTAGCATCTTTTATCTTACAAAGATAAAAGGAGAGGAAAGTGAGCTAGAAGGAGGGACCTACTACTACCAAGAAAAAGAGCCTGGATTGGAGTGTGTCCTTTAGACCTGGGTTCCCTTGACTGTGAAGCTCCTAGATCCAGGGAAAGATGGATGCCAAGACACATGAAGAGCTCCAAGGAATGCTGAGCCTACAGATGTTGAAAGAGACAAGGGCCTTCCCCCAGAGCTGACAGAAAGAGAATCCCTTTCCTGGAGGTGGCATTCTGAATTTGGACTTCTAGCCTCCTAAATTTTGAAAGAATAAATGTCTGTTTTTGAAGGCATGTACTTGTGTTATTTCTGTTTTAGCAGCACTAGAGAACTCAGACAGGCAGATACCAAACTGATGATAGTGATTACCTTTAGAAGCAAATTATATCAAAGATTGGGGTCTTCTCTGTATTTTTATTTTTATAAAAACAGCTGGAAAGAAATATAACCAAAAAGGAATAACTATACATTTTGAGTAATGTGTTTTTTAAACGGTTTGTATGGTTTTTTTTATTAACTTTTGTAGATTTCTATATGTTTTAAGTATCTCAAAATATAAAAGAAAAGCAATAACAATATAATAGTACAAATTACAAGTCATTTATGTATTATTATGACTCATATTTGTGGCCTTGTTATTGATCTAGGCACTAATGTTAACAGCTTGCCATAGTTTACCTCATTTCATTCTCAAAGCTGCCCATAAAGTCAGTAGTTATTCCATATTGCACATTAAGCCAAGAAGGTCATGAAAGTGATGGAATAACCTGCCCCAGATCACACAGGTGGCACATGGAATTGTAACTGGAACCCCTGCAACTTCATTCCAGAGAACAATCCTTTAATCACAACTCTAATTGCAGAGTTAGGCAGTGCAGTAAATAGACTAAATCTGCATGTAAAAAAAAACAAAACCCAAAACTAGATATTTTGTAAAATTGAGACTACAATGTATGTCTTAATATGTTGCACAGAAATTGATATAAAAGGCATTCTTATAAATTAAGGCCGGTAGCTATCATAGTAATATAAGCAAAGATATAGACAATACCACATATTTCTTCAGAAAAGGAGAAATACAGTTAAAATTTGTGTTAATACTGAACATTTTGGGCCCAGAAATTTTGCCCAAAAGAGCCTCTATCTGGCATCACTTGGCCCTAATTGGCAGATGACGGAGTGTAGAGCACTAGTGATTGGCAGTAAAGTGACCATATCTGTAACTGTCTCATTGATTGTATATGTATGTATACATGTATGTGAATGCTTAGCAATCAAAAAGTAGACTACAAACTCTAGTTATTTCATTTCCTTTCTTATTTCTCAAATGAACTAATGGACCCACAAAAATGACAATCACAAGATTGTCCTTGTGAATTTCTCATTCTGCTTCAGAGTTTTCCATTCCTTCACTGTCTGCCTTTCTCCTCATATTATGACACCGATATCCAATCACTTCTCTCCTTTACCTAATCTTCCTTTGGTGAGATCTGCATTCCTGAATTTTAAAACCAACAGCCACTTCCTCTGTTTGCAGAGAATATTATTTTAAATGATATGGGAGTGTATCTATCCTTATTTAAACCTAATAGGATGGTTTCTAAATACAGTGACATGAAAGTTGGCGCACAAGCACCATACACATTAGCTACACAAGCCTCTTATCTTGTGTCAAATGGAACATTAAGTAAATGCAAAGCCATCAAAAACACAGGAGATTTTATAAATTTCTTTCATGACTCTTCATGTTAGTGTTCAAAGTTCCAGTGTCAATACTCAACACTCACAATTACTGAGAGACTATTATTCAGTATACTTTCATGTGATCTAGTATTATACTTAGTATGAGGGGGCTTCAAAGAGTTCATGGAAAAACCTTGCAGTCAACAGTCTTGTATTTATCCTGCAGAACCACATCAGAAGTTCTTTAGTGAACTTCGGAATGTTGTTGTTTAGTGCCATTGAGTCAGTTCTGACTCTAAGGTTTCCAAAGAGCCGCTGGTGTGTTTGAACCACCAACCTTGCAATTAGCGGTCCAGTGCTTATCCTACAGCGCCATACCAGGATTCCACAGAGTGAGTGGTACTAAATCACAATCCTTAAAAGCTGATCAAGCCTATAAAAATAAAACACACAGACACTTAGACTGAGAAGTGTGATCAAGTTAATCATGCACAATTCAGCCATAGTCTAAATTCAGAAAAAAAAAAAAAAAACAGTTAATCAGGTAGTTGTTGTTAAGTGCCTTTGAGTTGGTTCTGACCCATAGCAACGCTGAATAGGGTTTCCAAGGAGCAACTGGTGAACTTGAACCACCAGCCTTGCTGTTCAAATTGACTTTGCAGTCTAGTGCACTAATCCACAATGCCACATCTAAATCACATTTCTACCTATGCAGGATCTTTAACTCACCAAATTCAGTTGCAACCTCAGAAATGCCATGTCCACAGTTCCTTCTCTTTTTGGGATTTCACTAGGAGTTTCAAGTAGAATGACTGGAGTGAAGACAAGGAGAGGAGAACAATAGCATTTAGGGAATCTATGAGGAAAGGAAGAAGATAAATGGGCAACAAGACTCAGAAGAGTATAATTTAAATGGCTGAAGAGAAAATGATGTTGAGCACACAATATATTATGAAATTTGAGGGCTCCTAACAACCACATGCTTCACCTTCCAGCCCCAGATGAGAAGCCAGATAAGGAATAGCATGAGGGAAGCTGGCTGTTTCACTGACATGCACTCAGCATAGGGAGAGCTTTAAAATCAAAGGAATCATGTTTGTAAGGGAAGGACTTCTCATGGTTTTCAGAATAAATGTATGAATGATTACTTATTTTTACCCTAAGGAGTAAAACATTATTTTCAAACTTTCCCTTAACTAATTATCCTAACAAGGGCTTGGAGGGTGTATGGTCCCAGAGGAAATATGACAAATATTACTTTTCTCAACACACACACACAAACACACAGTACAGACTCACACAGAGAGGGACTGATAGAGAGCACATAACTCTCTCGCTGGGTCTATTTTCATCATTAAGACCAGAAGTTAATAATAAACATTGTTGGTGTGGTTAGGTGCCATCAAGTTGATTCCAAATTCTAGCAACCCCACGGTACAACAAAACGAAACACTGTCCGGTCTTCATAATCAATGCTATGTTTGAGTCCACTGTTGCAGCCATTGCACTGACTCCTCTCACTGGGGATCTTGTTTTCACTACTTTCCACTCTGCCAAGTAAGCAAAGGGACTAGTTCCTCCTAATAACATGTCCAAAGTATGCGAGATGATGTCTTGCCATCGTCAATCTAAGGAGCACAATCTGACTGCACTTCTTCCAAAACATATATGCTCATTTCTTCTGACAGTATATTCAGTATTCTTCATTGACACCATAATTCAAATACATTAATTGTCCAGGTTTCTCATGTACATGATAATAACAGATAGTAAACTATGTTTATTACATTAAGTGGCCACCTCATACTCAGAATAGCATCTGTTGTTGTTGTTGTTAAGTTTGCCATTGAGTCAGTTGCAACTCATAACAATGCTGTATAGGGTTTCCAAGGAGTGGCAGATGAATTTGAAACACCAACCTTGCAGGGTCTAGAGTCAAGAAATAAATTGACCAGGACTACATGTATGTGTACCACTATTTCCTGTTTGGAAAAATATCCTCTGCCATTTTTTTAGTGGTAAAGAGTGGAAAGCAGTGTTATTTATTGTTCTTTAAGTGTCATGGAGTTGGTTCCAATTCATAGTGATCCTGTCTAGGCTTTCCCTGGAATGTCTGGTGGGTTTGAATTGCCAACTTTGCAGTTCAAGTCGATCTTGCAGTCCAGTGCATTATCCTGCAGTGCCACACCATGACTCCTAGCAACAACCATATTATTTACCTAATATTCATTTTCTACACATTTGTAAGGTTCACAACAATAAAACTCCAGCTACCCTATGAACAACAGAACAAAACACTGCCCAGTGCTGCACCATCTTCACAATTGTTATGCTTGAGCCCTTGCTGCAGCCACAGTGACAATCCATGTCATTGGGGGTCTTCTTTTCCCCAGGCCCTCTACTAAGTATGACATCCTTTTCAAGGGATGGGTCCAAAGTACATGAGACATTCTCACCATTCTCACTTCTAAGGCCACGGTGCTTTCAATATTCTTCACCAAATTATTTGAATATTCTTGACTTTTTTTTTGTTTTGTATTGACTTTAAATGTCAAAACTAATATTTTTCTTCCTTTATCTGCCTTCATTCTCATAATGTATCTGTCTTAAATAGAAAACATTATAATTTAATTATTGATATTGTTAATATTTTCTAATTAGGACAGATATATTGAAAGAATGAAGACAGATAAAGGAAGAAAATATTAATCTTGACATTTAAAGTCAATACAAAGACAAAAAACAGGCCAATAATATTAAAATAGTTTAATGTCTATTTGGTGCAAAATCATTAGGATGAGCCAAAGAAAATGACTGTATATCTGACCGACAACTGATTGTAAATAAGTCACTAGAAATAAGTTATTAGGTTTTTGGTTTAAATAAAGACAACAAAGAACATTATGCATGCTTTGGTTCAGATAGTTTTGCTATCTATTATAGTCATAAAGTAAACAATATATAGAACCAACTGCATCTCAAAAGCATATGTTCTACCTCCTTCCAAGAATAAGACTCAATGGGAATACACACTCTGATTGGTGACCACACTTGTCACCAATAAGGGGAAGTGAGGGAAAAACAGCAATGAAGTGGTGAGCTAAGCCCTACAATGTGGAGAGTGAAGCGTGCAGCTGATAAAAAGAGAGGGCATATGCACAAGAACACCCACACTTGCAGATAATATCCACTTGACCTGACTTCAATGACTGGATGATCAGAGCTCAACCAGAAGAAGAAAGAAGAAGAAAAAAAAGAGTAATCTGATACAATTTGATGAACTTGACTTTTACCTATGGATGCAGTAACTCAAAAGAGGGAACAAATCCTTACAGCAAGAATCATTCTCACCCCCTCCACACACAGAGTAGACAGGGATGGGCAACTTGGACATTGGCTACCCAAAATGGGGTGGGGTGGGGGGCTACAAAGGCAAGAAGTGACTGGCTTACAAGCTTTTCAAGAGGGAACCTAGAGCCAGAGGGCATGGAGGAAGGCAGAATCTCCAGTAAGTACTATCCAATCTGTCTAGGCAGAGCTGATGCAATGAAATGCATGCAGATGGGTCTCTTGTGATACAATAGTGAATAATTGTTAACAGGACAGATAGTGAGGGTTGGAAATGTAAAGGTAGATGTTTTATAGCAAGGAGAGGGAGTGATCAACTTTCCAGTCTAGGAGTGGAGGTCCCTAGGACCATCAATGGAGAAGAGCTGAGAGCGGGACCCTACCCAGAGAAGCAGTGATGCCTGAGATGGAGGCAGAGACGATGACGTGGAGCAACGGAGCAGCTGGGGACTTTAGATCCAGAGAGGGAGAGCGTCTGTGTTGAAGACTGGGGCGGGGGCGGGGGGGGGGGGGAAGGGGTAGTGTAGGGAGCAGGCTTGCAGTGTATACCCTTTGGTTGGTTAATGATGCATGGAGGGGACTGGAACCATGGCAATGAAACGATATACAATAGAATGAATGTAAAACTAATGTTCTCCCATGTAAACTATCATATAATTCACAATAAAACATTTTTTTAAAAAAGCATATATTCTATAGTCATCTATTATAGACTTCTAAGGGAGATATATTTCACCTTTCACCTTTACAGTCAGATATTTTAATTTATTCTCATGAGATCCTACATATAAAGGATCTTTGTTTATTTAACATATCACTTAAATTTTCATGACCATTATTATTATTAATAATAACTAATCTAGGGGTCCTGGTGTGGTGCTATAGGATAAGCACTGGACCACAAGGTCACTTTGAACCACAAAGTTAGTGCTTCAAACTCTCCAACCACTCCTTGGAAACCCTATACAGGGTTGCTATGAGTCAGAACTGACTCGACACATAACAATAACATCTAGAGGTCCTGGTGTGGCACTGCAGAATAAGCACTGGGCTGCTACCTGCAAGGTTAATGATTCAAACCCACCAGCCACTCCTCAGATCTTATACAGGATTGCTATAGAGTTGGAACCCAATCAATGGCACTTCATGACTAAACCAACATGGTCTTCTAACATCAGTGACCATCTACAGGCACTTTTGTCAAATAGAAACAAAACAATGTCTAATCATTCTTATGTTAAATGCTAAATTTAAAATGTAGATATAATTAAAGTCACTTAAACATAATTTTAATATCACTAATTGTACTGCAAGATCAGTGGTTCAAGCTTGCCAGCTGCTCCTCAGAAACCCTATACAGGGTCGCTATCGATCAGAACAGACTTGATGGAGCTTAACAACAACAATAAATTATTGTATTGTTGTTATTGTATTGCATTGTAGAATACATTAGCTAGAAAGAAGTAATATCTCCATTTATTTATAAATAAATTATACACAATGTTGTTGCTTTTTTCTATTGACAGAGATATCTCAATACATAGAGGAGTTGTCAAACTAATCAGTACTTGTCCTACATTCCAACAAACTTTGTGGCACTGTCAGATGAGACCATTCCTCTGAGAGTTGTTTTTTAATACTTAGATTCAGTTATTACTTTACATTACCATCTAATTGTCTCATGGAAGCTAGTGAGAAATACCTAGAGAATGTGTTGCTCACAAGAATTTCCTGTCTGAAATAATGAGTCCCCTAAGAGATGAAGTGGATGAGGCCCTCATGGGACAATTCACTCAAAGAAAGATAATGATTTGTTAGCCTAAGAAAAAAAATTTAGAAGCAATCTTTAAATTGTTTTCCCACATTTTTTCTAAACCTTCCACTCATATTTGCCCAGTGGTGGTTGTGATGGTAGTGGCGTGCCTTCCAGTCGATTCCTACTCATAGCAACCCTGAATAGGTTTTCCAAGGCAGTAAATCTTTACAGGGGGAACAGAAAGCTTTATCTTTCTCCTGTGGAGTGGCTGGTAAATTTTAACTACTGACCTTGTGATTAGCAGCCCAACACATAACCAGGAGGCTACCAGAGCTCCTTATTTGGCCCATATTGTTGTTAAGTGCTGTCAGGTCAGTTCTGACTCATAGCGACCCTGTATAGAGTTTCCAAAGAATGGCTGGTGGGTTTGAACCATCAATCTGTGGTTAGTAGTCCAGTGCTGATCCGACAGCACCACACCAAGACTCTTATTTGGCCCATAACCACCCCAATATACATTTAAAGGTTTATATCTAAACATTTAACTGATGGAGTTTTATAGTGTGGAAAGCAATTGTCTGTGCTATGATGTTGTTATTGCCATAGAATTAATTACAACACATAGCAACTGTTACGGATTAATCATGTCCCCCAAAATATGTGTAATAAATCATAACCCCTATCTTGTATCCATTTGAGAAAGGGTTGTATTTGTTATGTTAATGAGACAAGATTAGTGTTGGGTGTGTCTTGATTCAATCTCTTTGAGATATAAAAGAGATTAAACAAGCAAGTGAGAAAAGCAGACATGGAATGAAATAGAAGCCAAGTCACATGGAGAGTCCTAAGGAACCAGCAAGCAGAAGTTAAGGAGGCCTTCCTCTGAGCAGAGAGAGAAAGTGTTCTCCTAAAGCTGGCGCTCTGAATTCACACTTCTAGAAAAAAAATTCTATTTGCTAAAGGCATCCATTTGTGGTATTTCTATTACAGCAACACAAGAAAACTCAGGCAGAATTTGGTAACAGAAGAGTGGTATGCTGTTCTAACAGATTCCTGCAATGTGGAAGTGGTTTTGGAATTGGGTAATGGTTAGAGACTGGAACAGTTTTAAGGTGCCATGGAATCTTGGTGTGGCACTGTAGGATACGCACGCAACCTCAAGGTCAGTTTGAATCTCAAGGTCAGCAGTTCAAACTCACCACCCGCTCCTCAAAAACCCTATACAGGTTCGCTATGAGTCAGAACCAACTCCATGGTATTTAACAAAAACAACAAAACAACAGTATTAAAAGTCTAGATTGCTTTCAAGAGACTGTTGGTGGAGTCATGGATGTCAAAGGCAATTCTGGTAAGGGTTCAAAAGGAAGTGAGGAGAGCCATAAAGAAAATCTCTATCTTCCTAGAGAATACATATGACACTGGCAACAGAAAATTGTTACAAACGTGAATGCTAAATGTATTTCTGAAGACTTTAAAATAAAATGGTGAACATGTGATTGGACAATAGAGGAAAGGCAATACTTTTTATGCAGTGGTAAAGAACTTGTCTGAATCATGTCCAAATGTTTGTTGGAAGGTAGAATTTGTAAGTGATGAATGTGGATTTTTGGATGAAGAGATTTCTAAGCAAGTTCATAAAGGGACTGTGTGATTTCTCCTTACTGCTTATAATAAAAATGTGAGAGGAAAGACGTGAACTTAAAAATGAGCTGTGCAAAATGCAAACAAAACTTAAAAGATTTACAAAATTCTGTTGTATAAACTAAGAGAACGTGTCCTAAAATTTTCACCAAGCTCATGGATATACAATCTTTTGTGAAAGAGATTACGCCTGTGACCAAGTACCACTGCAGAAAATTCATCAGTTTAGAAGTGAAGGGGATAGAGAAAGATTCAAAGGAAGCCTGCTGTCTGCCTCTTGGAATGTCACAGGCAGGTATTAGGCCAAAGGAGCTACATCTGCTGTCCTCCAAGAAAAGACCTCTCAGATTAGCTAAACTGTTAAAAGGAACATATGAAGCAGGATCTTCTTTGTTTCAAAGGGTGAAGCCAAAGCCTCCTAGATTTTATCTTTGACAACTTGGTTCCAGAGTGGGGGACTGCCATTAAGGCATGTGAAGGGAGTGGGGTTACTGCCCAAAGGTGTGAAGTAGGGTTACCATACCCAAGGGGAAGAAAAATGGGGTGGGGTCACCACTCAAATGGACTAGGAGAATAGGGCTGCCCGAAGTCAAGGGAGCAGAGTTGCTATCCCCGTGCACCTGGAAGATGGAGCTGAAGCCCAGGGCTAAGGAATCTCTACCCAGTATCCAGTGGACTTAGCCAAAACTTGGAGTATGGAGGGCAAAGCCATTGCCCAATAGTCTCAAAGACAGAATTATTTTCCAGACTCTAAAGCAAATGTAATATGTTCTCCTCAGAGTTTGTGGTTTCCTTGGTATTCATTATGCTTTTTATTTCTCTATTTCTCTCATTTGTAATGGAATGTCTATCCTGTACTTATTACACCACTATACTTTGAAAGCAGATGGTTTATAGTCTAGATTTCACAGGTTCACAGATGAAAAGGAATTCTACTCCAAAATGGAATTTGGACTTGGAGTTTTTTTTAAAAAGGACTTTCGGGATAGAGTAATGAGATGAATGTGTTTTGTATGTGGCAAAGACATGAATTTTGGGGATGTTATGAATTGAATTGTGTACTCCCAAAAATATGTGTAAATCCTAACATCTATGTTTGTGGTTATAAACCCATTCAGGTTGTCTTTGTTATGTGAATGAAACAGGATTAGTGCCTCCTTTCTTGAGTGATCTTAAGTGATCATTTAAACGATATGTTGGACTCACTCATAGTAACCCTATGAACAACAGAACGAAACACTGCCTGGTCCTACACCTCACAATTGTTACATTTGAGCCCATTGTTTCTGCCACTGTATCAATCCAGCTTGTTGGAGTCTTCCTCTTTTTCACTGACCCTTTGCTTTACCAAACATGATGTCCTTTTCCAGATACTGATACATTCTGAGAACATGTCCAAAGTAGGAGAGATGAGGTTTTGACATCCTAGATTCTAGGGAGCATTCTAACTGTACTTCTTTTAAGACAGATTATTTTTTTCTGGCAGTTCACGGTACTTTCAATATTCTTCTCCAACATCATAATTAAAATGCACCAATTCTTATTTAGTCTTCCGTATTCATTGTTAACAGTTAATGTGCATATGAGGTTATTGAAATTACCATGTCTTGGGTCAGGAGTACCTTAGTTCTCCAACTGGCATCTTTGCTGTACAATACTTTAAAAAGATCTTTTGGGGAAGATTTGTCTAATACAATACATCCTTATGTTTCTTGACTGCTGCTTCCATAAGCACTAATAGTGGATTCAAGCAAAATGAAGTCTTGACAACTACAATCTTTTCTTCATTTGTCATAATGCATTTATTGATCCAGCTGTGAGAATTTTTGGTGGCTTTTGTTCTTTTTTATATTGAGATACAATCCATACCGAAGGCTGTAGTCTTTGATCTTCATTAGTAAATATTTTAAGTCCTCTTCACTTTCAGCATACAAGGTTGTGTCATCTGCATATCACAGGTTGTTAAATGAGTCTTCCTCCAAACCTGATGGTATGCTCTTCTTCATATAATTCAGCTTCTTGGATTATTTTCTCAGCATACAGATTGAATAAGTATGGTGAAAGGAATACAACCCTGATGCACACTTTCCCTAATTTAAAGCCATTCTTGTCCCTTTGTTCTGTTCAAACAACTGCCTCTTTTGTGTACAGGTTCCTCATGAGGACAATGAAGTGTTCTGGAAAACCCATTCTTCCCAAAGTTATCCATAGTTCGTTATGACACCCTCAGTAGAATGCCTTTGCATAGTCAATAAAATACAAGTAAAAATCTGCCTCTACCACTCATCTGTCAGCTTGTTGTACTATGGTGGCTTGTGTGTTGCTGTGATCCTGGAAGCTGTGCCATGGGTATTTTAAATGTTGGCAGGGTCACCCATGGTGGACAGGTTTCAGTTGAGCTTCCAGATGAAGATAGACTAGGAAGAAGAAGAGACGAACTACTTCTGAATATTTAGTCACTGAAAACCTTATGAATAGCTGTGGAATACTGTCAGTACCAGATTATTGAATATTGAAACATGATGAGCACTAGAATATTGTCAGATATAGTGCCAGAAGATGAGCCCCTCAGGTTGGAAGGCACTCAAAATGTGACTGGGGAAGAACTGCCTTCTCAAAGTAGAGTTGACCGTGATGATGCAAATGGAGTAAAGTCCTTAGGACCTTCTTTTGATGATGGGCACAACTCAAAATGAAGAGAAGCAGCTGTAAATATCCATTAATAAGAATCTAGGAAAATTGGAAATGTATAATTTAATAATCATGAAGGACCAGTTGGTGTTTCGTTCTGTTGTACATAGGGTCACTAGGGGTTGGAACCAACTCAATGGCACTTAACAACAACTAGCAGATGGAGGATAGCTTGAGAAATCATAGCTTCATGATATAAATATAATAACATAGTAAGTTTTGTTGTTGTTGTTGTTGTTAAGTGCCGTCAAGTCGATTCCAACCCACAGCGACCCTATATAGGGTTTCCAAGGAGCAGCTGGTGAGCTTGAACCACCAACCTTGCAGTTCTGATGCATTAGCCTACAGCACCACACCAGGACCCCGTAGTAAGTCTTAGGATTGTCAAATTCAGTGGTGCTGCAGGTTAAAGGACAACAGGATAGGTTTGAACTGCAAGGTCAGAGAGTCAAGCTCACCAGCCGCTCCTCAGAAACTCTATAGAGGGTTGCTGTTAGTTGGAACCGACTTGATGACACTTTACAACAACAACAATACCAGTTCATTTCAGATCATTAATGTCTAGGATATTGATGTTTATTCATTCCATTTCATTTTTTACAGCTTCCAAGTTTTCTAGATTCATACCATGTACATTTCATGTTCTGATTACCAATGGATATTTGCAGTTGTTTCTCCCCATTTTGAATTGTGTCTCATCAGCAAATGAATGTCCTGAAAGCTGAACTCTATTCAAGTCACTATGATCAACTGTCCTTTGAGGAGGCAGTTCTTCCCCAGTTTTGAGCGCCTTCCAACCTGAGGTGCTCATCATGCGGCACTATATCTGACAGTGTTCTGCTGCTATTCATAAGGTTTCCATGCTGCTTATCTGTGGAGCTGTGGGTTAATGCGGTGGACTGCAAGGTTGGTTTGAACCATAAGGTCGATGGTTCAAGCTCACCAGCTGCTCCTTGGAAACCCTACCAGGCCTTGCTCCAGTGATATCCCTCATTCCATGTCCTCTTCTGAATCTGGCTTGAATTTTTTGCAGCTCCCTGTGGATGTACTGTTGCAACCATTTTTTAATTATCTTTAGCAAAATTTTACTTGCATGTGATATTAATTATATTGTTCAAAGATTTCTGCAATCTTCTGGGTCACCTTTTGCAAGGCTGGGCACACATATGGATCTCTACCACTAGGTAACTATTTTCCATGTGTCTTGACATAGACAAGTGAGCACCTTCAATGCTGCACCAATTTTTTAAAAAACATTTCAATTTGTATTCCATCAATTACTGAAGCCTTGTTTTTTACCAGTGTCTTCAGTGCTTGGAATTATGCCTTCAATACTATTGTCTTGTGATCATATGGAACTTCTTGAAATATCCAATTGTTTTGGGTACAGTGGCTCTTTGTATTCTTTCCATCATCTTTTGATGTTTCCAGTGTCATGCAATATTTCATCCATAGAATTCTCCAATATTGCAACTGGAGACTTGGATTTTTTTTTCTTCTTCCATTCTTTCAGCTTGAGAAATGCTGAGCATGTTCTTCCCTTTTGGTTTTCTAATTCCAGGTGTTTGCACATTTCCTTATAATACTTCATTATAATACTTGACCTTGTGTTCTTGAGCTGTACTTTGAGGTTTTCTATTCAACTGTTTCACCTCATCATTTCTTTCAGTCGGTTTTAGTCTTTATCCTGGTGTGGTACTGTAGGATAAGCACTGGACTGCTATACAGAAGGTCAGCAGTTCAACCCCACCAGTTAGTCACTCCTCAGAAACCCTACAAACGGTTGCTATGAGTTACAACTGACTTGCCAACACTTAACAACAACAACATACTCAAGAGCAAGCTTGAGAGTCTCTACTGACATCCACTTTGGTCTTTTCTTTTCCTTTTTTTTTTAATGATCTTTTGCTTTCTTCATGTATGATATTCTTTATGTCATTCCACAACTCTTCTGGTCTTCAGTAATTAGTGTCTACTGTATCAAATTTTCTTGAGATAGTCTCTAAATTCAGGACAGGTACATACTCAAAGTCATATTTTGGCTCTTGTTGACTTGTTTTCATTTTCTTCAGCTTCAGTTTGAATTTGCATATGAGCCATAGACGGTCTGTTCCACAATCTGTCCCTGGCCTTGTTTTCACGATGATATGGAGCTTTTCCATCGTCTCTTTCTGCAGATGTAGTCAATTTGATTTCTATGTATTCCATCTGGTGAGGTCCATGTGCGTAGTCATCTCTTATACTGTCTAAAGAAGGTATTTGAAATGAACAAATCATTGATTTTGCAGAATTCTATCATTCGATATCCAGCATCTTTTCTATCACCAAGGCCATATTTTCCAACTACTGATCCTTCCTCTTTGCTCCCAACCTTTTCATTCCAATCACCAGTAATGATCAATACATCTTGATTGCATGTTTGATAAATTTCAGATTGAAGAAGTTGGTAGGATTCTTCTATTTCATCCTCATTGGCTTTAGTAGTTAGTATGTAAATTTGAATAATAGTGGTTATAACTGGTCTTCCCTGTAGGTGCATGGAGATTATCCTATCACATATAGCGTTGTACCTCATGACTGATCTGGATATGTTCTTTTTGAAAATGAATGCAACACCATACCTCTTCAATTTGTCATTCCTGGCATAGTAAACCACGTGATTATCAGATTCAAAATGGCCAATACCAGTCCATTTCAGCTCATTAATGCCTAAGACATCGATGTTTATGGGTTCCATTTCATTTTTGACAATTTCCAGTTTTCCTAGAGTCATACTTTGTACATTCCATGTTCCAATTATTAATGGATGTTTACAGTTGTTTCTCTTCATTTTGAGTTGTGCCCCATCAGCAAATGAAGGTCCTGTGGGCTTTTCTCCCATGGGCTTTTCTACATTCAAGTCATCATGGTCAACTCTACTTTGAGGAGGCAGCTTTTCCCCAGTCACATTTTGAGTGCCTTCCAACCTGTGGGGCTCATTTTCAGGCACTATATCTGACAGTGTTTCTCTGCTACATAAGATTTTCAGTGACTAAATATTTGGAAGTAGTTTGTCACTCCTAGTCTGTCTTCGTCTGGAAGCTCATCTGAAACCTGTCCACCCTGGGTGACCCTGCTGGTGTTTAAAATAACCGTGGCATAGCTTCCAGAATCACAGCAACTCACAAGCCACCACAATACGACAAACTGACAGACGAGTGGTGGAACCTTACTATTACACTATAATAAAATAAATTCTGTATAAATTAAATACTAGAATATAAAGAAATTTTACATTTTTACAAGAAAATCTTAGGGATATATGCAAAGACAAGTTGAAGAAGATTTAGTAACTAGTCTTGGAAATTCAAAATTAATAATAGAAATGATAGATTGGTTGGCTACATAGTTTTTAAACTGCTTTTTATAAGATGTGACGTAATTTTTTTTTTTTCTTAAGTTTCAATTGTGTCATTCTGACTCTTGGTGACTCAATTAATTAGCAATTTGCTTAACATGCTTTAAATAGGGGTCAATTTTCTAGAATAAAAATCAAAGTGTTGGTAACGGGACCTCAGATAGAATTTTAGGCATATTGTACATGAAATAAAAAATACCTTCCTGATGAAAAGAATTAGATGGCTCCAGAAAACTCATTGAATGGTTTACAAAAGAAAACGAACTCCAATTTAAAAGCACAAATCCAGGTTTCCTTGAGAATAAATTTTAGTCCTACTGTAGTTTCTTTTGTCTTAGAAAAAGTTGAGGATTCATTCCCTAGAGAAAGAGCTGTGGTGAGCAAGTCAATGATGAAAGAGGGCTATAGCTTCATAGAGATTTCTTCTTCCCTCTCTTTCCCCCTGGGTATTGGTTCATTACTATAAACTATAGGGGAGAGTTCTGCCATTTAGTGTTTGAAATTTCTATCAGAGATAAACATCAATATTGGTAGAGACAATATATTAAATTTCTCATCCATCTTGCAAAACTGATGGGAAAAAGTCTCTTGAAAATTGCAATTGATTCCCTAATGCTTAACAATGTAGTAAGAGAACAACATGTTAGGGTCACCTGCAATACTTCCTCCTTACCCTCCAGTTAACCCTGAATGGAGGAGACCTCATGACTTGCTACACGTTGAGTAGAACTAATAGAATTTTAATGAATTTCATCCAATATAATAGCATATGAAGATGTCATTGCATCTGTTCACTTTAAATTAGTTCTATTTGAATTTGAGGTTTTTGGGACATAACAAATTAATTGATCCATATCTAGTGCTTAAAATGGATGTAAGTACAATACTTTACAGAAAATTACCAAATAACATTATACAAAAATTTGAGTGTTCTAAGCACTCATCTCATGAACTGTTTGTAATTCAAATTTCAATATATTTCAAAATATCTGCTAGAAAAAAGTCTAATTCATTCAGCTTCTGTTTCTATATGTTGTTGTGTGATGTCAAGTCGGTTCTGACTCATAGAGACCTTGGATAGGATTTCTGAGGAGTGGCAAGTGTGTTTGAACCACCTATCTTGGGTCCTTGGGGTTAGAAGTCCAGTGTTGATCCCACAGCACCATACCAGGATTCCATAATTTTAAAAATATACAAAGCTATTTTGAATATATTTGTAGTCTCCATGAGAAATATAAACTTTAAAGCCATTGAGTTTTGTGTTCTAATCTTTAGTCTGCTTATTACTATCTCTAGGGTCTTGTGAAAATAACCTCTCTGAGCACACAAATTCAAGTTTCTGCTTACCAAATTAGTCTTCTATATACTTGAAAAATTTTGGACAAACTTCCTTATACTGCTGATTAAGCTGCATTGTATTAGCTGAGTGGGGAAATGGGCTGCTATTATTTATTCATATAGTCCAGTATAAAAATGAAATTTCTGTACAGTATTGCAAGGCCTTCCATTGAATTCATTCATAGGGATATGAGATAATTTGAGGAAACATGGAAGTAAACAGCTTTTATCATGAAAAGAAAATAGAAAATCCGTGACAAATATCTGAACTAGGCAAGTGTATAGAGATCAAAGTTTATTAGTGCTGATCAAGAACTGATGGGAGGGTAGGGAAAAGGCAAACACAATGCTTAGGGGACAGTAAGCTTCTGGTAAGAGTGATGGAGAAACACAGAAAGGGTTAATGGTGATAGGTGAACAACTTAATGAGCATACAACTAATATCACTAGTCTGTATGCAAAGACTGTGGAAATGGCTAATGTCTTGTTGCTATATATTTGCCATATATAAAAAGAAAGAACAAAAGAAAACTCATAAAGTTACAGAAAATAAAACTGATATCCAACGGTATTATCTAGCTTGACAAATTATACATTAACTTACTGGCAGATTTGGAATTGAAACTCTTGTTACTTCTCTTACCTCAGTGATGCAATTATATACTCTGAGCGTGTGGCTTTGAAAGAAGGCTTCTGAGGCTTGGTTAAATTTCATCATTTTGAATATTTAAACTCAGATATGGAATTAGAAAATCCCATAGAAAGGTGATAGATATAAGGTCAACCAATATATATATTAAAAAGATGGTGATGTGTTGAATTGTGGGTTAAATATTCTAAGATGCTCACAGATAAGACTTATAAAATCCCCACCATCAGTTTTCTAAACTTCTTTACTTCCATTAATTTCTGCATTAGCCCAGTTGCTGTGCTCCCTTTCTAATTCCTTTGCTAACTCATATAATTCAAATGTTTTGTTTTGCTGTCCAACTGAATACTTGTTGTTGAAAATAAGAATAATATTATCTTGAGATGCTGGAAAAAATAGAGGTATCTCTTCTATGGCCTTTGAAGTATTGACATATTAGCCACAATTGCAAACAATTGGGACAGGTGCTAACAATACAATCACTAACCTGTCTGATGTAATTGCAGAAGTGCAGATAGGTATTGCCTATCTTTCAACGTTTCTTTCTTTCTAGTTAGAGCAAACATTTCAGTCCTAATAATGGAGATAAAACTCCAAATTAAATTTTAATTAGTTAAAATTCCTACTATCACAACTATTTACTCTGAAGATATGCATTCAAGAATGAATAAATATTTGAAGTTACTGTGTGTTTGGAAAATGAGCAAATATGCACAAAAGTGAGTAATTTAGAAACTGAGAAGTCAGTGCTCTGAAATCTCCCGAGATTTCTTCCCCACCTATTTACTGATCCCATCTTTCCTGTAGTGCTTCCTGCTAGACTGATAAATATTCTTTTTCACTTCCCTGAGCCCTAACTTGCTACAAAACTTGGGGAGATATTACATATGACAGGATGCACTAACCGATATATTGTATTGATGACAAAAGCAGCTTATTGTTTTTGTTTATTGTTGTTAACTGCTGTTGAGTCGATTCCGACCCATAATGAAACCCTGTACAGGGTTTCCGAAGGAGCTCTGGTAGGTAGCGTAGTGGTTACGAATCAGGCTGCTAATCTCAAGGTCAGTAGTTTGAAACTACCAGCTGTTCAGCGGGAGAAAGATGTTTCTGCTCCCGTAAAGATTTACAGCTTCGGAAAACATACACAGGCTCGCCATGCCTCGGAAGGACTCCACGGCACATAACAACAACAACAACAGGGTTTCGGAGGAGCAACTGGTGAGTTTGAATCGACGACCTAGTGGTTCATACGGATTTTGCAGTCCAGTGCATTAACCGAGTGCCACACCAGGGAGTGACCACTTAATTGCAAAGCAGTTAAATTTATTCCTTCCTCCTCTGTGACTTCAACAGAAGAGGCTCTGAGTTCTAGAGAGAGAAACTAGTAGATTTGAACCGTCAACCTTGTGCCATCAGGGCTCTTTTATATCTGCAGGAGTAAATTAGGCACCCCTGGGTAAACTGGGCCATCCAATTATGGACTTGAGGGGATTTGTACAGTACTCAAAGAAATTGTGAAGTATGAGAAATCTCTCTTTGCTGGATCACGTATCCCTCCTTTGTGCCAAATTCCTCAGAAACATTATTTACCAATAAGATGAAAACATGCTCCCACATACCACCCCTTAGAAAAGCTCCTTGCAGAGTCTTCTTTCAAAAGAAATTTTAAAGAAGTAGTAAAAGGAGCTCTGGTAGAATAGTGATTATGAATCTATCTGCTAACCTCAGGGTCAGCAGTTCCGCGGGAGAGAGATGAGGCTTTCTGCTCCCGGAAAGATTTACAGCCTCGGAAATCCTGTACAGGATCGCTATGAGTAGGAACAAATTCCACAGCACATAACCACCACCACCAGTAAAAGTTAAAAAATTAAATACCTTATAAAGATTACTAATCTTTTAAGGTTCAAAGTCTTAAAGTAAAATAATGTTGGTCTAAGAGTAAAATACAGAAATACACTTTAGTTGCTAAATAGAGAATGAGTATTCTGGAACACTTAATTATGCTCATAATGAACCTGTACATAAACCAAGGAGGCAGCAGTTCAAACTGAACAAGGGAATACCAAATGGTTTTAAATTAGGGAAGATTTGTGCTGGGGATGCATTCTTTTCCCCCTACTTATTCAGTCTGTATGCTGAGCAAATAATCTGAGAAGCTGGATTATATGGAGAAGAGCATAGCATCAGGATTGAAGGAAGACTCATTAACAACCTGCGATATGTAGATGGCACAACCTTATTTTCTGAAAGCAAAGAGGACTTAAAATACTTACTGATGAAGATCAAAGACTGAAGCTTTCACTATGGGTTGCACATCAATGTAAAGAAAATAAAAATCCTCACCACTGATCCAATAAACAACATCCATATAAATGATTGAAGTTGTCAAAGACTTTATTTTGCTCGGATCAACCATCAACACTCAGGGAAGCAGCAGTCAAGAAATTAAACAACGTATTCCATTAGGCAATTCTGCTTCACAAGACCTCTTTAAAGTGTTGAAGAGCAAAGATGCTAGTTTGAGGACTAAGGTGCGCCTGATCCAAGTCATGGCATTTTCAATAACATCATATGCATGTGAAAGTTGGACAGTGAATAAGGAAGATCATAGAACTGATGTATTTGAGTTATGGTGTTGGAGGAGAATATTAAAAGTACCATGGACTACCAAAAGAACAAACCAGTCTTTGTTGGAATAAGTACAGTCAGAATGTTTCTTGGAAGCTAGAAGGGCCAAACTTAGTTTCTCATACTTTGGATATATTATCAAGAGGGACCAGTTCCTGGAGAAGGATATCATATTTAGTAAAGTGGAGGGTCAAAGAAAAAGAGGAAGACCCCCAATGAGATGGACTGGCACAGTGGCAGCAGCAATGGGCTCACACATAGCAAGGATTGTAAGGTTGGTGCAGGACTGGGCAATGTTTCGTTCTGTTGTGCACAGGATCACTATGAGTTGATACCAACTTGATGACACCTAACAACAATGCTATTTCTATTTCCAACATTCTGAGAAAGTGCCATACCATTGTCCACAGAAGTTGTACCATTTTACAGTCCCACCCTCAGTGTTGTTGTTGTTAAGTGCCATCAAGTTGATTCTGACCCATAGAAACCCTATATAGGGTTTCCAATGAGTGGCTGGTGAGCCTGAATCACCTACCTTACAGTTCAAACGACTTTGCAGTCTGTTGCATTATCCCACCGCACCACACCAGGACTCCCACCAGCAGTGAACAACAAATGCTAGAGAGGGTGTGGAGAGTAATGGCCCCTCCTACACAGCTGGTGTATAGGAGGGGTCATTATTCTCCACACCCTCTCTAGCATTCGTTGTTTTCTAGTTGTTGATTTTTAGCTTTAGTATCAATGTTTGGATAAGTTAATATCTTGATTTAAAATCAAGAAACATATGTGCCAGTGTTGTGTTCTTTTACCGTACATATTCAATCTGTATGCTGAGCAAATAATCCAACAAACTGTATTATATGAACAAGAGTGTGGCATCAGGATTGGAAGAAGACTTATTATCAACCTGAGATATGTAGATGATACAACCTTGCTTGCTGGAAGTGAAGAGGACTTAAAAGACTTGCTAATGAAGATCAAAGACTACAGCCTTTGGAATGCATTGCATCTCAAGGTAAAGAATACAAGCATCTTCATATCTGAACCAATAAATAGCATCATGGTAAGTAGAGAAAATATTGAAGTTGTCAAAGACTTCATTTTGCTTGGATCCACCATCAACACTCATGGAAGCAGTGGTCAAGATGTCAAATGACGTATTGCACTAGGCAAATCCACTGCACAAATCTGTTGTTCAAGAGCAAATATATCAGTTTGAGGACTAAGGTGTACCTGACCCAACACATGGTATTTTCAATCTCCTCATATGCATGTGAAAGTTGTACAATGAATAAGGAAGACTTTAGAAGAATTGATGCATTTGAGTTATGGTGTGGGAGAAGAAAATTGAAAGTACCATGGACTGCCAGAAGAACAAACAAATCTGTGTTGGAAGAGGTATAGCCAGACTGCTCCTTAGAAACCAGGACTGCAAGATTTCATCTCCTGTATTTCGGACATGTTATCTATCAGGAGGGATCGTCCCTGGAGAAAAACACCAATCGTGCTTGATAGTGGGAAGTCTGTGAAAAGGGGGAAGACCCCCAATCAGATGGATTGGCAGAGTGGCAGCAGCAATGGGCACAAGTGTAACAACTGTAAAGATGGCACAGGACCCAGTTGCCACATTTGACAATCAGCTATACTCCGCAACCCGTGTGGAGAGATTAAACCTGAGTAGGGGCAATGGGATATCAGAAATAAAAAGGAAGACACAAATGAAATAAGTAAAGTTGGGACCAGGTGGGACACAGTACTCTCATGGCGATACTGTGGCCCAGACCTAGTTCCCCAAGTTTATTTTATACACATCTCAAGGGGAGGTGGCTTGAGGGAGGGGTTAGGAGTGCAGGAACATCTTGTGCTGAAGGAGCATTCAGGAAGCAGAACTTTATCAGAAAAACTGTAACTTGTGGTAGCTAGCTGGAACACTGATTAGAACGGCAATGCTAACAGAATAACAGGATGCCTAGCTAAGCAAACTAAGCTGAAGGTCATATCTTTAAAGGCCAAGCCTGTTGGCTGTCCTTTCCTCTGGGCCAACTGTTGCTGGTATCCAGAGGCAGACGTAGACCCCTGGCTCAGCCGCTCCCAACACCTGGTAGTGTTTCATTTTGTTGTACATAGATGGGGTTGCTATGAGTTGGAACCAACTCATTGGTACCTAACAACTAACAAGATGATACTTCATTGTTGTTTTGATTTGCATCTCTCTAATGGAGTCCTGGTGTAGTTCTGTGGGCTAATGCATTGGACTACAAAGTCATTTGAACTGCAGAGTAGGTGGTTCAAGCTCACCAGCTGCTCCTTGGAAACCCTATACAGGGTCGCTGTGGGTCAGAACTAAATCAACAGCACTTAACAACAACAACAACAACAGTGGCTAGTGATTGTGAGCCTTTCTTCAGAGCCTTTCTTCATATGTTTTTTGGTCACCTGAATGTCTTCTTTAGTGAAGTATTTGTTCATGTTCTCTGCCCATTTTTTAATTGGATGTTTTGTCTTCCTCTTATCTAGGTGTTGAAGTATACTATAAATTTTAGGCAGAAATTGCCAAAAAATTTTCCAAGTCTGTGGGTTCTCTCTTTATTCTTTTGGTGAAATCTTTTGATGTATTTAATTGTCTAATTCTTAAGAGATCCCAGTCATTTATTTTGTCCTCTGATGTTTGTGTGTTGTCAGTTATGTTTTGTGGTGTATTCATGCCATGAATCAAAGCATCTAAATTTGTCCCTAATTTTTCATTGATAATCTTTATAGTTCTGTATTTTATATTTAGGTCTTTAATTCATGTTGAGTTTGTTTTTTGTATTTGGTGTGAGCTATAGGTCTTGTTTCATTCTTCTGCAAATAAATTTTAAGTTTTGTCAGGATCATTTGTTGAAGAGACTGTCTCTTCCCCATTTAATGTGTTTGGGGCCTTTGTCAAAGATCAGCTGACTGTATGTGAATCAATGCTGAATTCACTTCTGGGTTCTCAATTCTGTTCCATTGATCTATGTATCTTTCATTGTGTCAGTACCAGCCTGTTTTGATTACTGTGGCTGTGTAGTAGGTTTGATATTGGGCAGTGAGAGGCTTATTTGCCCTTCTATTTTAGTAATACTTTTCTTGCCCAGGGTCTTTTTCCTTTCCATCTGAAGTTGGTGATTAGCTTTTCCATGTCTTTAAAGAATTTTTGGAACCTGAAGTAGGATTGCATTTTATCTATAGATTGCTTTGGGTAATTTTGACATTATCACAATGTTAATTCTTCCTTCCTATCCATGAGCATGGTATAGCCTTCCATTTTTGTAGGTCATTTTTGGTTTCTTATAGTAGTGTTTTGTAGTTTTCTTGGTATAGGTTTTTTGTGTTTGTTTTTCCTGGAAGATTTATTCTTAATTATTTAATCTTTTGGGTATAGTTGTCTTTTAGGTTGTTGAAAAAATAATCCCAATGAATAAGTCAGTGGTTTTGTAAAATTCTGGTATCCAATCATTCAATCTCCAGCATCATTTCTGTCACACCAAGGTCATACTTTCCAACTACTGATCCAACTTTTGCATTCCAATAACCAGTAGCCAGTAGTTATCAATGCACTTTGAATACATGTTTGATCAATTTCAGATTGAGGAATTTGGTAGAATTCTTTAATTTCATCATCACTGGCCTTAGTGGTTGGTACATATCTTTGAATATTAGTGATATTATTATTCAAAGATATACACCATTGGTCTTCTCTTTAGATGTATGGATATTTTCCTATCACAAACAACATTGTACTTCAAGCTAGATATTGAAATGCTTGTTTTGATGCTGAATGCAAGACATTCCTCTTCAATCTGTCATTCCTGGCATAGTGTACCATGTGACTGTGCAACTCAAAATGGCCAATACCAGTCCATTTTGGCTCATTAAAACCTAGGATAGGGCCTGGTATGGCACTGTAGGATAAGTACTGGACTGCTAACAGATGTCTGTGGTTCAAACTTACCAGTAGCTCTTGGAAACCCTGTACTGGGTCACTATGAGTCAGAATTGACTCCATCACATTTAACAACAACAATGCCTAGGATGTCAATACTGATGGATTCCATTTTATTTTTGAGTGCTTTCAATTTTCCTAGGTTCATACTGTGTACCGTCCACATTCTGATTATTAATGGATGTTTGCAGCTGTTTCTTCTCCTTTTGAGTTATGCCACATCAACAAATGGAAGTCTTAAAAGCTCTGCTGCATTCACATCATTAATGTCAGTTCTATTTCAAGGAGGCAGCTCTTCCCCAGTTATACTTTGTGTACCTTCCAAAACGAAGGGCTCATCTTCTAGAACTATATCAGATAATGTTTCCCTCATATTCACAAAGTTTTCAGTGGCTAGCCATTCAGAAGTAGTCTTCCTCTTCTTCTTCCTATCTAATATGGGTGACGCTACTGGTATTTAAAATACTGATGGCAGAGTTTCCAGCATCACAGCAACACAAAAAACACCACAGTACTACAACTGACAGATGAATTATTGAATATTACACTGGTGGTGATGGTGGTGTGCCATGTAGTCAGTTCTGACTCAGCAATCTGTATATGGTTTCTGAGGCTGTAAATCTTTATAGGAGTAGAAAGACTCGTCTTTCTCTTGTGGAGTTACTAGTAGATCAAACTGCTGACCTTGCAGTTAGCAGTCCATCTTGTAATCCACTGCGCTATCAGAGACTGGAGTCCTGGTGTGGTGTTATGGGCTAATGCATCAGACTGCACAGTGACTTGAACTGCAAGGTCGGTGGTTCAAGATCATCAGTTGCTTCCTGGAAACCCTATACAGGGTCACTATGGGTCTGAATCGACTCAATGGCACATAACAACAACATCATAGACTAGACATTGAAAATACAACAATTAATATAATACAGTAGGAAGAGAAAACATCTTAGAGTGGAAAAATGATGAGCTGTTACATATAATAGAATCAATAATCTAATGTTTATATTTTACTCCATGTTGAATAGAGTGGTAATTGTGTATTAACTTCCTCATTCTGACCATTTTCTGAGTTTAGGATTATTAGGGGCAAAAACATAATATTTATGCACAATAAAAGTTCATTGCATTTCCAGAGTAGTTTCTGGGAATTAATGCTGAAGGATAAGTGTTCAAAAAAATAATAATTATAGTAAATCAGTGATAAAGAACAGTCCTCATAGATATTCCCACTAAATCCCTGTTTAACAAAATGCCATCTGGAAGTGAGGAAACAATTATTTCAGTTATGTTGGGAAATTTTGAGCTTGGAGGGTAAGAATGATATTGTTGGGTAAATTCCCAGGGCTTGCTGTGCAGCTCTAAGAGGCAATGATAAAGCAAAGGGAACACAGCAGTTACAGAAGCTGACTAACTTGAACTCTCCACTGCAATCAGTTCTTAATTGACTGTTCCTCCTCTAAGATAGAGATTACTTCATTTTGTGAATTATAATTAAACTCACTTGAAACTTTTTAATAGGTGTATGCTGCATAGGGAAAACATGCTAATCAGTTATTCTCTTTCAAGAGTCCATCCCTGTGGACATAAAGAAAACAGATCATCATTACCAGTAGCTCCATTCTAATAATGACTCTAATGAGATCTCTAGGGTAATGTCCTCCCTCCCAACTTTTATAAAGAACTGCAAAAGTTATACTCTGACCTTAAAATCACACTCCCATCTTCCCTCATTTTAAATATTTCACACTGAACTCATTACCCATATCCCTTAAGATTTCCCACTGTTATCTAGAGAGAATCACATGAACAAATGCAAACATATTTCAATTTTACCCAAAAGCAGAGACAACCTAAGAAAAACTGCATTTATAAATGGATCCAAACATTTCTCATTCTTCAGTATTTTCAGTGCATAGTTTCATCTTTCCTTTCTCATCCCCTTCAAAGTAAATAAGTAAGCCTGTCAGAGTAAACAAGCTGAATCTTTCTATGAATTAATGGATACTATATTTTCTTTTCACATAGAAAAAAGAAAACAGGAAAACATAAGTGACTCAAAACTTTGAATTTTCTTCTTAGTTGTTCAGCTTGTTTTATGCTCATAAACTAAGAATATTTGAGGGTAGAAAATGATGTATTATATCTAGTCTTTTTCCAATTTTTTTTCACATTGCCTTGAAAAATGATAAGAAAAATAAGTTAATTTGTTTTAAAACTAGTCATTTGTGTAAAAATATTTTTGGTAGTGTTGAGTTTATAGGTTGTATTTGAGTTCACAGAATGAATGCAAAGTCCTGGTGTGGCACTTCAGGTTAATGTACTAGACTGCAGGGTTGGTTTGATTCATAATGTCAGTGGTTCAAGCTCACCAGTCACTCCTCAGCATCCCTATACAGGTCGCCATAAGTCAGAATTGATTAGATGGCACTTAACAACAACAACTTGCAAATAATTAATGGAAGCAATGCAGATTTTATCAGTAGAATTGTGATCTAGTATTCGTACTACAAATACATTTTCTGCTTTGATTTCAAATAACATTTTTTATCTCTACCGTAATGTCAGAGTCCTGGTGGGGCGCTGTAGGATAAGTACTGAACTGAAAGGTCAGCAGTTCAAATTGAACAACTGCTCCTCGGATTGCTATATCCAATCCTATATAGGATTGCTGTGAGTTGGAACCAACTCGACAGCACTTAACAACAACAATGACTTTAATGTCTGTCTGTGGAAGAGGCAAAACTATTTGCTTCCTATCAAATCTCTGGGTATTATGAGGAAATAACAAAATGATGAATAAATTACGTGAACTAATATAGTCTCAGAAAACTTGGCAAAGAGGTCTGCATCAATGTGATTCTGTATTCCAGTAAAAGACGCAAGCAGGAGTTCTGGTGGCACAGTGGAGTAAGCATTTGGACTGCTAACCAAAAAGTTGGATTAGCTACTCTGTAGGAAAAATCATCTTTTTGCTCAAAAATCCTAGATATTTTATTTTGTCCTATAGGCTCACTATGGAGTCCTGAGGTGGTGCTGTAGGATAAGCAGTCGACCATAAGGTCAGTTTGGACCACAAGGTTTGCAATTCAAATTCACCAGTCACTCCTCAAAAATCCTATATAAGGTTGCTATGAGTCAGAACCGACTCGACAGCAATTAACAACAACAACATAGGCTTACTATGAGTTGGAATTGACATGATGGCAGTAAGTTGGGTTTTACCTTGTTTTATAAAGCACATACATAATTGATTTCAATAAGTTTTATGCTTTATGCATGAGATGAAAAGGTATGTGTTTTTGTGAGGTTAAGATTTGTTCTGGGGTCAAATACAAATGTAAAAATCTAACTGAATTATTTTTATTTACTTCTGAAGTTTTATTTAATTAACTATTTTAAGTGTTAAATGGTTTTATGTTGCATTTTTATATCATTATGTTTACATTAAAAAGAAACTATGGAAAAACAAAAAGTGGAAATTGAAACTCCACTTCTTCCAAATTTCAGTTATCTTTTCACATTTATATAAATCATAGTGTATACGCATTTAAAAAAATGGAATGTACTAAATCTAAACTCATAAAACATTGTTTTTCAAAGTTAAATAGTGTATTTGTTTTTATCCATATCATAAACACATAGAAAACATTATTTTTATGACATTATATTACTCGGTTTGCCTATATAAATATCTTTATACTTTTGCAAGTACTACTAATGATAAATTGTTAGAAGTGAAAAGTATGTATTTACCAAATTTCCAAACATTCCAAAATTTCCAAAAACTTGGTAAAACCATTCTCCAAAAACTTTAAACTGGTTTGCATCGCTACAGTGTCTGTTTCCGCATATCCTCAGACTTTATATGTTACCAAACCTAAAACTATATGCCAGTATTATCAGAGAAAAAGAATGTCTCATTTTAATTTGGGTTTATTTATTTATAAGTGAGGTTGAAAACTTCTTACATATTTTAGTACCAAAACCTACTGCTGTCCAGTCAACTCGGACTCATGGAATCCCTATAGAGGGTTTCTGAGATTGCAAATATTTACCAGAAGCAGACAGCCTCATCGTTCTCCTGTTGAGTGACTGACAGATTTGAACGCTGACCTTGAGATTAGCAGCCCAAAGCCTAAGTCACAGCACCACCAGGGTTCCATGTTGTTGTTGTTGTTAAGTTGTCAAGTCGTTTCTGACTCATAGCCACCCTGTGTAGTTGTTTCCAAGGAGCGGCTGGTGAGTTTGAACTGCAGACCTTGCAGTTCAAACCAACCTTGTGGTCTAGTGCTTATACAGGGCCACACCAGAACTCCAAAGAGGAAACTTTGTCAAATCGAGGCAGAACCAAATAGGAAATTTGTTTCTGGGATGCAATATCATCAGTCTTTCAAACTAATAACAGGTCAATAAGTTACCTTTCCAATGATTTCCACATTCTGTTGGAATACCTCTCGTTGGAATAAGCACAAATATGGATCTCTTCCAGTCAGCTGGCAAAGTAGTTGTCTTCTAAATTTCTTGGCATAGATGAGTGAGTGCCTCCAGTGCTTCATTAGTTTGTTGAAAGATTAAAGTTTATATTCCATTTGAATTCCAATAATTCAAAAAAGGCTGCAACCATCAATTGACAGAGAACTTCCAGAGGATCAAGCCAGATTCAGAAGAGGACATGGAACAAGGGATATCATTGCTGACATCAAATGGTTCTTGACTAAAAGCAGAGACTACCAGAAAGATACTTATCTGTATTTTATTGACTATACAAGGGCTTTTGATTGTGTGGATCATGACAAACTATGGACAGCATTATAGAGAATGAGTATTCCAGAGCACTTAATTGTGCTCTTGAGGAACCTATACATAGACCAAAAGACGGTTGTTTGAGCAGAACAAGGGAATGTTGAATGGCTTAAAATTAGGAAAGGTGTGCACCAGGGTTGTATTCTTTCACAATACTTGTTCAATCTGTATGCTGGGCAAATAATTCAAGAAACTGGATTATGTGAAGAAGAACGTAGCATCAGGATTGAAGGAAGGTGCATTAACAACCTATGATATGCAGATGATACAACCTTGCTTGCTGAAAGCAAAAAGGACTTAAAATACTTACTGATGAAGATCACAGACCACAGTCTTCAGTATGGGTTGCATTTTAATGTAAAGAAAACAAAAATCCTCACCACTGGTCCAATAAATAACATTCATATAAATGGACAAAAGATAGAAGTTGTTAAAGGATTCACTGTGCTCCGATCAATCATCAACACTCAGGGAAACAGCAGTCAAGAAATTAAATTATGTATTTCATTAGGCAACTCTGCTGCATAAGACCTCTTTAAAGTGTTGAAGAGCAAAGATGTCACCTTGAGGACTAAGGTGCACTGGATCTAAGCCATGGTATTTTTCAAAAACCTCAAATGTATGTGAAAGTTGGACAGTGAATAAGGAAGACTGTAGAAGAATTGATGCATTTAAGCTATGGTTTTGGAGAAGAATATTAAAAATTCCATGGACTTCCAAAAGAACATATCAATCTGTGTTAGAAGAAGTACAGCCAGAATGCTCCCTGGATGCCAGAATGGCTAGACTTCATCTCATACTTCAGATATATTGTCAGGAGGGACCAGTCCCTGGAGAAGAATAAAATGTTTGGTAAAGTGGAGGGTCAACATGTTGTTGTTGTTGCTATTATTAGGTACCAGCCTGTCAGTTCTGCCTAATGGTGACCCTATTTACAATAGAACAAAACAGCACCCAGTTCTGTTTTTGCTGCCACTATGCCAATACATCTCGCTGGGCATCTCCCTCTTTGTTCCTCCGCTTTACCAAGCATGATGTCCTTCTCCAAAGACTGGTCCCTTCTGATAATGTGTCCAAAGTATGAGAAATGAAATCTGGCCATCTTGGCTGCTAAGGAGCATTCTCGCTGTACTTCTTTAAACACAGATTTCTTTGTTCTTCTGGCAGGCTATGGTACCGTTAATATTCTTCTCCACCACCATAACTCAAATGTATCAATTCTTCTATGGTCTTCCTTATTCATTCTCCAACTTTTGCATGCAGATGAGGTTATTGAAAATACCATGGCTTGGGTCAGGAGCACTGTAATCTCAAATTGACATCTTTGCTCTTGAACAC